>NC_084947.1:18889520-19207190 GCF_949316205.1 Platichthys flesus
CTGAGGCTTACAGCTTGCAGCCCAAGGCCTAAAAGGTAATAGCATGAAATATAGATTCGGAGGTGACAGATGTTTACAGTGCGTCGCGAGATGGCATTGAGACACAACACAGTGGCTCCCTCCATCGGAGAGGAACCTGATGAGTGGTATAGAGAAGAGATGGAGTGATATAGGAGGTGCTCTGGCAGTGTTTGCAGGCAGATCATTAGGGCCCCTCTTTAACTCAACCCCCAGTGACAATCTATTGCTCTCCTCCCCTGTCAGCGAATCATTATGGTCTGATCATTAGTGACATCGCCACATGCCCATCACTCAGGCTGGTGCCATATTGGCAGATGAACAGCCTCTGCCCCGGGCCCACTAATCTGGAGTCTTCAGACAGCGAGGATGAAGGAATGTTCGCCGAGCATCAAAAGCACTGGACTCACTCTTTCCCCTCACATCCAGGCTCAGTGTCGGCATTCATAACGGGAGCAATAATTAGTGTAATGAATGAAATGCCCAAATATTGTTTTGCATTGTTAAAACACATGAAGTCTCTCGTGTTTCACTCAGTGTGATCATTATGTGATACTGTCAGACAGAACTGGAGCATTTGACCATCTGTAAAGGTACTTGAAGGAGCAGTTATTTGGTCTTTTATTTTAGTATTTACAAAAACTGTTGGACTATTTATCAGTAGTTTGAGAGTTCATCATTTAGCATTTGCACAGGGCAAAACAATGTGGCATGCTGCATGATTTTAATCTGCACGGTTCTACTGGAGGACTTGGTTTTGAAGCGCTTGGAAAACTGGCATCTTTACTTAACTAAAGTTTCCATAGTTTTTTATTTGTGTTTCATTGTTACATTGATGGTCTTCATTCATTTAACTGGTGAAATACAAACAGACCCAAAAGACAGAGATCCAGTAAGAGAGATAACTTGAGGACTGGTTTTAAGCCAGGTCATAAACTTACGGTTTATGACACATTACACTCACTGGAATAATAAACCCTCACACCACAGTAAATGCTGCCTTGTATGGTAACCATGAATTATGATGTCATTGTTGTTGTTTTAACTTATGTTGCAGTTAACGTGCAGAGAAATTGAAATCTGTGGTTACAGCTACTTCATACCTTTAACAAAAACTTAATTTGACTATCCTAAAAATAATATTGCAACTTCTTCAATGGGACTGTCCGACAGAAATAAAGAAACATGTAAATTATCTCTGACAACTAACTAGTATTATGGTTTTCTATAAGCGAATAGGAAGTAGCACAGATTTCATTGTCCATGCTTTGTTTGGCTGCTGTTCTCTCTTACTGTTTTAAATGCAACATTTTAAATAATTAAACAGTTACATGAAGAAAAAGCCAAACCGTGCATCGCTGTTCATCGTGTGCTCTAATGCCAGAACAGAAAAAGTCATTAGTTTTCGACATAATATGCACGTCATGATTGATGTCATGTGGAGAAGCTGCAGAGATGCTCCCAGCTCGGTACTGTATGTTTGAAGATGATGATGCAATGAAAACAGAAATGCACGACCTCTGCTCCGTGACCTGTAAATAATTGATAAATCAATTTTCTTGACTGGAACACCAAATAATGAAGCAATGCAATTCTTATCAATTACGCTTTTGTCTTAATTGTTGACTTCACTTAGCACAAAGCAGCACAGCAAAACACCACGCCATTTTTCAATTAAAAGGTCCAGATGTTTTCGGAGGCTCCAGTAGACACAGGCAGTTGTGAGAAATGCTTTATCTGCATTGTAATAATCACTAGAACATCAGCTCCAGGCTGCATTTACATACTCATGTTTTATTCCAGCCCTCTTTCTAATGCACCGCTTAATTATACTGAGCGCAGACAGTGTCAGACCCCCATAGTCCCAAATTTATTATTGTTCTATGTGAAGCAGCAACCGTCAAACCAAGCGCCCCTCACCACAGAGCACCGCACTCGTCACCGCTCTCGCACGATGAAATACACGTCGTGCTCTCAGCGCCCAGCAGATATCAACATCTCTGATTTTATGATCACTGGTCTGTAGTTTCTCATTTTCCTTCTTTTGGACGGAAATGGAATGTCTGTGATATTTATCTCTCTATAGTAGAACAAAAAATATGCGCGTGTGGGTGTGTGAGTGTGTGTGGGGTAACTAATTATTCTTATATTATTTCAAGACCCACAAAATCACGAGTTTTATTCACATTTTTCCACTTACATATATTTGGAAAATACTTCCAACATCAGGAAAATGCGTTTAGCAGCACTAACGAGAGATGTTAGTCAGTATGGAGTATCAGTGTCTATTAGTCGTAAAATGCTGGAAAATAGCTTGTGTTAATGTGGTTTGTTTTTCTTTTTCACTTAACTTTATTGGATTATTATTCCTGGTGCGTTACTGTGTATATTTGCAATAGTTGGTTCAAGATGCAGCAAAGTTCACTCTTGGGACGTTCAATCTATTAACTTCACTATAATAAACTTAATCTGCAAAGTAACTATTGAATGCGTAGTGGGGTAAAAAGTACAACATCTTTATCTGGTTAGTGTAGTAGTGTAAAGTAGAATGAAATTAAAACACTCAAATTCCCCATTGGAATGAGAAACAAATCAAATAGACTGAGCATTTAAATTAATTAAAAGAGAAACTCCTCATCCATTTACAGAATATCCGTACAAGTCTAATTCAGGTACAAGATGGATTCTCACTTTGGTTTAACATGCCAGATGATTACTCATATTTTCGGATAAAATAGACATATTGTGCACAGTACATAAAAAAACAAACAAACAACAAGCAAATCCCGGAAGCAACACAAGCCGACATCTCCAGTCTGCTAAGGTCACATGTTCCGTTACAGCGAGCAGACCCCCCACCCCGCACACCAATCCTACTGAGAACAGCCGAGCATGGAAGAAATATTCTTATTTAGATGAGGGCTCTGCGAGGGGCAGCGTATGGCATAACAGAAGAAGAATGCAATGTAGTATGGCATGCACCCAGAGTGACTCCAACACAGCCCCCTGTACACAAGGCAATCAAATCTGGCAGTCATGTGTAAAGATACTTATCTTCCTGGAGAGGATTTCAAGACCATATTTCGGGGAGAAATGGAAATCAATGCCGACAGCAGCTTGTCAGTCTCATATACTCCGAACATCTGATCTCAATAGAGAAACTTCCTCGAGAGAAGAGGGAGTAATGGAGAGATATTTGGCGGCGAAAGGTCAATCCAGCATTGTGAGCAAAGTTAAAACACAGCGCAGGAAAGATTTGCAGACGCTGTGAGGAGCCAGTATCCTGATGAGGATGGAGGATTTAAGAAAACACACACACATCTCACCGGCATGTTTTCACAGACTTCACATTCTATATCGCCTCGGGCACGCTATTGCTTTTGTTTGAAATTTGGCACATTACATCGCTGCACAAATGAGACCCAACGCCGGTGAATTCATAAACAAATACCTCTCTTCTGATAGGGATCCTGAGATATGCTGTTGCGCAGTATTCCCCTGACGTTTCTATAAATTTAGTGTCAAATCTAAGCACATTGTTGCCTCCTGGAGACTAATGAAATATGACAATCCTCCAGTAATGAGAGACTTTGGCACGGACAAAGGCACTTCATCAACTGGTATTTCTGCAAATGTGGAATTATCACCCGACCAGTGAAACAACTTCACAATTCCGGCAAGCGGCGTTAATCAGATTTCCCCTCAGCAGAGCTGTAGTTCATTGTCATTGCTAATGGAGCCTCCTCTGCAGGTTGTTGCTCTTCACTAAATTAGCGTGAAGTCTTATCCCAAAAACATTGACTAATACTGCACTTAATCTTAGAAACTCTCAACTCCTGTGAGAAATCTCATCCGGACTGACACTGATGCATCGGAGCGTCGCCCCGCATTGCATTCATCATGTTCCTGACAAAATTAATCTTGATCGACTGAAACCAAATTACACCTGAGCGCGCTCCCATTGCTCATCACAAACACTGAATAAATATTTATCGATGGAATGTGGGGTTTCTTCTTCTGCACGTGGTGGAGTTATGTTTGTAAATATAGATGGCATTTAAAAAAGCTTTCAGAGCAAAATGCAGACTTTTTTTGGCATTTGGACTCAAATTTTTAATTAAGTTGGTTCAGTGTAAACATGTGGGAAAGGTCTGAGGGCAGTTTGTCAAGGTGGAAAACTTAAAAGTCTTTACTGAAGTGAAACAATTAAAAACTCAAACAATCTTTAAGCGAGTGTTTTGACCATCCTGGATGTCGAGTTATGATTTTATTTATATTTTTCTTATTATTGTTCCTCTGGTTGCAAAAAAAGTGCTGCTTTTAAAAATGTACCTGTACTGTTATATTGTAGATTTACTCACTGTAACAGCAGAGGGAAAGGATAATTGTTTACTATTTATGGCTGTAAGGATCCATTAATTCATATCTAATTAATATCTGACATTTAATTTGAGTTAAAGGACACTGAATGGTGGGAATGGACATGACTGAAGTCTACAGGACAATATATCTTTTAAGCTTTTTAACAACAAACATTACAAATGTGTTATTTCGACTCTTTAAGTTAATCTAATTCTAAATAATGATTAACCTCAGCCTCTCTGTTTATATAGCATGCTATGTAAATGGAGTCTCTCTCCTCCCTGTGCGAGTGGGGTGGAAAACACTCATCTTTAGCCCTGCCAACCAAAAACCGCTCGCGTTATTTGTCTTCCAAATGAACTCATTTTTCACGACTAATTAAAACACGTTGAGATGAGGAGGAACATGGAAGAAGGGATGCATTTGTTTGAGAACTGCACAGTCATTCATCCCGACACGTATGTTTGGCTGCTGTTTAAAGCAAAGTGATGTACGAACACAGAGCAAGTTGTTGTCACTAATAGCGAGAGGGAGTCGTTTGTATTGTTGCGGCGATGCTGACGCGCCACGCGGATTGGCAGGTCTTAAGAATATTGGGCGGATGCCAACCTGCTCTGGCGCCACGTTTTAAAACAGATCATCCCGTCGCTTCTTTAATGTACCTTAATCTATTAGGTACACAGCAAACCAACAGGAATATTTTTAGATGATGGGTTTTATGGCTTTGTGTTTGTGATTAATTAAATAAAATGATGGCGTTCCACAAATCATCCCTTTAATTAGTCTGCGAGCGTCAGAGTGACGATGCTGCCTCTGTCTGAAGGCACAGAGACAGGGGTGGGTTGGGGGGGGAGGGGGGTACCAGCCAGAGCTCCAGCAGGGGCCGGGGGCCGTCTGAGGGCTATACAGAGGAGGGGGTGCGAGATGAGGGGGGGGGGGAGCCAGTGCAGCCCCAGGCAGCCCGAGCTGCACACCCAGGTGCTGCTGTCAGCTGGAGTCCTGCCCCAGCTGCTCGCCAAAGATTGATTTAATTATTTCCATTCCCTCCGTCCCTGCATTTCTTTAATTCTTTGTCTCACCCACTTTGTCCCCTTTTCGGCTCCTGGCTCAGTCTCACCTCCCCGATGATACGAGAAGGTAAAAAGCCATTGTTGTCCAGACAATACGTGGTGTGTATATTCAGCTCCGTGCACGTGGTTCCATGCAAACACAAAAGCTCCCAGCAGCAAAAATTGAAAAACCAACTCAATGACTCACGTGTGCTCAGCCGGATTTTTGACACTCGCGTCACTTAATCTACTTCTTTTCATTCGCCTCATTTTCATACATAATGACACAGATTCATTTTATAATTACAGATGTACTGTATTGTTACCGCCCGTAAGTGCTGAAGGAGAATTCGGCTCCGCTCGCCGAGTTTGAGGTCGTAACGGCTTGTGTTATCAATTCTCAATGATTTAAATGAGTAAAGTTCTTTTTCTCTTATCTGATCTTTTAAAGGGCAATGAGAAGTCCCATCTTTTCACTGAACCCCGTCCTCAATCACTGTTAATGTTAACGCCATGTACACATAAGAGGGCTGATAAAGAATCATTAGTCTCGTTAATGGAATCACAGGTCCAATCCCTCCATCCCTTCCTATTGAAAAGCGCTCTTCATTTCAAAGTTGTTCTGCTTTATTAAAGCTCATTACCATTTCTCTTTTAATAAGCACTCTTTAAAGTCATTACCTGCAGTGGAGTTAAAGGCTCAGCTATTAAAAGGTTACTTTAATGTGAATAATGGCCTCCTGATATACTCAAGTTAATTACTATTGGACACTGGTTCTGGTTTAATCTAATGCTTAAACCTTAATGAAAGATATGTCACCGTACAATGAAATGGCCCAAAAAATTGTTCCTGATCAACAGAACTATTTGTGCTATCTCTCCTCACACAGGCGACGTTCCTCCATCTTCAGCATCCAATACATTGGATTGCAACGTGCACCATTTTCTCAGAATATCAATAGACACACAGTTAGCATGGTTAATTGCAATTGAAGTCCATCTTATTAACGCCGTGTTCATCAATCTCTTTTTCTAACATTAGGTTTCAGGCAGTTCCCTACTTTTATTTCTCAGGCAATAATGTTAATAAGTTAAAGGTCCTATATTTTACGCTTTACTGTTTTATGGGAAGTTTTGATAACCTCAAGTCAATAAGTTCCACACAAAAAAAATCGCACTATAGGAGGAAATGAAATCGTACCTATACCCTTCAACCATGGTGTTAGTAAAAATAAATCTGCACATAATAGAAATGTGTGCAGTCTACCTGGTAGCCTTATCCCCTTTAATTAGGAATAGGAATACATTTAACTATTTTAACCTAATTATTTGTACAAAGCCTCAAGCATTCAGGTTGTAGATGATATTCATTGTTGAGCTGTGATATGCAGTTTTTGAATATAACACTCAATACTTTGGTCATCCAAAATCAAACCCCACACCAACGACTTCTTTGACAATGGCTCCAAAAACCAATCGTATTCCACATGCCCAGCACCAAACCCCACACACACAATTCAAGGACTAGATAAAGGAAATTAAGTGATATTCAAATCTATAAAAACTTGGTATAGAGTTAATCAGATGTAAAAGAGGAAGGAATGTTTATTCAAGTAACTCTAAATTAATTCTATTCTTTTGCTCTGTGTTAGCCATTTTGAATGGAAAAGTCCTCTGCTGAACATTATTCTTGCAGCTATTATATAAAATGTTACAGGGAATATGTATTAGTGGTATAAGGTATTTGTAATTTCTAGGGCAAACAATTTATGAAGAAATAAAGATTTGCTCAGCACCCCTTTGCAATAAAAAGTCAAAACCCTGAACGTGCCCCCTTAAATTATTCACCACTCACCATTCACTCTAATCCTCACCCTGTAATATGACACCTTTGAACCCGGTGTTATCTCCCTCTTCATGGCAGCGGGGTCAGATGATGAAAGCTGACCTCTTTGTTTCAGAGAGTTTTTATTCACATGTGAAAAGCCTAATTGCGGTGATCCGCACAGAAGACCAGAGGTAAAGGCTCCTGAGAGGCATTAACCTTGAGATCTCGCAGTGCAGAACACTTTCTAGAGAAATCAGGGCTGCAACTTGGAGAAAAAAAATCAAGCTCTAATGTGTTTTTCTTTTTTTTACCAAACATATATTAGGCAATGTTTAATACAAGTAACCCACATACCTCCTGATGCCATCAAAACAAAACCTGAGCACCGAGCGTCTCTCCCGCTCACCAACCTCCCGCCGCCCCTCTGAGGGGCTGACATACATAGACAGTAATTACTGAGTTTGGCGATGACACACTGGAAACCCCTCAAATCAGCATCTTTCTCTAATTCGCATATCATCACAAGAAAAACAACAATAGCCCGCGATGATATCACCCGTTAACAAATTACAGCTCGTCCTAATTGCAATAGAGCAGATTCCTTTAATTTTTAAGATAGAGAGAAAAGAGCATATTATTCTCGAGCTCCATTTAATTTTTTCCTGCAGTGAAATATGTCTCTTATTCATGCACAGAATTAATGTGCACCAAATGCACCACATTAGCATTTTCCTGTGATACGTTTCCCTCTTTCTTAAGGTCATGTGGCTTTAACGGGAGGCTTAAGTAAGACTCATGTGCATGGGTATGACCCATTTCATAAATCCCATTGCCTCCTCCGTGAGATAGTGGATACTAAATGTCACAAACCAGTGGGTCATCTAATCCCTTTCCCTCAACAAACCACATTAAAACAATTGTAAGGAATGAGCGGCGGCCGTGTTTGGAGAGCTTCACCGTGCTAAGGTACTCCGGTGACAACAAACGTTTTCCATCATGTCAACGAGGAAACATCCGTGAATAGGTCTGTGGAGATGCGGCGGACAGATGTTGTTGTAGTCGTTGGCCTACGTGTTTGACAGATTATTTGCAGAACTTCAATGTACCTTTGAAGCCCAGGGGTCGCCCACTGCCAGCCGAGCAGAAATGGCCCAGTCAGACAGCGGATGGACAGGAGACGCGACCGGCAAAGAACGGCATGATGAAAAGACCCAGCATTATTTCCTGATCAAGAGCACAAGGCTTCTGTTGAGCATCAGCTTTTAAGATCAAATATCTCTCTGGGAAAACTGGCTGTAGCTCCGCCTGTGTGGTGGTGGACTTCATAAATATTGTACCGCGTGTTTCACATGAATGCCTCGCTAACAAGACGAACGGGACACAGAGAGACATGTTCACCTGGAGACGTTTGAAGAAGGCTGACAAATCTTGGGACTTCAGAGACACTAAAAATAAAGAATTTAGCTTTTAGCATTTATTATAATGCTCCTGATTACAGGGCCCGGGTTGACTGCTGAGATGAGCTCTCTCTTGCTTGCTTTTTGTTTTCATTTGCCTTTTTCTTTGAGCTCTCCATACACTTAAGAGAAAGACAGTTACCGGTGAATACAGTCGCCTTCGCACCGCTGCTTGTCACCACTCCAACATTACTCGCCGTTGAGTCGTTAGGTACAATGGTATCATTTTTAATCTGACATGTTTTTGTGGGAAACAAAGGATGACACGTGTTTGGAGAAGGGAAAAACAACTGTCTTGACTAGTGACATGTGTGTCAGCATGTCACAAAGAGAACATTAAAAAGTAAATCCACTTAGTTCAGCGAAGGGACATTTCAGCTCATTTATTAAAAAGGAGTTTCTCCTTAAAAGTCTGAAAAGCCGTCTATGCTTTGTTGATTTTTATGCAGCAGAGAAATTTGAATCTAAATACATTTGGTATCCACTTATTCGCATTCTTTTCCCAAGACTTTGCAATCATTAGGGCTCAATGTTAGTTTTGACTCTGCGTTCATTTCGTCGGTATACCTGACATCTGGAACCTCACACATACGGAGCATTACCACTGAAAATCATTGGGGGCACTGTAGCAAAAAGGTCAAGAAAGACTAACAAGAATTAGCATGTCCACATGTTGCGATGTATTTAATGGCGCCACAGATTCATGTTTGTTGTTCTCGTAAACTCTCAAGTGAATGTATTGATTATATTTTGATTGTGTGTGTGTGTGTGTGCTCTTGTTCAGATATCTTTGTGAGGACCCCTCTGAGCCTGCAACCTATGGAGTGAGGACATTTAGGGAAAGTGAGAACAGTCCTCACTTTCTGACCCACCTTGAATAAACTATTTGGGGGTTAGGACTTGGTTTAAGGGTTACAGTTAGAATAAGGGTTAGGGGTTAGAGTTTGTGTGTGTGTGTGTGTGTGTGTGTGTGTTTGTGCCTGTCGCTGTACCTATTCACAAAAATGATCACATTTATTTTGTAATTATTGATGATGTTGGATCATGCATCCGGATCATTCTGGCTATGTCTCTTCTCGTTTTGTGTTCAACTGTGTGCACACAAAATGTTTTACCTTGTTTTCAATATGTGTCTCATAAACTCTAGAGCGAATCAGACAAACACAAAGTAAACTTCATCACTGTTCAGGCCCTTATAACTTATGAATAGCGTTGGTTTTTATTGTTAACGTGAAACGTGAGCGCAGGTCAGCTGGCGTAAGCAGGGAGGACATGCGGCACAGTACAAGGATACCAATGTGTGTCCACCCCAATCCTGAAGCAGTGTAATAAACGTAGCATTAACTCTGCCTACACTCATACTGGATGAGCCTTAAAATGGAAAGAATAATACCAGTGTGTTATTGGTACAGTCCGAATGACGCCTGTTAGCTTAGCACAAAGACTCTTAACAGTCAGAAATAGCTATGTGTAAAGGTGCAGTATATAAGCTCAATAATCAACTTGTTATATTTGTTCAACCCTCACACAAAACCATTGTTTAAAAATGGAACATTAAACCTTTCTGTCAGACTTAATACTAAGAGACTATAAGCAAGCGTCATGCTTACCTTGATGTAAGTTGTATGAACCTTTACATTTAACTCTTTTTAACCAAGTGAATAATTTACCAAAGTATAATACTCTAATTTTGAGCTGTGCCACTGGTAAAAAACATTGTCAGGCTTTAAAGTGAAATATGCATTGTGCCTCTTTTTGCTGCTGCTTCATTCATTTTTATCCAGATGTGGTGTTTGTTCACATGACACTATTTACCCATGTACCAAAAACCAGTTTAGATAAGACAAGCTATTTCTGAACATTATACTGATACTGCTTATACACTCCACTGAGAAAAAAAAAAAGACAGGAGCAGCGTGCGTCCGTAAGAGCCTCATAAAAATAATGAAACCGACTCCAGCGGCTCTCCCTGCTTTCCAGCAACACTACATTTGAACTGTGTGTCGACGAGGCAACAAAGTCATCACTATCTACAGCGAGAGCTTGCATTATGCTGATGAATGGAGAGCCCTGCCAGATTACTTGATTTGATAAGCAGTACAACCCATCGGTAACATAATACATCACAAATTGTTTTGTCAACAATTTATGATACCATTTATCAAATGACCATCGCAGTGGGCTGAGTTATGGTGTCATAGCTGGCATAACGTCAATACTCAAGCTGAGTTGAGGGCAGTCTGGCCACATTGATTTAGACACGCTACACTCTGACCTCTTCGGAGATTTTCTCTTCATTACCAGACAAATTGATGTTGAAACGAGAAAAAAGTTGTAAAATTTAATGTTTAAATCTTTACAATTAAATATATGAAGGAGATAAAGCAAATGAGATAAAGCCCAGAGTCCGTGTTGGGTACGGCTGCTGCAGTTCAATGAAGACACTAGATTCACATAACGGGGCCAAGGTTTTAGCTTTGGTTTAAATCTGGATTTGTTATTATAAAGCATCTGATGCTCAAAATAAATTCACAATTGAATATTTATTTAAATACTAGTTGACAATTATGGTTTTAATGAAAATCTTGAATTTTGCCCTTCAGCTTCCCAGCTGTTTATCCACATCAGTGCCACACCGGTGACAGAGAGACCTCCACCCTCCACTTTTTTCTCGCATGTAAACTTTTACAAATCTGTCAAACGACAGTGAATCCTGCAGCGAAAGCATCGCAATGACGACCTGATTTCATTCAGCTCCCGAGAATCAATTTGGACGCCGGCCCTGGATGACAATTAAAACGTTAGACCTTAAAAATGCCTCCCCCAAGTCAATCCGCGTCTCTGGTATTGACCAGAATATATGGCCCGTGTCCAAGCCGCCACCACTCGCTGGCCAATCTTAAAGGTTACTGCAACCACTACATGTACCCACATTAACAGGACACTCACCTCTCTGGGTTTATGGCCTGTGTAATAATTTTAAGCAAAGAGAGAAGTGCAGTCAGTGGAGACAGTAACAGCGGGAGAGTCGAGGGAGGACAAGTATAGTATGATTGATCGCGGTGAGCAGTATAGCTGTGTACCTCTCACCTTCCCCCCCGATTACTGCCTGCTCCTGATCTCTCACATCTGTCTTGACTTCCTAAAGACACAGATTCCTCATACTCGTGGGATTCAAACTTTATCAAAAGGGTTAGGTCTTTTTTTTTTTTTTTTAAGGGACAATCCTGCTTTGTGCTTGTGCAGCTATACATGTGAATGAGGCGTCCATTGGTGGCCAGAAGGGGACACACAGTGGGTGTAGAGTATTGATTTGGATGGTTATGGTTTAGGGAGTTTAAGCTTTAGTCATGTTCATCGCCCGGATTTGCAAAAGTCGCTGCATTTACATTCACTCCTTGTCCCGTGAACGTGTCGGAGGTGCATCAACTCTCTAATTGTGCGTTTAACATTCTTAACAGTTTATTAGTTTACCTCCCGGACTAACAAGAAGGGATTTAATAACCACAGAGGGAGTTAACAACACTTGTTAGCAGATCAAATATTTCTGCATAATTATCTTATCTAAGCACAGAACTGTACGTGCATGGTGTTGTATGGTAAAGTCAATTTAAGCAAGTATCAACCCTTTCTTTGCAGATTAACCAAAAAAAGCATATGATATATAACACATCGCTGCAGTTTAAATTGATCTACAGTATATAGTGTTTAAAATGAGGTCATCCACAACCTACAGCAACAGCTAAATGCTTATTATATATTCATGCATCAGTATTATTAAGTCATGTAAATATAAATTAATTATGCCGTTTTAAATCTGCTGCATATGTTTAAAATAGTTGGATCTTTAAATACCAGCTCTGACACATACATCAGAATCTTTAAAGGCATCACTGCCTGGATATTAGTTTACTACAAGAAACCAAGGAGCAGATTCAACGAATATTCATATTTCCTCTCTGTGCTTTTTTTTTACCTGCTTGGCCGTAATCAAGACGAAGTGCATGCATGATATCAGTAAAGAATACCATAAAATAAATAAGAATAAAGTTTCCAATCCGAATAAAAGACTGCTCATAATTGGGTTAGTAATGTCTCTGGCACCGTCTGCGTCCTCCGATCCCCCCGAGCATCATGGGGATTTTGGGGCGACATCCAGACCAGGTGCTACTGTGTCCCGCCGCCATGTGACAGTTTGTTTCTTCACCGGGGCTGCGGCGTCCTGTCACCCTCTTCAAAAACCAACTCCGAGGAAGGACTTCACATCGTCTGCAAATGTTTAACACGCAACCGTTTCGCAAACCTTTTAATGATTTGTGACCCCCTTTGTGGACAGCGAAATTGTGAAATCACGCACCCATAACTTCTCACTTAATCTGTATTACTCTCATCACAACAGAGCAAGCCACTCTATCAGTAAATGCTAATCTCCTAATTAACAAGCTAATTAGGCAATTACAGCTTTGCAGAAGGATGCCTAAATGAAATATGACAACACAGTCACTTTCTACAGCACCTGTGGGTCTTTTCAGATGTCACGATGAGAAGCATGATGACAAAGTGTTGTCTCCGCACTCATTGGTGCTTATTTCTATGCCTGGCTTCGCTCGTTTGTACAAATATTGTCATTTTATTTAACCTAATGCTCGGCACATGTGGAAACAACCTGTCACTGGGTATGTAAATGATTCCTCGTCAAAGAAACTGAGCATTTTTAAGGGCTCCCCCCCCCCCCTTTTTTTTTTTCCTGCAGCCGTGCGATTTTAGAAATGAAGTGCACAGTGGATGGCACAGGCCCTCGGTTGTGTAAACATGGTTTTTGTGAACTAGCAGCAACCAGGGTGTCTTACTGTAAGGAGCTGTCACATACGGAAATGAATTATGTTGACATATGGCTGAAAACAACGGTGAATAGGGCTGCGATGCAATGCAATGAAGAATCATGCACTGCAACAGAGGAGAGGAGCCCGAGCTGTACCTTTGAGCCCTTCTTGACAGGTATGTAGTGTGACTTGACAGCTCAGTATTTCAATGATAAATGCAGTAGTCCTGGGACTCCCATTCACTGATCGCAAGAGTGTGTTGCTCCAATGCTTCAAGGTCAAATGAATGAGCAGAAACCACACAGACTGCTAAAGACAATCTGTAGGGTTATTAACATTCCTGAAATTTAGAACACAACACACAGAGTCATGTAAACTTGACGATTAAATAAACGTCCTCAAGTTTCCATTTTAATGGCGAACTGGATACTTGAGTTCTAATCTACAATTTTAATTAATACTGCATTATATATTCATTTATTTCCCTGTGCTCCTGTATCATATTAAAATGTCCTGAATTAATGTAACACATCATTTATTCTGGGACTCTGTCTTCAGTTCCTGGTCTGCAAATTGAAGAACAGACAGGGGGCAGCAGGGTGATGCTCTCTCAATTGTCTGCTGAGATAATCAGAAGCTGTGAAGGGTTATATGAAGCAATGAATCACTGTATCCTGACTTCAATTAAACTTCTTGGAGTGAAAGTTACTTCCTTTTCTATAGATACATCCTTTCACTCCCTTCTGACATGTTACAATGATTCACTACCTAATGATCTAACCATCAATTTGCCTTTAACAATACAAACCTTTTATCATGGGAGCAATATTTTCAATGTGAACAATTTAGATTATTACTAATTAAATACAGAAATTTAATGGGAATTGGAATGAAGTGAGCCACAAGTTACGACACAGTATATCTTAAAATTACCATGAAAAACTCAAACCAAGAACTTTTTTTTGTTTTGTTTTGAACAAATTAAAGCCAAATTAAAAAAAAAACAAAGGAGCTTTCAAAAATAAATTCTCTTCATACCTCCATGTGTGAGTTTGTTTTATTTTCATATTTTAAGTTAGTTGATGAAGAACACGGCTCAATGACAATATGCATCATGAAAATATTAAATCCTTGTTTGTTGTATGCAGTAATAATGATTAGGATATCTAAATCTACACCTCTGGATGTGTTTTTTTTCAATTATATCTAACATTTCCATAAAAAGTGTGCTTCCCTCAGTGACTGCAAAAACGATATGTATATTTCAGTCTGTATTACTTTACCAGCAGATCAGCTTCCTCGGAATAAACGTTTCTCTTTGTCAACTCGTTCTGGACTCTGGTCCCTGTGTGTCTCCTCAGCGACAGATTTCAAAAAGAGAGTATGAGAATGAAATTAAAAAATAGTGGAAATCTTAATCTTTT
Source organism: Platichthys flesus (assembly GCF_949316205.1). Classification (NCBI taxonomy): domain Eukaryota; kingdom Metazoa; phylum Chordata; class Actinopteri; order Pleuronectiformes; family Pleuronectidae; genus Platichthys; species Platichthys flesus. Next base: position 18,904,482 of record NC_084947.1, read on the forward strand.
CAGCCTAATTCAAAAATAATGATCTCTCAATTACACCTAAGTAGCTATTTACGCTTTAACACATGTTTGATTACCTGGGGACTGGAATTGGGACAAATTACATCCATGGTGGTTATTTTTAATTCAAACAGTATAGGACACTTCACACGAAGCAGCACAGTTGTCCTTGTTCATGTTGACTTTATTTATCTTTATGATCATCATCAAACTTAAATCCAACAAACCCCCCCTCAGTCAAAAGTTCTGCCCTGAGGCCTGGAATCCCACTCCCCCTCCCTCGCTGGCTCTCTGTCACACACCAGCACCGGAACATCTAACTCCACACACTCTTTATCCCTGGGTTGTTATCATGAAATGTCCACTAGATGAAGCAAATCCCCATTTTCTTCCCCCTTGTCTTTAACGAATCCACGATCTAAATGCTCACGGGGGGGGGGCGCACACACAGTATATTTATTTGCTGCCTCGCATCCAGCTCAACAACTTGTCTGCTGCCATAGCAACTGCGGAGGAGCACCGAGCAGCGCCGCCTGCTTGTTCAATGGATGTCACTCGTGGCAACGGCCAATCAGAAGTTCCCATCCTTTCGTAGCAGCCGTGTGAAGATGGAGGGGACGGAGGTGGGTGGGCCTTCGCCCTCATGCATCTGCCAGTAATAGGACGGCGGGATCGTCAGTCTCCGTCACGCAGGCCCCTGATTGGTCGAGGAGCTTTACTTTCCAATAATATAAACATGTCTGCTGCTGCTGCTCGCCTGGCTTGAACCAAGGCTCGCCCCCCCCCCCTTCCTACAGGGGACTGTGCACTTCCACATCAAACTGTATAAAAACTCTCATTATGTATTTGCCCGTGCTGTTGCAAGGGCTAAATCTTCATCACTGCTCGCAGAGAATATGCACATAGCTGCACGTGCACGCGCGAGGAGACGAGGATACCCTGCTGCAAGCTGCCGCTGCGAGAAACCGAGAGGCGGACCGTGCCGCGCGCTTTCATCAATATAATCACCATCCTGAGTACTAGCTCTTAACATTTTGTTTTTCGGTTGTTCAGGCGAGAAGTGACACGAATATAGACCCCTCCTCTGCAGGGCGGAGCGTGCATTTCCATCTCCTATTTTGTATTCTTTTCTATTTTTTTTCCTCCTACCCCTGTTCCCCGCTCTGACACGTCTGCACTGAGTGAGTGGCATTGGCACACTGTCAATCGCTCACTACCGCTGCCATCAAACAACATAAAACACACACAGGCAAGAGGCTGGAGCTCATAAATTTCAGCAGGGCAAGATATTTTTTTGCGCATCGCCTTTTACGCACAGCGCTGTGTCCTAATTAATTTCCTTCGTCTCGCTGTTGCTGTTTTCTGTTTTCTTTTTTCTAAAAAACAGAAATCTCCCAACTTTTTTTATTGCACATTTCATATTTTTATAGCCGCCTTGTATGCAGCGAGAATGTGTATTTTTCTAAATGCTGCCGGAGTGATTTCTGCACGTTTATAGTTGGCAACACCTGCAAAGCCTCAGATTTTTTTTCTTATTTGTTTCTCCAACATTGGATATTTTTTTTTGTTGCCGGTGCTACACGAGGAGGATTTGGACATTTTTTTTCTTTTTCCTGGAAGAGGAAATGCGACCGGGATCCCTTGAAGGAGAGAAGCGCAAATAAATGAGAGATCAGCCGAAAGGAGCGTTCCTGTGTGCAGCTCCCGTCAAACCCCAGAGAAACACACAGACCGGCGTGAGGATTTCTGCGGGAAGCGATGGACCGTCAGTTCTGACAAAGAAGTTTTAACCAGAAGAAGAAGAAGAAGACGCAAATACGAGATTGATGCGTTTCTCTAGCAACACAACCGCGCGTTTTGGCACTTATTTGGACCGCGCGTAAAGAGACAAAAAAAAGAGGACAGCGAGAACTTGGACACAAGATTTACGCGAAAAACATCCCTGCTGTAGTCTTCATTTAGAACAAGAAAGCGTGTGCGCTCCTGTTCCGCTGAAGAAGCCCCGCAAGCCGCGCACATCCCTCCAGTCTGCGGCACATGTTGTAGCCCATTTCGTATATGAGTTTTTCAATTTGCGTGGCTCAGTGCACAGACTCTTTAGCGGCTAGTATGGACGATCAAGCCCGGATCATGCAGTCGATCGGCGGCGTGAGTCTGGCCGGCCACTCGGTACAGGGAGGCATGGTGCTGCCTCCCCACGGACACGACGGGTCGGACGGGGACGGAAGAAAACAAGACATTGGTGACATTCTCCATCAAATCATGACCATAACTGATCAGAGTCTGGACGAGGCGCAAGCAAAGTTGGTTGATTTATATGTTTTATTAACTTCGCTGTCTCTCCCCCCCCCCCCCCCCCAACCTCCATCCCCAGCAAAACGCTGAACGCATCATTGTTGAGTTGTGGCCCCTCTTAAGCGTTAACTCCACCATGTGTTACAATAGACTGCAAGTGGCTTTAATGATAATCTTACGCCGAGGTGCATTTAGAGCTGAGACACATGGAGAAAGTTGTCAGTGAGGCGGCAGCAGCTGTTTATTTCAGCTGCATGTGTGTGTGTGTTTGTGTGAGGGGATGTTGTTCAAAAAGTTTACACACGTCCTTTAGTAAATCTTCATACTGCTGCAAAAACTAAAGACGCTCAGTGAAAAGAAGGGAAATGAATCCCTGTAAACTCATGATATTTTTTATTTTGTCAGTGGCACTGTGTTCATTTTGAAGCATTAATATTCATATTAACACACATGCTACTTTTATTTCCCTATGAAACTCTGTGCAAATACTCCTGGGAGACCTGTGTGTTGGAACATTGCAACTTATAGTGATACCTACATCTGATATGTTCAATAATCAATGCGGTCCTTAATGTTTATCATGTGATTGATCAGTGAACTTATTTCACTATTTTATCTTGTCTTATACTGAAACAGGAAACATGGACTGAACTGTCACAGAATGAAACCAGCACTCTTCAGCGTTCTCTGTGAAATCAAAGAAAAGACAGGTAAGGTCTTTGTTTTTAAAATCAATAAACATATCATTTCACATGAACCTTGAGGAAATGTAGTATTGGAGCCTCGGTGCGATCTAGCACACAGGCGTTTTAACCCCCCCAGTGATGTGATGGCAGCCTGCATCCAGGTTACAGGGGACCTCTGCCCAAAGGAATCAATCACTTTTTTTTTTTTTTTTTTTAAATATGTCATTGTGCCACATTGGAACAGTCCCGGTGTGACAGTAGAGGTATTTCTTTTGTCCCCCCCCCCCCCCCCTCACCACACACTGAAGATGCTCATGTTTCAGTTTTGCGAGCGGTGGTTGTTTGGATTTGAAACAGAAAGTCGACTCCGGCTCTCAGCCTCTCTGCCCTGGCACTGAGCAGGATGGGGAAATCCCGCAGCATATGTTCTACATAGCTGAGATCACACACAATACATGCTTTATAGCCGCACGGCAATTTACACGTCTTCAACATGTGAAGGCAGCTATACACCCCCCCCCCCCCCCCCCACTCAGGGATTGTATTGCTATTGAATGCAGACCCCTGTCTCACAAATGGACGGTTGGTGCTTTGAAAATTAAAATGCTGGAATCAGCTTGTTGAAAATTATAGATTTTTATTTTGTATTTTTTAATTTATTTATATTGAATATTGCACAGTTGCTCTTTATAAGCATCTGCAGATGTTTATGAAGAAGGATGAACGCTTAAGGCTAAGTGTGTGTGTGCATGTATACCCACATACACCACGAGACACCTAAAATTAAAGATAATGCTATAAAGTGTGTGTCTTGTACTTTTTGCCGTATCTCAAACTTAGCTCCAGTAGGTTTTTTTCACCATTGTGCATAAAACGTGTGGTTTCTACAATTTCCCACAATATTTATGAGGCATCTGATAAACGCCATCCTTTTAAATTCTTGAATAAAAACATAGTTATCATCTTTAAAAAGATGTTAAGACTATGTCAATTTCACTTCATATTATGTGATTGCTCTGCTCATGAAACCACTGAACAGATGTTTGGAATATTCCGGTGGCCCCTGTTTATTTTTAAGTCATATGTACCCTACATTTCTCAGCTAAAGAATAATGCGAATATGGGGAAGTGATGCTCTGCTTTTTTGTGTAATTTTAGCAAACGTGTCATCTCGTCAGATTTGTGACCTTTGTGCAGTTTATGAGCAAATTGGTTTGGGGCAGATCGTAAAAGTTTTATGAACTTCCCCAACACATGGTTCACATGGGCAGGCAGAGCGTCCACCGTCGAGCCGAGGGTGCTCTGCTCTGTTCATCCGCCTGTTGACTCGAGACAGAAACACAGAGGAGGCAGCTCACACCTCTCACAAGAGGCCAGCTATTACTTTGCATCATGGATTTAAATGCAAAATAGTTTTCGAGTGCAGAAGCATTAATTCATCTGCTGAACTATAGGATAAAAAAAATACTGAGAGAAAGGATTTCTTTTCAAACTTAAGCAAAATGAACGTCCTGCTTTAATCTCTGCATGTTACTTATCACTTGATTTAAACCTTGATTTGAATGTTTCTGCTCTGAGGTACACACTGAATTAAGCAAAAAAACATGGATCAAAATTAGAAGAAAGTAATTTATGTCAATGCATGTTCATGTGTGTATGTGCCGGGGAATGAGAGTGTGTGAGAAAGAGATGAGACGGGGAGACTAGAGGGTGTGTATGTGTGTGTGTGTGTGTGTGTGTGTGTGTGTGTGTGTGCATGGTTAACCTGTGGTTTAGAGTCAGAGCCTCTCCCTCTTAGCCATTGACAGAGCTCAGCTGGTCCGATGGCCTTGTTGACCGCTCTGTTTTTTCCAGCACACACACATACACATACACACACACACACACACGCACACACACACACACACTGATCCTTTCACAGGCTCCAGTAGCACTGGACTCCCTTCGGTTCTTTCACATGCGTTCAGATGGCACAGGGGCCGCTGCCTATCAGCCATGGGACCCACAGTTGGCAGAAAAAGACTTTTAATAATAAATTTGAAAGCGGTCCAACAATCATCGCTGTAATTACTGTGCACATGTATCATGTTGTGGAGACTTGCTGTCTGATGTGGACATAAGTAGTGCGTCGAAGGTTTGGCTTCAAAGCTTTAGATGTGTTCAAGTTAAAAGACCTTTTTTTTATGACAGGTGAGGCACATTTGAAATGGTGTAAACAATCTTTATGTTTTTTTTTTGTTTTGTTTTACTGTAGCGGAGAAGTGACAGATAGCATTTTGTAGCAGAGTCAAGGTGTTTGGGAAGATTTCTCAGTGCGTTTGGAAGTTTCCTGCCCCTCTTCTAACTGTTATTACAGAGCCACAGCACATTTCTGCATTGCTAATGTCCTAGAAGTATTAATTCACTTTGATATGCTAATTAGAGAGCATTATGCAAGAAATGAGATTAAGTGGCAGCATGAAGTCATTTGCCTGTCACTAAATTGAGTGTTTTTAGCAGGAGGTTTTTTTCTTCTTCTTGGTTTTGCATTTAGATAAGCTAAATGTGAGATTGGGTTGGCAAGTGGGGTTCTTTGTCCTTCAGTGTGTGATGCTTTTTCTTTTTGGAGCATACATACATAAAACTGGCAATTAAAATGTTTTATTCTCGCACGTCTCTAAGTGTTTCGGGACAAAGGAGACGTTCAGACACCCTGTGTTTCTTTTACCTGCAGAAGACAATGAGCGAGCGTGGTCTATGTTTGCAGATGAGTTTTTGCGGTTCTCTCTGTGCTGGGTTTGCTTTATCCCGCTGACTACTCCCTTGTCTTGCTCTCATGGATGGGAGTGAGGCTCGCAGCAGCCGCGGCAGCGGCAGCGGCAAGAATAACAAAGGTGAAAGATTACCTCCATATGGTATTTCTGACCAGGAAAAGAGAGGTTCTGTAGCAGGACTTGTCTTTGATGTGAGGTTTAATCAATAGAAAGAGATTACAGAAAACTATTACAGGCTAAATCACAGAGTGCCACGGAGAGGCTTAGCCCTCTCCACAGCTCTCTCAGCTGCATGGCGCTTCTTTTGGCCCGCGTATTGACTTGTTGTTTTCCTGACCTTTGACTCGTCAGGTCCAAAGGAGGGGGGGGGGTAGGGGAGTGAGAAAGAGAGAGAAAGAGAGAGTGGGGTGGATTGCAGACTGATAAATGCTCCGGTGCAGTGTTTAAAGCACTGGATTAGGGAGGGACTATACGCTGCACAGCCGGGGCCGGTGTCGCCGTGTTTGATTTGGCTCTTGCAGACCGCCAGGCCATGCTTCCAAGTATGTGCATTGGTTTGGCCTCTGCTAAACGTAATGATCAGCCAGGAAAGACTGTTTTAACTAAATACAGTTCAGGATGGGGCTGTAATTAACCACATGCAAGGCTGACTAAAAGCATTACCTGGAGTAAATAGAGTTAGGGCTGAGGAGGTAAGCATTTCTGAAATCTACAGGGAACATTCATTTCAATGTTCCCTGACAAAGTTAATGAGCCCTCTCATTCCAATAGGGTTATAATTATTAATATGAATGTATTATTATTATTATTATTATGAAAGCAGATGCAACTAAAGTCCTTCTTATAATGCAGAAAACACAAATATATATCATTAGACTGAATCTTTTTAACCTTATAGGTTTTCTTTGTGCTGAAGAGGCTCCAGTTAAAAAACACAACAGAGAACAGAAAGCTATTCAGCAGCAGAGACAATTGACTTTAGCTGCTTTTTGTTTCACAGAGCCCCAGTGAAGCGGCTGCAGTGACTAGATAGTGTTGTGCCGAATGGCTCGGGCACAGCTGGGTTCCTGGCTGCCTCAAAGGCAGGGCCACTACAGAGCTTCCTCCTCTGAAGCATGAGGGGGACCGGGGGAAGACGTGGTTATTATCTAAGTTGCTCCCAAACACCCTCCGTTTCCTCATCAGCAGAGATGATACGAAAAAAGAAAAGGCAGACAAAGAGGAGAAGGGGGTAAAAACAAAACAAAGGCTTTACATGTCAGTTTCATTTGGAAGGGTAACTGCTTTGGTGCTGTGCAGATAGATGCCTGTGTACGGTGCCTGGTATCTTTTTTTTTTCTATTTTTTTTTTGCACGATGATTCAGTGCTGTCCCTCCATCTGCACACACGAGCACCCATCTTGCACACGTCCCTCCCCCCCCCCCCCCCCGTTTCACCGCTCCAAGCGCTTTCTGCGGGCTCCTGCGCGATCAACAGCTCATAATTGTTTTTTGCACATACGTTATGCAAATGAGTCTTTATGGCAACTGGCATAACAATTAGCATCCTCCAACAATATTTTAGTAGGTTAATTGCGAAATTTCTGAATTGTACATCTGAGTTGTTAATTAGGCATGACAGAGGTGGTGAAATAGTTATCTTCAGGCGGTGGCAGCCAGCAGTGGCTGCTTTGGATGCAAACAGGAAGGATTGATTGAAACGAGTCTGCAGCAGGAGGAACGGGGCTGTTGGAGACACTTTGCGTTGCCCTTTCTCTTCTTGCGGCATCTGTTTGTTTCATTGGCTGGATGTGAAATTATAAACCTGAAGCAGGGGGAAGAGGCTGAAGTTCAAGTGATGACCTGACACGCTGAATAGAGATGTGGCTGAGCTACGATTTTTTTTGTTTAAATGAGCTCTTGTCAAAACTATATAAGACCTTTGACCTCAGACATAGTTAAACCAGCATTTACTTGTTTTTTAAACTGCTTTGAAAGACCCTAATGCCAAAAGCATGCATCTTATACATATTACATTTTACACATTTTAGATTCCATCAGACAAATTTAGTCAGATTTTTGGGAGAAGAAAATATATATTTGTTGTTATATTTTTAAACAATCCCACAAGCTGTAGTAATATATATTTTTTAATAAAGTTAACTTCTTATATCAATGTAATTTCTCAAATTTAATATTATTTAATTATTATTAGGATTTTTTTGATGGCACTTTTGAGCTATTCTCTCAACTCTCAGCTCTTTTCCTTTACAACTGAAAACCCAGTTAAGGTGTACTTGTTGGTCCGTCTCATGTGTCGTGACGTTCCTCCCCGTGTCAGTCGGTGGCTGCAGTGCGTCGAACTCCATGGAGCCAGTTATTAGAGTAAAAAGGGTTACAGTGAATGAGTGGTGCAAAGCAAGTCCTCTCTCAGTAATGACTCTGCTATTTATAGGTCTCTATTTCATTAGCTCTAGTGTTTCAGGGAAGAGTTTTCCTCATGGGACAATAGACAACCACGATGTTCATTTACTTGTCCACATGTAATGTGGACAAGTAAATGACCCATCATTTGTGAGGGCAACAGCACTGAAAACACTCCTGCTACTGCCACTGCTTTACCATTCGCTCATGTAACCTTTACTTTATTTAAACTCTTTCAAAGACAAAGTGTGTGTGTGTGTGTGTGTGTGTGTGACGTTACTCCGACAGGTGAGGGATTTCTGCAGATAACACGGTGAAGGAATTAGAGGCGGACGTCAGTAAATGTACACACTTTAAAGCTCTCTAATATTTTGACACTTCAGACGTCTGTAGCTTGTTTCGTGACGAAAACTGAATAAAACATCGTTGTCACCTTTTCTTTTCTTTTCTTTACACACGATTGTTTTTCCGGAAAGCAGGAAAAAAAAAACGGAGCTCTTTTCATCATTTGCAAGCCAGAAAATAAAGTCCCCTCTTCCCATTGTTCCACGTGCTATTGTTCCACATTTCATACATTAGAATGATGTATCGAAGGCAGAAATGGGAAAAAGACTGCAATGCAATGAAATTTTAATCAACGTCTTCTGCCGCTTTAATAAGGCAAATAATTCTTATGGGCTGCTGTGTTAAGATTTCTAATATTTAATTCATAACAAGCCCTGCATTATTCTGCTTTAGCCCGAAGACAAGCTGCACTCTGCTGTTGCCAAAAGGCAGAAAAAAGACATAAAGGGAGGTGCAGACAGAGCGTTTTTCTTATCAGCTGTGGCATAATACCATCGCATTGTTTTGATACTGCCTGTGAGTTTAAATCTGTATTTAAAATAATTTCAAATAATTGCGTTAATGGAGCTAATGACAGACTTGAAACTGCTTTTTTGGGTAATTTTGTCATGAGTCAGTGTGGCCATTCACTAAGCACACACTCTTTATTTTCTTAAGTCCTTGAAGTTCATTTTTGTGTCTGAAGTAATGGAAAGATGGCGAGGGGCCAGCAGCTAGATGCTGGCTCATGTTACAGTGAAACTGTGGGCCCTGTTTTCGTCTCTCGGTGAAATGGCTTAATTGGTGTCAGAGCCCCAGGGATAAAGGCCTCTTGCTCTGAAACGCAGCCACACAGGCCCTGTCTTCCCTCAAACCGGGAGGAACGGCCGGCGTCTGCTGGTGAATGAGGCCTGAGCCGTGGCATAACGATACCAAATGATGTTTGGGATGACAGAAATGAATATGCGCTTGCTCCCAGAAAGCTGTGATTAATGACGGCGAGCAGGGGAATGCTGTCCCTCCTTTCGCTCCTCTTTTGATCAGGATTGAAAAGCAAAAAAATACAAAAAATTGCTGGTTTCTCCTCTCTTTAGAAGTTGGAGGTCATCCAGAGTACATTACTGCTATTCTTCTCTCGCTCTTTCCTCAAGTAGGAGGAGAGCCCATAACGAATTTTGGAATGATTCCCTAACATTGTGAGTCTGTGTATTGTCCCGTGGCGTGTGGCTCAAGTGACACATACCTGTTTACCTTCGCAGAGTCACTCGCCCACTGCTCGTGATTCTAACTCTCCTAAATAATAGTCTGAACATCACAATGATACAGCTACAGATATATTTTTAAATAAAACCGTGAGGATTATTTGAAGTGAATATTTTTTACTAAAACCAACTCTAACTGATGTTATGGCGGTGTCCCCTGTTCACATGATATTGTACACACAACCATTGATTTCGGAGGCGAACGTGTGAACAAAATGGTGGTGCGCTGTAGCCGTGATAATGATCTGTATGTGTTGTGTCCTAGGAGGAGACACATGAATATTTAATTGTGTCTGCTAAGAGAGATCCCCCGACCCTTCTGTTCATACCTTACTTTCTCTAATGTGCCTCCACCCTCCCAGGTACTTCCTCCTTAAGTAATGGAGAATTAAAGCGCACATTAAAATGATATAAATTGCAACGTACGGGCTTTCTCAGGACATTTGTCTCCGCACAACGCAGTCGAAAATTCAAATGGCAAGTTTTGACAACGGACATTCTGCTGACACGGTGTATTTGCCTCACGTTGGCTCCTCAAATAAGCATTTCCTCTGTCAGGGTGATTGATATGTATTAAGCGTGCACTTTTTACATCACAGCGCTCTGGAAGATGGTGTGGCTGCAAGGATATGAGTTTTAAACAGTGAATGAGCTCCCCTCATATTGATCTATTTGTGTTGCCGGAGTGGCAGGTGCTATACGAAGAGTGTGTCAGCTTTGATTGTTTGTGTCAGTGATCCGAGCCGACACTGAGCTCTCTTACTGTTCGTCACTGCACTTGCTTCCTCTTGATGAATGGCAGCACACTGCACGGATCCTCGAAAAAAACTCCTGTCGGTGCTGTCTCGCAGAGCCTGTGAATCAGCATTGGTCTTCACGGATTCTTTATTTATCAACTCATGTACATGTTGATTTAAAAAAAAAAAAAAAAGCCAAAATTTGGGGACATCCCCAAAGTGTCCCGAGGGCTGTTTTAGGGACTTCCAATAGAATGATGTAAGAGGTTCACGTGCGAATTGTGAACATCAGCTGTTGAGGGGCCGGAGGTGTGCTTCTCTAAATATTCAAGATTAGTATCTAACCTGTGCGGGTATGCATGTGTGTGTGTCTGTGCGCACGCGTGTGTGATGGCAGGCCCCCGCGAGGTTGTGCGGTGAAGGTGAGGTGCGTGGTGCTCGGAGCCTCTGTAAGTATGCAGAGCACGGCGGGCCTCTCGCGGGTGCTGAAGGAGAGCACGGAGTGGCAGAGTTAATTTATTTAATGACTGAGCGTCTTATATCTCCCCAGCCCTGATTAGAATCCATGCTTGATGAGGGAAGCGATACAGGGGTGTGCACTGCCCCTAGGCCCTCGCACGTACGTTCACGGTTTTCTTTCTCCAGCGCCTTATTTCCCCTAGAACCCCCCCCCACCCACCCACCCACCCACCCAGCCAGATCCACAGGGTTTTCCCCAAGATAGAAAGAAAGGAAGAAAGGAAGAAATTTCCACTTCTGTCTGTTGCAATATTTTGTGATTGTGTCTCTACGTGTGATCGTTTTGTTGCACATGACAGGAAATGCAGCTCTGAGGCTGATTAAATGTGTGCATATGTGTGTGTGTGTGTGTTCCTGTGTGTGCGTGCTCCGTGATAAAGACAAAGTGCTGTGGAGCTCTATGAACGTGGGAAAGCCAAACAGAGTGTGTCACTTTGGCAGCACGGGCTGTCAGCATTGGGGAGCTGCACTTGTAAAAACCATGACCTTCCTCTTTGCCAGCATGTCTCTTGCAGAGCCAAAGCGCTGCCCTGTAGATCTGGGCTGGCTGTGGGAGGGAATACAAACACAGGGAGAGAGAGAGGGAGAGAGAGGGAGAGAGGGAGAGAGGGAGAGGAGAGAGAGAGAGAGAGAGAGAGAGAGAGAGAGAGAGAGAGAGAGAGAGAGAGAGAGAGAGAGAGTGGACAGACAGTGCAAAAAAAAACGTGAGGAACCATAATTGTGAAGGGGTGGTGGATGGTGTGGGGGGTGGCGGCGGTGCGGTTGAAGTAATGAAATACTTCTTGGAGCTATCATGACTGAGAAGGTGAGGGGAGGGAAAGCGAGAGGACCGGCGACGGGGGGAAAAAAGACTCCTAGGCTTCTAACATTTCCATGAGCCATCATCAGTAATGCCGCGGCCGCCTCACAAACCAGAAATTATTTCTTCAGGCGTCGCTGTCAAGTGTTATTCAAATAACACCAGCCTCACATTTGAATAACAGCCGACATTTTGAATTAATTAATCAGACAAGATAGTCTGGGCCTTTTCTCATTAGTCTACAGGTCAGGCTGGGGAAGATATATGCGCTGGTGATGATATACTTGTCCTTAATAGTGATTTATGGAGATTTGGGATTGTACTCGATTTGTCAAAGGGCCCAGCAGCAGAAAAATAGGACTGTGCATATTTCATTACCTAATCTTTGATATGTTCCCCCGATGCTGAAAGATACAGTTGTTTAGATGCACAGGGAGCTCTTTTTACATGCACTCTCTGAAGAGGTGCACGCACACGCACACGCACACGCACACGCACACACACACACACACACACACACAGGGACATGCACACACACACACGGACACATTTAATCTCGTCTCTTAGACCTCTCCCATTTTACTTTTCCTATGCAATTAAGCGAGGGCTGTAAATTATAACTGTGTCGTACTTTAATTATCATGGTGTAAAAATAGAGTTCCTGTCTTTGAGAGGATTTCATTAACTTACTCAATATTCCATGTCAGCTCGTGGAATCAGGCTGCAGCGAGGTTGGTGTTTAATATGCTCTGAATCCAGTGGGTTATTTACTGAGATGTTATATGTTATATACATAAGGTTGAAAAGTGGAAGGAAAAATAAAAGGAGATTTACATTTAAACACAGAATATGCACAGCTGCATTTGTAGATTCAGTCAGTGTGACCTGTTTCCTGGCTGGTGTGACATTGTATTTTGGGCTTGTGTAGATTGGTGTGTGTGTGTGTGTGTGTGTGTGGCCACGAAGGTGTAAATGAAAATATATATTTTTAAAAGAATAAGTAGTGCTAACAGTGTGTTGTCACCTGCCTTATTGGGTGTTAAATTTAATGAACAAATTCAGTTTACCAACACTCTTTACCTATTTTTATTATCTGTATAATTATTATTTTTTACATACACAGGTTTTAATTATCCAGAGTAGATGTGCAGCACATGCAGTAAGCATTTGTGATTTCGTGGTAGACCATGTGTGTGTGTGTGTGTGTGTGTGTGTGTGTGTGTGTGTGTGTGTGTGTGCGTGTCAGGAAGCTGCGAGCTGTTGCCATTCCGGTGAGCAGCCCACACAAAATGCACCAACACCAGTGTGACAAAACATTCAAATAAATTGCTGTCAGGCTGCCGAAACACCAAGTGCAGCGATTTTTATCTGACATGTGGAAGACCCAGACATGCAGTCCTGACAAGTAACGCCAGAGCACCTGTGAGAGACGGGCGATAACATCAGGATGTGCCTGATCCCCGGCATAACAATACCTATCATTACTTGATATTATTACTCTTCTTTAAGAGCGAGCTGGAGATGGAAAGATACGGGCCCCTGTGTGTGTTGGCCTTCTTCTTTTTTTCAAGTCTGGATAATAATTGATGTTAGGCCATTGTTTAGATGCACTTAATATTTACAGTTAAATTGAATTATGTAGTCTGATGGCACAACAACAAGTACTTAACTGGCATTCACATCCATGCACAATTGTTTATGGCTCAGAGAAAACTGCCATGTTTTTTTTATTCATCCAAGGTTAGGACATTTATTTATTGTAGTCCAGTTTCATTGTTCACTGGTGTAGTGTTAAGAGAACACATTCCAATGCAAAATAATATTTCGAAGACATACTTTAGAATGTTTTTAATTCAAGAATTTCTCATTTGTAAATTTTACCCTGTACATTGCACTGTTAAATGAGGTTAAATTAATTGTTTTTTCCGCAGTTAAAATAGAATTTAGTTGAAAATCAATGCACCTGCTGACACTGACTGGATTTGTTTGACTGTTGGGAGCAGCACACGAGCAAAGATAAATACTGAGGAAGCCAGCGCTGCTTCGCTTATTATCATTGCGTCTACAGAATTGACTCAGTAATTCTTACTCCAATTGGGAACATTAAAAAATGCTTTTTAGAAACTACGAGACAAAGGACTCACTGTGGAACGCGCCATCCATTCTCTACAGTATTGTTATTTTCTCCCTTATAGGTTACTAATGAGGAATCGGCCCTCATTATGATTTTTAGGAAGAGAGAGGAAAGCTTTTAATTAATGATATGTAAATGGTTCTGAATTGATTATGTTAGAATATCAAGAGAGATGGGTAGAAGCTGTGGTGTAATATATTTTAATTAAGAATTAATTAAAAATGATGGCAATTTTATAGAGGCTCACTGAAAATAGAAGAATTTATTCTCTGTCACAAGTAAATCAGCCCTTGATTAAATAAACAGACACATGCTGTATTAATTGAAGAGTTATATTTATACTTTGCCAGGAAGAATTATCTTGATTATTACAAAAATAAAAAAAAGAAGATCAGTGCGGTATGTCAGTGGTCGACCACAAGCTGGGTTCTCTGGGGTTAATGGTGATTTATCTCATTCCTAATTCATGAGATCCTCCTGGTCTGTGTTAGGCGGATCAATAAAGCTGTGTTTCCTTTTTTGAATTTGGCGTCTGCTATTAGATTTGCGGTGTGGAACACAATTATAAGTAAGACATGAATGCGTGTTTTTATCACCTGTGGCGAGCGAACGTGCGCAGCCCCCCCCCCCCCCCCCCCCCCCCGAAAATATATCAATCTGTTTATGAGGTAAAAAGATTTGTGTGAAAAAGATGAGTTGTGACGAGACGTGGACCCCGGTTAACCTTTTTAATTGCTATCTGCTTTCTTTCATTCGTTCTTCAGGGGGGGGGGGGGGAAACACAAGGCGTTAGCTGCATTAACGGCGGGCGCCACTATTAAAGGGAAAGAGGTCTTTGTTTTCCGCTAACAGTGGCATCCATGCTCTGTGCTAAACTCCGCGATCAATGGCAGAGAGGCTGCTATCACAGCACTCGGAGCAGGCGTAGCTCAGGGGGGGAGGAGGAGGGGAGGGGGGGGGTCCCTGGTGGTTCATTTTGATTGGAGCGCAGAGTTTTGTGTTGAAAGGCGAGGGAGAGACAGGCTGTTGGAAGCAAATCCCCGCGGATCAGTTAGAGCTTTGCAACAAAAACACCTTGATATTCCTGGGAACATTTGCTTAGCAAAAAAGAATGAATTTAAATAAACGGGTAACGAGAGAAAGAAATGATCTAAAGCTCTCCTGAAGGTCTGTGTGTTCAGAGAAAGCTCGTGTATCTCAGGCCGAGAATTAATTTGGGAGCCGCGTTTGAAAAGCTGCAGTGTAAAAAAAAAAGGGGAAAATAAGCGTAACTGGATTTTGTCGTTGTGTCGTTGCCCATTCCTAAAGAGCCTTTATTTAAAAATGAAAAGAGATATATGTTAGGAGATGTTGTGAAGACGATGGCGGTAAGGGCTGACGATGTGGCAGCAGTGAGCCTCTATGAGCTCACCAATCTGTTATGGGCGGCAGGGAGGATGTGCTGCTTGAGAGAGAGGGAGTGTTGAATGGGTTATTAGTCTGATTCCCCCTCCACACCAGGTCACATGTAAAGGCTTACACACATCATGAACAGTCACATGTACGTACACGTCTAACAACTGCACACACACACACACACACACACACATTAATATACACATGACGTGCAGCGGGGACACGCATTCATAAAATCATACATGGGCGCAGACGTGTGCATGCATGCATATACACAGTGCATGCACTCCGATGGCTGGCGGAGCATCTTCTTTTTGACACCTGCAACTAGTTGCAATACATCACTGTCAGGATCGCTTTCTCCACCTCTCCGCATTTGCACGTTAGTTATCCGCGGAGGCCTTCGTCAAAAAGTTGAGCAGTCTTGACATCAGCTCCCCGGTGGGAACAAGAAAAAGGTGAGGTTGTGCTGGGAGGTGCCGCGGCGGGTGTCATCAGGGAGCTACACCCTCTGCACCCAACAGCATCCACATGACAAGAGCACTGATGGTCTAACGCACAAATACTACGCCACAGTTAATTTTGTAATTGACACGTGACGTGAACTTCTGTAAGTATCTTGTTTAGTTGCCGCCCTTTATCTCGAGTCACACAGAATACTGCGCGCATTGTATTTATGAATCGGATGCCAGGGAATGACATAATGAAAAGCCAGGCTGAGGTTTATTTGGTTTAGGGCCTCTCGTAGTGAATGTATGTGCTTGTGTAATTGACAGCGAGTGGGGCTGTTGTAGGGGAAGTGAGGGCATGGCGCCTCCTGTGCGAGCTCACTGCCGGAAGACGGAGGAGAGTCTGCCAGTGGCACCGCCAGTGGCGAGCACCGACAGCTCCGGCCACGACAGAGAGGAGGTGGGGAGTAGCGGTGGAAGTGGGAGTGGGGGGGGTGTTTGGGGGGGGCGGGGGGGTCAGAGTCTGAACTGGCTGATGGGAGCCAGAACATGAAACAATGCCGGGGGAACGTCTGGTGGGTTCGCTGCACAGAATTACAAGCGAGGGAGCAGGCCTGCTGAGGCAATTACAGCTTAATGGGGTCATTTGGAAGGCAATTGCCAGGGGTTAATGTAGTATGGAGAGATGAGGTGAGATTGAAGTGAAATTTTTGGCTAGAAAATGTGTTCAAATGAAAAGCGAGCAGGCAGACAAGTCGCGCCGCTGATGGGGTGGGAGGTTGGAGGAGCCGGAATGCGGGCTCGCACTGCCACACCGATAGACGCGAGGCCCGGCTGCTCACTTGCGTGTGCGCCGGTGCGGGCTAACGTGCCCGTCCGCACAGGTGCTTTCCTTCCTCCACTTCTTCCCCTAACTCTCCTGGTGTCTCCTTACTGCTCCGACCGCGAACAAGAGCTCCACTGTTTCACTTTGCTGCGGGAGGCGGACGTGTGGATGTGGTTTTTCTCTTGTCCCCTATTACCTGTGATATCATTTCTCTTTATCAGACATCCCCGACCACCGGGGCACAATATATAAAGTATCACAAGTTGTCTTGCTGAGAGAGATGTGTCAGAGAAACCACAGCCGGCACCTTAGAGAATGAGGATAAAAAGAATCATTATGCGCTGCTACGTTACCCAGTTCATTACCTTAATTGCCCGACATAATCCGGTGTCGGAAGGGGGGCCCTGGAGCTTTGGGAAGGAGGCTTTGCCAGGACCTCCTCGCCCGGGTCTCATCTCCCTGATCCCCCTGATCTGCAGCAAGCGGACCGGTCGTGCTAACGGTAAACTTTGATCAAAGCCAAACTTATCTAAGGTCAGCCATGTGAGATCCCCTGGGAGCGGCCGTGTGCGCTGAAGCACACCGCGATACAGGAAGTAGCACAGCACTGTGCCTTGCTGCTGCAGCCTGTGACCGCGCTGGATCACTGGACAGCAGTGGCAATATCATCAGCCCTTTGAAGTCCTCAGCATTTATACGCGATTATGCTCAACAGTGGAACTTAAGCATCACGTGTGGGTGGAGATTCCTTCAGAGTGTGGTTTCTCTCTCTCTCTCTCTCTCTCTCTGTCTCTCTCTGACCCGTCTCTGTCTTTCTCTCTCGCCCTCCCTCTCTCGCTCTCTGTCATCTCTGTGAAGTCTATTCCTCCCCTCTCCTCCCCTTCCCCTCTACACAGGGTTCTGGCCAAGAGCCGGCCACTTCACGGAGGCAGATTTTTCCCAGGCTCCCCAAAGGCTATTTTACAGGATTCCCATTAGGTCTTTAGCCATTACCAATGTTCCAAATCATTTACAGAAGAATCTATTTACTTTATGTGGTAATGGATTCATTTGACATGGCTTGCTCTGTAGAAACTCAACATTTAACACACACTTTCCCCCGGTTGAACCCTTTACTGTATTTTCTACGTTCTGTTTATTTGTATCTGTTGCAGCAGCGGTTGTCTCGTTCTTTGCCTCCAAATCGTCCTGACACTGTGCTCTCCGTTACAGTGCATTGCACAATGGAGAGGTGCCGGAGCATTGTGTCAATGCTGCAGGAAAAACAAGTATGATGCAACTCTGTTGTCATTTCAGAGTGACAAATAGACAGTGGCAGACCATCAGAAAGGGGGGCAGAGAGTGGAATGGTGTCGCTGACAAACTGCTATGACCTTTGGGGTCCTTTGGCCTCCAGAGGGCAAGGCACATACAGTGTTTACCTCAGGTCAGCATCAGCGTGAACATACTGCCCCCCCCCCCTCCCCCCCGGAGAGGAGCCCATCCTGTTGCACTCATCACATTTGAATTGTCAAAATCAATATTCAGTCAGAAAATAACGTTAGTGAAACTGGATGCGTTTGTCTGGCATACGATATGAAAGGGAGGTGCAGAGCGTGTGTGTCATTTTACATTTTTAAAATACTACTAGTGGGCCGTGCTAAATCAAGCTTAATGCAGAAATGCTCCATAAAGCAAAGCCTTTACAAAAGAGAAGCATAGCTCTCGGAACTACTGAGCGCCTCTCCTCCCTCGATTCCATGTCACCAAAGCATCCCATCAAAGCCTGCCTCCTTCCTGTTGTAAGGTAGAAAAAAAAAAAAATCAATGCCGCAATCTTTTCTTTTTGCCTCCTCCAATCCGTAATTGAAATGGAAAATCAAATGAACGGAGAGCAGATAATTGTTTTATCAATATTCCCTGCCTGCCCTACAAGGGTCAGTGCAGAATGATCATGAGTCGGGGATATGACGAGGACAAAATGTGAAATTGAACAGCTAGGAGGCAATAAATCAGCCCTGACAACTAAGAGTGACCAGCATGTAGCTGCAGCACGCAGCTCTCCCTTCAGAATTTGTCCTAAAGCTGTCTACACTAAATGGAGGGAATATTCATCTCATTATTGTTGCACTTAATATTGCTATCAAATATTATTCTTAGAGTCCAGACGGGAAGTCAAGGTCACTGGTGCTATTATTGTTGTCATTGTTAGTGTGTGATATTGAGAGTATAATAGAGGGCAAAGCCATATGGCCTGCACAGCTTATGAGGAGGCGAAGAATACATTTAGTCATTTGTTAGAGTTGAGGAAAGAAGTGGTTTGTGGTTTGTTTCCCCTTTTGGCATGTCCATGACTATTACTGCTGCTTATAAATAGCTATTTAAGGTTGAACGCAAAAAAGGAGAACCGCTAACAGTAGCTTAACCATCTTCACCATCGTCATCATCATCAGAAGAACCCTTTTCTGACCAATGACAGATAGCGTGTAGAGTTGTTAGGTTTCACTGGAAAACTGTCTGCTGTATGGTTTGTTTGATGTCACAGAATACAAATGAAGAGATTCAAATAGAGGAGAAAAAGAATAGATAACAGGTATTAAAATGTCCTGCTGAGCTTTGATAATCATAGACTTAAATGTTACAGCTATTTGTCTGGAGGTAGAGGTTTCAGACAGTCATGCAGGGCAACCACTAAACACAAAAATTGGGAATAAATCACTTGATTTATTTCTCAATTATTTATTTATAACACACCACAATGACATTGAAAGCATATCTTAGGGTTTATAATGAATTTGTTATCAAGTATAACTCGTCCTGTAGGCACATATTAGTGGAGGCAAATGTATAAACCGATAATAAATGGTAATATGATAAAGCACTTATATGAAATATATTTCTGTTGTCAGCTGACATTAATAACCATTTATATTGGTCCTGCATTGTTTAAAACCACATTTTAATGTGTTGTAAAACATTTTCTAAATGTTTGTATGCTGCTTATAAATGATAAATGAAGGATGTGTAAGTATTACTGTCCAAACTCCAAAAATATTCTATTTACTAAGCTATAAAAGAAAGAGATGTGCAGAGTTCACAAGCTACAGTGGAGTAATGAGTTAAATAATGAATTAAAATGTTTCCTCTTTAACTTTCTGTCAATCAACTGGTACATTAATAACTTATGGTTTCAGCTCTACTAAAATGCACGCCAGCCTATTTTTGCCTCTCCTATTATAGCGTATGCGTTTAAATAAACCCATCATGTCAGCTTTCCAAGTGTTGCAAAAACTGCAGATAAAACAGTTGCCAGAAAATCGACATCCTAAATCATGTGACGTCCCTTCCCATCTGGCTCGTCCAGTTGCAAGGCATTGACAAAAATATGAAATTGATTTGGTTGAAGGGTGTTAAAGGGCCGACAGGAGAATGTCACAAACAATGAATGGTCACAGCTTGGAGGAAAATCAATGACAGAGGTTGAAGCCAGTCTGGAGTGCTACTTGGCAGTGTTGCACTCTTCTCCTGAAAAAGAGCCGTCCCCTGGCCGTGGTTGTCTGATCAAAAGGAAAAACTTGATGGGTCTAATGAAGGAGGCCACCGATACAACTGACACCGCGACTACAGACATTGTTCGACTTCAACGCAGGTGGCAGCTGAATGTTGGCGAGTCGCTAGTAATTTCTGCTGCGCGACAAATTTCGATATCCGCACTTCATATATATGCAGGAGGGCAATGCGGAATCGCTTGTAGGGCAAGGGGGGTCACCTTGCGGTTTATGTGTATGCTAATATGTACATACATTTCTATTGTTTACTGTACAATTTCACAGTGGGCAGATATGTATCTGGATGAAGTCAACAGGTGAGAAAGAAAATGTCTGTATTTTCAAGTGGAGTGAATTTCACTGCGTAGACTCCGATCATTGGAAGAAGAAGAAGAAGAAGAAGAAGAAAAAAAGCATTGGCACACTGTCTTTCAAGTGGACACAGTGATGAAAATCCCCCCTACTTTGTTGGGATTGCAGTTGTAAGCTTTGCACCATATGCTACTTTCCTCTTTAGCTGGGATTATGCCATCATTATTGCTGATAAAAGCTGTTTACTGCCTTGGCTCCAAATCGATGCTCGGGGCGCTCTGAAACTGGCATTCCCTCTCCAGAAGAATTCATTCCATGCCAGCTGCTCAGGATTCAGCCCCCCCTTTGTTTTAGATTTCACAGTTTTTGTGATGTTTATTTTCTATTTGGGTTTATGCACCCCACCCCGCCAACCCACCAACCCTCGCACCGCCCCCCCCACCCCCCTCCATTAGCATATGTTTGCAACAATTTGACATTTACATTTGATTTACTTACAGCAGATTGAAGGTGTCTGAAACGTGCTCGCACAATACTCCTGGTGCTTCGGCGCTAGTTAACGCAGCAGAGACCGGTGCAAAGTACAAATGATAAGGCCTGTTTTTCAGGTGATGTTTTCAGTCGCGTGGGGGCTTCGAATTCGGAGCAACATCCAAAAGGCTGCCTCCCTCCCAGTGTTACCAATCAATGGCATAATCAGTCAATGCAGATTCAGCCCGACAGCCATGTTAAGATAACAACTGGTTCTCAGGACTATATCGGGCCCCAATGACCTTGTGTGCCTCAAATTAATAATGTAAAATCAACACCAGACAACCACCCCCCTGGTTCCCATGCAGACAATGATGAACTACCTTTTCGCCTTACCATCACAGGCCACTCAGACGAAGTCATGTTTCAAAGCATGGACCGTAACGTCACCTTTTTTTTCTTTCTTTTTTTTCAACTTAGGCTCCATGTCCCTTAAATAATGTCTCTCACTCTTCCTCTACAGCTCCCCAGTACCCAGGGAAATCATACTGATCAATATTTCTCATTTTAGAGCAACTGCAGCAAACATTCAAACAGGATTTACTGTGGCCCTCTGGAAGACTTTAATCAAGCTATAATTTAGATCCAATGAACAAAGAATTCTGCTGATAACATATGGAAAGTGTATTTATTTTTTGCTTATCTATCTATTTATCTATCTATCTATTTATTTTCCGTTTACTTTCTTTTTTCATCATCGCAGTGTGTTTGTGTTCATGCATTTGCCTGCATGCATTCATTATGTCTTCCCAGGGCATAAATCAGAACTAGCTATGTCAGTACTTCTTTATATTGGTCAAGGGCCATTGAGCAAAACAGCTTAATGTGCCCTTAACCGTCTCAGTCATGGCAGGAAGTGGAAAGGCTGCTGACTGGCTGACACCGGGGTCGGCACCCTCTGCACTGTGTTTATTGTTTCATCCTAAAAAGTGTCTGAATTTCTGGAAAACACACAAGATTAACAGTTAAACAATTGTTGAAGATTTAAAAACAGAACAGACGGGAATAAGACGTTCTATTTGATACTTTGGTTGCTAGCCTGATGGAAATAGTCCACTTTGTGACGAGAGGACGAAATATTTTTTTTAGCCTTTTATCATGTCAAAGGCTAAAGCTAACGTCAACATTGTAAAGTATAATAATTTATTTTACTAAATACAACTACGTAACCTTAAATGACAGTTTACAACAAGACAAATCGTAATTTTTAGCCTTTTGTACCAAAGGCTAGCTAACCTGAGAAACAGTCAACAATACAAGGTTAGTCTTTTACTGACCGACCATCTTACAGCGTGACATGTTGACACATCTTATCGCGAACAAAGCAACTTCAAAAAAAGAGAGAACACAGCGATGGAGGAAGTGTTTATCTGGTCCTCTAATGCCAAGGTTTTGGCAGCTGATATTCCTTTAATACCTCCTGGGTATTGTGCAGCAGCTCCTCATTTATACATGACTGGCACACAACCTCGAGCTTAACCCCATGGAAGATGCGCTCCCAAAGGTCCCAGTGGTTTGTCGAGCTCAGGCAGGATGTTTAGGACTGAGTGGAGCTGAGGAAGATCCATAATGAACACACAGAAACAATGAGAAACTGAAGAAGGCTGCAATAAGGTGGTGTACAGCGGGCGGCAACTTTTTCTTCAGTCAATAGTTGTGCTGAATGCTGAAATCTGAGCGAACAAACATGGTCACTGTGCGAAACGGATTTCACGACTGGATTGGAGTACAAGACGTTTGGCGTTGACTTCTGATCCAAGTCTGAACTCCGGTTACTGGGCGCTCCGAGTTCAGTGTTGTTGTTCCCGTGGCAGGTGGTGACGGAGCATGTGTGGTCTCCATCACAGGTGTATGCAATTAGCCTGACAGCTAGTCCTGGATGACCATGAAATAAGACCCAACCACCGTTTATGGGACTGTGCGTGTGCATGTCAAGGTGTTTGGCTGTTATGTGCCCATACTTGTCACCAGCGAATATAAACTTCTGTAGGCCCAGCGCAATGAGATCCTTAAACAAAGCACCGCGGCGATGGTGTTGTGCGGCACACATGCAGACTGCCTGGGTCTTGTCGCGAGGTCGGAGAATCTGTGTGTCATTTATTCAGCCTTCGTAATGGGGAACGGGCTTGGAAGAGAAGAGAGGGTAATGTATTGGAAAATATCCCTTTCAGCACCTCAGCATTACTTGTCATAGGTCAGGCTTAAAATGTAGCTTGATACAGTTATTAACTCTAATCCGGGCATAAACACAAATCCTCAAGCACCAGCCCAATTAATAATTTGCATAATTAACATGCATTTTAAATAGAGGCTGGTCGTGTCGTTGCCAAAGCAGGGATGGGGGTAATTAGGGCTAACGGAGCAGCGCCTAGGGCCCTTACCCGCGGACGTGCCGCGGTTGTTTCCAGGGAAGGGATTGACAACAGCAAGACAAGCTCCCTCGGCTTAGAGTGAAACCCCGTTTGACAGAATTAATAGTTGACAAACTGCTCCTAAAGCCCTGGCATTGTTTCTGTCAGTTGTTTGGTTTGATGTCACTGTTAGACATTATAAATCAATAGTGTCAGGATTTAGTAATGTTTATAGCCAGCCATGGTTTATTATTTCATGTGACTGTCATGGCGAAATAGTATTTATCATAGGCTGTCTATAAATTACTGCAGACAGACTGTTGGTTTACCCAAACCCACTCTGCTCTTGCAGGGCCCATTCCGACGTCCACTTACATATTTAGAGTAATTTATTTTCTCAGCCGTGGGCCCACATTAACCCCTCGCTTTCCCACACTCCTCGGAGACTTATTGTGGCTTGATTGCTGTGCCTCCGCTGACACATTAACACATCAAAAAAGCTGATCAAAGCTCGTTCAGAACTGCTTGTCGGCTCTATTTCAAGACTCGACGCATTTTATCTGTGCATTTGTTTTCAAAAGGGTCTCGGGGAAAACATGACAAGATTGACAGCAGCTTCTTTTCATGAGTTTACGATACATGTGGTCAGTGGCCAGGTCTTTCTCGGGTGATTGTGTAAAGTCGGCTCATTTAGAATCAACTAATTGTTAAGTGCTGAAATAAAAAAGTCCGCTCCTGCTTAATCAGTGTCACCCTCTTACGTGACAAACGCATAACGCATCCATCCAACCTGCCGTCTTTCAATACAACACAAACGGTCCTAACCTTTGCGTCGGTGCCACGCTCATCAGCAACAATTAGAATCATCAGCTTTAATGAGATGATTGATTAGTCGGCTCCTGCAGCATCGTGTCAACACAGAGCAAGAACAGAATCGCTGTATGCAGTGATTGATGCAAAAGTAACATTACTTACATTAACACATGGATTGGTCTCGTTCAGCCTCTCCATCATGATGCATCCGTAACAATGAGACACTATTGACCAATGGGCTTTATGTGTCAGCAGTCACCATTCATGTGCAGTGATGAGTCTCTCTCTTATTTATTATATTCAAATAAGCATCAACACATGCGATGTGTATTCTGTGCTGGTGTTGTTTTGTGTTTAACCGGTTTTGGTGTCTTATCTGAGGTTGTGTAAGGATTCCAGTGAAAACTAAAAGAGAGAGGAGGGAGCGTAACCTGAGCTGAAGCGGTGATATTGATCAGCTGTGCCATCGACTATAAGGTCCGCTATCAGCAGGGAGGTCATTAGTTACTCCTGTGTGCTAATTCATCCCCGGGTTGAGGCGTATCCGTTAGAATGCTAATTCACTACTATGATTTGACAGCTGGGGTAAAGAAAGGGGCAAGCAGGCTGCTGCAAAGAGAGGGAGGGGGGGGCTCAGTGGCCCGGCCCTGTGTTTGGGTAAAGAGGAGGACTTCACTACATGGAATGTGCACAGAGAAAAAGGGGTGCGGAGCTGACCCCTGCTGTCTTTGCCCCCTAGCAGTAATGATGTAAAAGAAAGATGACATTTGGTGTCCACATTTAACTTGCATTTGCAGTCCACTTGAGGGGTCCAGTATGCGTGACCTACCTTGATTAAGCCCGAGGCTGCCTTGGACTGTACCCTTTAGACTGAAACAAAAAGTGGAAGCTCACAGGAGAAAGCTGAGCCTGTATAATTGGGCCAAGTAGAGCTGCAGGAGGCAGCCGCGCTCCGCTTTGCCTTTTGTATATTCATGACCCCCCCGACTTGATTGATGGAAGGATAGCATTTGGTGACACTGTCATTTGCAAGTTGAAAAGGTAGTGCAGTGGCTGGAGCGGCGCCGTGGCTGTGCCTTAGAAGGGGCATCGAGAGGAGGCTCATTTCTATGCTGATGATATCCAGCCCCCTCTCATTTCCTTTGTCTCCGTTAGAAGGACATCTGCTGACAACACAGAGTTTAAAAGGAATCAAGGCGGAAATGAAAAGGAGCGAGAGGAACATACATCTGTGTGTTTGCATGTGAAAAGCACATGGGCGAGCTGCGATTTTAATCAGCGCAAAAGTTTGCTGTTTGATATCTGCATAAATGGGCCTCACATTTCAGGGAAATGCAGCATTTTGAGGCAGATGGCTTAAGAACCATGTTATATCATAATGGGAAGACTCGCAGACTGGTTTTGATGTTGGAGGCTTTGAATTCATGCTGTAAAATAATCTGATCACTCAACAATTTAACTGGTATTGATTTTGAAGGATTCAATCATATCTCATTAATATATTTTTTAATCTAAACATTTAATACAGCGTACTGCATCACCCATACCTCCATGAAAAATATTTATTCTATGCATCCACACTTTTAAGATTAATGAAAATGAATGAATCTTGATTTAATCCTATTATTACATCTATGATATCTTTTTTAAGACCTTAACAACAGGAATACCCAAATGGTAAAATACATATCACTAGACATGGACCACTATAAAGAATTTCTTATGCTTTCAAGAGTAGCATCATGTTTCTTGCCTTTAACCACAGGGCAGAGGCTCAACAACCTTTATGCACAGGCAGTAATTCATTTTAGTTTTACAGTGCGAGGACCTGCAAGCCTCTTGCATTTTCCTACCATGAATATAAGGTTTACAATTTTTATACTGAAATTTTTATTGTCGTTGAAATCGGAAATTACAGTGTTTTCTTCCCTGTTCTTAGTCCTGATTGTGTTATAATCTTATGATATCTGCGTCACCGAAGCATCCCCCTGTCGTTGATTATTTTGTTCTCAGGTTTTCCAGTCAGCACTGGTACACAATCAATTTACATTTCATTGCATTCAAATGGGAATTCTGAAGGGCCCGGGGTGTAATGGAACTGCACAGTACACATAAAAGAGGCGAATCATCACATTCCTTTTCTGCAGATTGTAAAGAATAAGTAATACTGCACACTCAAAAACAATATCAAAACTTAAAATGCAGTGCAAAAAAAAATCCTATAAATAACATATACTATTCTAATTATTAATGTATTACTGATATGAATGAGGTAGCTGCAGATATCATGCTTTGGCAAATCAGTCGCCGACCTGGTCTTGATCTTGTAAATAGTGACATTTGTCATCCAAAGGTAAATGAGACTCTCAAAGCCAAACCAGGCCCAGATGTCGGAAGCTGTCCAGAGCTGTTTCCGAGCACCGTGCTTTGAAAGTGTTAAGAAGAGAGAGGGCTGCTGACAGATATATCAGTGTCCCGGAGACACTTGTGCTATTCCCTCAGCACCACAACCCACACTTATCAGAGCCACAATTTATAGCCCCGGTGTGAAGTGTTCGCGTGCAACTCCCATCTTCCTATTTACACCAATTAGCACATAAAGTCTAATTACCGGGATCAAGGCAGCCAGGAGTCCATAAATGCAAAGCGACACGGAGAATACAAGTCAGCTGACAGAGAGGGAAGGTGACAATAAATAGGGAAGTATCAATTAGACATCAACAACGCGACGGTGCATGTGCATGCTGGGAGGTGTCGCGCAGAGGGAGGTGGGGGTGTGAAATGTGTGGGGGCAGAGGGGTCCACAGAAAGTTTTGCAGGCTGTGGGTGTCCGATAACTCCCGCGCTGACACACAACACGTTGACACATTTACTGTACAACACGTTTACATATTAACACCACGGCACAATCGGGTACTTCTCCTGTGTCTCAGTGAAGAGCAGCATTTATCACAGCACCGCGCTGCTCCTCAGGTAGCAATTAGCACGTACTCATTTGAGGGCCACGCCGGCAAAAGTTAAAAATAAGAAGAAATGAATATGTTAAAAGATTCAGGACCCGTCACAAGTGGGACAGGTTTGACAATTTAAACTTTAGTTGTAATTAGAGACTAGAACAGATGAGAAACTCAATCACAGCTGGAGAGGCTGCTGGTGATGTGAAATGGATCACAGACCATGCTCGATCCTCAGGTTAATCCCAAGAAATTGAACTTGATCAAAGACTATAGCAGTAAAAAAAAAGTATGGCTCTGCACATTAATCTAACAAATGCATAAAACAGGACTTGCTCAGCTCTATAAATTAAACCCTGGCAGCAATAATGCTGATCAGGAGAAATCTTGCCAGCACTGGCTCAGGCCACCTCTGCATGTCTGAAGTCTTGTTATCCCCTCGTCCTGATCTGGAATGCTGTTATCTGTTCCCTTCTCCTTGTGCAGCTCGGGGTTTTTTCTCTGCAGGATGGCCCGGTGATGGATTTGCAGAGTGGCTGTTTACAAGAGAGTGCAGAGCATTAAAGGGCTGCCAGAAGGTCCATTAACATAAATGTTTAAATCAGACACACAAACTTATGTCCCCAAAATGAAGATGTTTCCTGCATTAATCTGCCACATCTGCCTTTGGTCCAGCAATTAGTCCTCTCTAATCCAGTCCCACGTCTCGCTTAGTGACCCATGTAAAGAGAAAAGAAAGAAAAAAGACACGCAGGAGCCGATTTGGTGCAGAGTGTCACTGCTGAGGCAGCAGCTTTCAATGCTGCTACACGGGGGATTCAGAAATAATTGTCCGTCTTGTACGCTCGGTGAGTTTGTGACGTTACTGTGAGCTCTTACAGACCCTGTGTGAAGCACCAGGCAGTTTACTTCTTCTTTTTTTTTTCGTTCCCTATCAACACATGGCCCCACTGCTGATTTAAAGCCTTGTAAAGATGTCTGATTTTGAATACTGTTTGCATGCGGGGCCCTGGAAGACATTTCATGCTCACCAGATTTACATTATGGCCATTATTATGATTTTATGATGCTGAAGCCTTAAGGACTATTTCCTCAAAAATGCCTGGGAATCCACAGAATGTAAATATTCCCCTGCACTGAGTCTGAGACTGCAACGGAATTCCCAGAATTCACCCGCCACTTTTTGTATTACTCAAAAGACAAAAGCTTCTCTTGCTTGAGGTCCACATGTTTTTCTTTGACCAAACAATTCATCTCAGGTTTCAGAGAACTTCCCAGAATTTAAACAGATTTCAAACCAATTTCCAAGGATCGGCATGAATCATGACGAATTCTCCTGGATTTTCAGCTTCCTCACCTGTTTCCTGTGACAGCAGATTGAATGGTCTGATTCCTCTGCTGCTGAAAATCAAGGACAAGATGACAGAGGCAGATTAGAGTGGAATTAGCCTCTGCTTATACGTCTCCCTCACTCAGCCTCATCTCCTTCCATTATCTTGTGTTTGGAGACATCACACCCGTTAATCAAAAAGTTACCGTTCACGGGCGTGCACTTTCCTGTGTCCGCTTCACATCCGGGACGAGATTTGGCATGTAGCCGAGGCTGAGAGTAAAGTACGTGAATTGATTCCCCTCGTCACCTGCATAGGCGTTTGATTTTGGGGAGAGTTATCGTTGTTTTCCTAAGTGTGGCGCGGAGATTTGCTGGAGGGCTGAGTGATCGATCCAGCCGCCTGGAGCATCCTAGTGTGTTTATACATGGCTTGTATGGCAGCTTTCATAAGACATTTACCCCATGATTTGCGATGAGCTTATGTGTGAATAATTAATGGCAATTAATCCTTAATTACAGTAATTAGGCAAGTCACAGGAAATTAGGCTGCAGCTGGAGAAGCCCCGTGCCTAGCAAAGGGAGGACTGGGGCTGGGAGAACGTGCCATTTAGTGATGGTGGAGCCATGGTACGATGATCGTGTGGCAGGCCTGCACCGGTGTGCTCGCTTGCCAGCAGAGATAAGAGTATAGGGAGACACAGATGCGGCTGGCCAGTGATCCGGGCCCCTGCTAAGCAATCACAAGCTAAGAGCTCAAACCCACCAATCAAGACCAACTGATAAAAGTTCCTGCCAGGCAACCCTTGACCCTTAAAGGCGCTTCAATTTCCTAGTTTGTTCAAAATTGCACATTAAGAGGCAACGAATAACCACCAATAAGAGGTCGTGACTGATGAGCTAACAGCGAGTAGTTAAGGCTGCACGCCGAGCTCCTGTTTTTCCTCACTTTTATAAAACTAGATTTACCACTTTACCGAGGCCCCCGGAGGCTGTGGGACCCTAACACCCGACGTGCTGTTAACACCTAGTTTATGAATGTGCCGCGGCTGGAAGGAGACACGGTGTGAGAAATATTTATTTGTACTTTCTAATAAAACAATTAGCCTGCTTAGAATTATTAAAGGAAACTGGGGCGGCCAGAGTTGTTTGGTCGCTGATTTCATTGTTTGGTAATGGTGCGAGAGATTAGGTGGATCTGTTGTGGAGCCGAGACGGAGCGGGAGAATGGGGACGGAGCTCTCTCTGTGTCTGGCGCTCGGAACTCATTTGTGCTTTTCCATGCTTGCCTTGATGAATTTCCGTTTCTTTCTGCTCCTGTTGCTTTCAATTACACTCTTATTCACAATCCTAATTGATATGCCAGTCTCAGTGGATGAACCACGGACTTTTTACAGTCCATTTTTCTATTCTTAGATCAACGTTTTTTCCGTGACAAAGTGCGACTATGGACGTCACTTGTGCATTTTTAATTCTTTTGTTTATTCAGATTAAAACACTATATATATATATGATAACACATCACTTGATTGGATGTATTAACATATATTATTATGATTGCCAGACTAAATCCCTTATGGGGTATATATGAAGTATGAGGTTTTAGATTTTCCCTGGGCCCTCTGCCGTCATTGGCCCCACGATCATCACCGCCTTTCATGCATTCCACACTTTTTCTTCTCTTTTTTTTTTCCACAGGAGGACTTTTAAGCTAACAGGGAATGTAAGTGAGTTGAGGAGGCATCCAACTGTGATATTACATTAACCCATAGAGCTCGGCCATGTCTGTCAGCGACTGCAGAATAAAGAGAACATGCTCTGCTCTACTCCTTTAGCCTTCAGAAGTGCTATTAGAAATAATGAGGATTTATAGTGAGATAGAAGACGCTCTCCTTGCCCCTGGATTCTCAATAGCCAGTCATGTTACACCACCTTAGCCAAATAAGGTTCATCGGTGATGCATGTGCAGCCATGGTAATATGATTAGACTATGCATTGGCATCAAATATTACAGAGCTTCTCATTTCTGCTGTTGAAACAAGCTGGATGTTCAAAACTCATTGGACCTCTTATGTTGCCTCACCTTCGCTCTTAGAGGCTGCTGCCTAATCTATAACACAAGCAAGAGGCCTCTGGGTGGGTGGGTTACATTACCTGAGCCCCAACAAGGCTCCTCATGGTGAGATGCTGCTCACAGTGACAAGGTCAGCATGTTCTACAGGCCCGGCACATATACACTCCTCACTATAAGTAATATAAATGAGGCTGCGTTAGCCGCAAACTCACAGCGTGTTGCCTGTGAGCTAAAGGGTAACTGCGCAAGAGCAACG
Organism: Platichthys flesus; assembly: GCF_949316205.1. NCBI lineage: Eukaryota > Metazoa > Chordata > Actinopteri > Pleuronectiformes > Pleuronectidae > Platichthys > Platichthys flesus. The sequence continues at coordinate 18,935,209 of NC_084947.1, forward strand.
CCTCCAAATCTCCTCGTGAGCAGGTCCGGCTACAGGATGAGAGATGGAGCCACTTGCTCGGATCGCGTCTCACACAGTCGCTCCTAGTAGACTTTGCCAAACATGGTTAAATTGCGCGGCTGAATATTTACACAGAGGAAAGTGTGGTGGTTTCTTTTCCTCTGCATGATGTTTGTGACAGTGCAACACTAGCATGTACAGTATCCACTCACTCCATTGAATCTGTTGAGCGTGCAGCATTAAGTGGGAGCAGCCGGGCCCGTGTTGTTAGGGGCATTCTTGTTTCTTCAGCGCAGTGTTTACTCACATTGGCAATTAATTATTAATGCAGAGGCACTGAGAGGTTACAGTGATATGGCGCTCAGGCTTTCCAAGCACTGTCTATATATGAACAGTCAACACAGCGAGAGCTTCAAAGCAGCCCCCTGAAATGTTGCAGACTCTCACGGAGAAAAGCTTATTACAGTTGAAATGTTTTTTCGAGGGAGCCACAGATATTCTTTGTGAATGCTCTTGCCCGGGAAAATATGGGGTATTTTTGTTTGTCTATATCAAGAAACATGTAAACAAAGAGACAGTCAGCACTTGCAGCTCACTTGGCGTGAGTACTGCCGTTCACAAGCGAGAACTTGTCTGTGCAGGGAGAGAAAAAAAATACTTCATCCAAGAAACTGTGAAGATTCGACAAAAAAAGCAAAGACGTAGGATTCAATTTACCGACCGAAATGTGTTGTTTTTTTGTAACACAAATCCTCACACATTCACAGTGGAAGGCTAATCAGTTTCTCCCGTTAATTTCAGAGATCATATGTCCAAGCAGGGCGCAGGCTGTGAGGGTTTTATTAAGGAGCCCAGAGATAAACCCCGGTTGGCAATCTGCTCTTTTTGAGGCGTCTTTGTTGCCCGCCCAGCGTCTCCTGATGACACCTCTGTGGATCTGCTAATGGAGGGGGGACCTGTAAGGCTATCCCCTGGCCTTTGTCTGACCCCTTTGCGGAGCCGAATTCTTCAGATGTTTGCAGGATCAAGTCACTTAATCTGTAGCACAGACTCGGGCCAGAGAGAGAAAAAAAAAAAAAAGAAAGAGAAGAGTAGAGGACGGGGGGGGGGGGGGGGGGGGGGGGAGAGACAAGCACCTCACTCTGTCTGAAGAGTATTCAGCGCACAGGGGTAGAGAACTGCAAATGTCTGCCTGTTCTGTTATGCACCATTGTTTCATACAGAGCTGGAAATAGACAGAAACCGTGTAGCAGCAGAGCTCTGGCAGCCAGTGCGTTTTATTACCGCCAGACCGTCGACTTAGACATTAGGTGAATATGGCTCATTAAATGGCATGGAATGTTAGCATTTTACATAATTCCTCCTGTATCGTTGTTGTAAATGAAATTCTGTTCCTGTCTCCGACTGCATTCCAGTCACTCAACAGCCATTACAGGCTTCCCCATCATGGCACTCCTTGAAAGCAGCTATCTATAATTTCAGGTCCGTGTCACACACATAAAAAAAGTGTTGCGCTACAGGCCTAATGGTACGACGTGGTTGAGGTGGAAAGGATATCGGGCGAATAGGAGTAAATCTAGAGAAATGCTGGAGAATTAGGCGATGATGTATTCAGATGGCGAGGGAGACCGGGGTGGGCAACAAATATAAATAATGTATGTGGCAGGGCTCCGAAACATAAGCTGGAATTTGCTGCCGTACTTTTTTGTTCTCAATCACCTTGATGAAACAATCCCGAAGCAGCGGCTTCGCGAATAAGACCAGTGACAAGCTGATTTTCCAGCCCTGGCATGAGGCTGCTTTCTCCACTTAATGTTCTCCGATAAAGTGTAGCGCAGAAGTAAACTAGAAGAGCCTCCACTCCTGACACATGTGACAGTATTTGCATCAATTATGCAGTCTACGGCTGCGGCAGGAGGGAGCCGGCGAGAGAGAGAGGGGAGGAGATAGGAGAGAAAAGGGTTTGTGACAAGACGCAGAGGCAAGCAATGAGAATTTCTCTTTAAAATGCATTTCTTTAGAAAATAACATTCAAGATCATTTACATGAAAGCGGCCGCGGCGGTGAACTCGGCAAAGCGGCGGCGAAGTCTGCCGGAGCGTTTTGACACAAAAGACTTTAGCAAACAGAGTACAGTGTGGCGGAGGGTTCTTTGTCTCCTCCGGATTCTCTGTGTGCTGAATATCTCCCCTGAAGAGCAGTGGAGGAGACAGACAGATAGAAAATGAAGAGAGAGACGGGGTTGGAGATGAGAAGGAGGTTTGAGTCTCTCATTGTTCAATCCCACCAAAGTAGAGTATGGTGAAAAAGGCCAAATAACACCACATTTACACCAAAATTAGATGATTGACTCCTTACCCATTGCCAGTAGAGAAGTATACCTTTCTGTTTTTCCCCCATTGCGCCGTGTTCAACGTCAGGAACCTGAAACCGTTACAGTGCAGACACAATCCAGATGTTATTGGAAGCTAGTGGGTTTTTTGACCTGTGTAAAAGGAGCTCGTGTAAAACAAAAAACAGTCCTCTGCAAGGCGTGGACTTCCCTAGTTCCTGTGTTGATCTTCTGCAAATTAAACATTCAGAAGATGAGACCCTTTGCATTTGATGATTCCACATCGTGCTGGCTAACAACACTTATATGTGACAAATGATACGAGGTAATGATTCCCCTAAAAGCACAGGAGTATATCTGCCTATTGGCTGAAGGGATGACTTTAAAACCCTATAGCACTTTCAACAGGCTCCAGCACAGCATTTTATTTCACAGTGTCCAAACCTATTTCACATCCTAGTTAAAGAACACTTACAAATCTGCTGTGCCATGGTTCCTAACCTCTCATACACATGTGAATCCACACACACACACTCTCACACACACACACACACACACACACACAGTGTCACATCACCAGGCCTGTCACTGCCTTTTATCCATCGTCAACCTTCAGCTGTATGGTTTATCCGTAGTGACACTATAGCAAAGTGCTTGACTGCTTTTTGCCAACAGACTGCAACACTTTAACTGTACTTAGTCATGCATCATTATGGCAGACTCAAAGCGGTGTGTCTGGGAACGCCTGCAGATGGTGGAGGCTGAACCATTTGGAGAGGAAATCTCTGTGACAATGATGCTTATTGCATGAGTGAGGGTGTGTGGACACCGGAGTGTATCTGTGCACCGCTGCAGACTAGAAAACAAGTGTGTCGTGAAAAAAAAAAAATGGAGAAAAGAGAGAAGGCCTGCCGCTAATTCAACAGGCTTGAGAAAAAGCGTCTCCGTGCTGTATCTGTAGGTGAGATATGATTTATGAAATCTACATGCAAGTCTTTGTTAGAGGGAGTCTTTTATGTGTGTATTGATCAGTCATTGTTTACTCCAATCGATGCTGACTCGGTGAAATGCAGCCTCTTCTCCGTTTGAGATTTAACCCTCTCCGCGCGGCTTTGTTCTCCTCTTCAAACCTTCCTCCCGCTGAAAACGTGATCGCAGTTACTGTCACTTGTCACTTTCTCTCCATTTCAACACATGACAGAGCTTCTACATTGAGTATTCTGCTCCTCACATGGGTATCTTTTTTTTTTCTCCAACAGATCTCGTCGGCTATTGAAAGATAAATGTTAACTTCATTCAGTAGAAGCCTCATTCATGGTTCATACAAAGCTGCCGTCTTTATTCTTTAAGGAAATGAAGAAACCATTAGCCAAATATTCACTCACGGAGAAAGAGAATCTTATCTTTATTCCACATGACCATGCACAGCCATATTCCTTTTGACATCATTATGTAAAACCAATTTCTCTCTCATATCATTTCCGCTGCGCTGCTTTACCACATCTATACACACTCCATTCTTTATTACAAAGTAGGTGGCCTAGAGGAAAATATATGCGTTCGTTCCCTATGGCATCAAATATGCATATAGGTGCCTCATTTCATCTCCAATCTGTGTTATTCCTTTAAAAATTCACCGCTGCCTGCAGACCCTCTTAAATATTTGATTTGACAACTTTTTAATCTGTCTTTATGAAATGATGAAGTAATAGTCAGCTGTCACAGGAATGATTGAATCGTATGAAGGGATTGAAGTGACTCAGGTTGTACGATTCATTATTTGGTTGAGGTGTGTTAGTGTTGAGTTATCGCATGCTAATTTATCTTCTATCGTTATCCATCTTTTCTCCGGCCCCCCCAGCACAGAGCAGAACTATATGCAATATTCATGCATCATTGGTGCTTTGTTTACTGCGAATGCAAAGACGGAGCATTTGATTGTGTATCCATGCTACTTGCTGCCTGTTCAAAGTCCTTCACTTCCTCTGTGTGCGAACCACAGAGCAATGATAATTACTCCCGATCTTTTCTTAGCTCTTCTGATCTTTAATGATCACAGATTATCCATCACAGCAGCTAAATAATGAGCGGGAGCGTCTCCCGAAACGAGCTGCCGACAGATGCTCCCGACAGCACACGGGCTGAACGCCCTCCTCGGCGAGGTGACCGAAACCGGAATGGTTTGGAGAACAAAACAAATAGATAACGGAGCAGCTTAAATGGCTGTTGGAGCAGCTCCTGCTAACTCTGTGGCACCACCTCTGCCGGCCTCTCTGGCAATCTGGCCATGTAGGGGCCCCCACTGTGGAGCAGCATGGCACTGGGAGTTGTGGTAGCCAGTCCCCCCCATAGCCCCAGGCTGCCTCTACCTTTGGTATGCTACTCAAGGTTAAAGGGATCCCAGTTGGGTGTTTAACAGTGTTGCGCTCGGATCCAAATGGGTTTTTTTCCACCCCCCAATTTCTTTGACACTATCTGCACTGTGGAGAATGAACCTGGAGAACTACCCCGGACTGTTCATCTTCGGAGCCTCTTCACATCCACAATGCAGATCCCGGTTCACTCCTCTGTCTGTAATATTTCTATAGCAGACCTTTAAATCCCCACACCTCTGTAATACCCTTATAAAGTAGCAGGGGTAAGTGATTTGAACCGTTTTACTGTGAGGATCTGCTGCTCGCTGTACGCGCCGCGCTTTTGCTGACATTCATTTTGAAACCACTCGCAGCACTTGTCGACTCAGAGTAACAATGCTGGGGGGAAAGTGTCTGCTGAGCTCTGTAGTGACTGTACCTCTGACCCGGGCCGAGGAGAGGGAGATTTATGAAATCCACATGTTTAATACATTTCATTTTGTCCAAGGGATTTGTATTGCTTACCGCAGTATTTTAGGGTTGAAACATTCTGTATAGTCACAGCTTGTATTGTCTGAGGAGAATAAACCCTGTCCGGTTGTGGCTGCTGGAGATTTGTTTTATAGCGCAGCGTTTTCTCCTCACCCACGTCAGCCGCGCACTGTCTGAGGCATTGCGTTTTGTTGTGCTGAGGTGTTGGGTATACATGCCCTTAATCTTTAATGCATAATCCCCCCTGCAAATCCGCTACATAAATGAAAAAGATAACCCCCATATCAGTGCGGTGACAGAAAATAAGATAGCTGGGTAATTTAATAAAGGATTGACGCCGGCCCCGGTGTGTGACCTCTGTGTATTCATTGCGTGGCGCAGAGCAAGTGAGCCACTGCTTGTAGAGGAGTAGTGCCTCCTATTGCGGAAAGCCAAACTGGGTGTGTAACATCTAAGGTGACAAACAGAATGCGCCATGTGGATTAAAGTTCGGGGAGGGTAGTCACTGAAATATTTGCTTTCCCAAAGTGTTGACACAGTACAACAAATAAAAAAAAAAAGGAGAACCATGCGCTGTGCTTCCCCCGCTGTAATCAGGTAGCAGTTATCGCTGTGAAGTGTTTGCCTACTTAATGGTGTTTCCATTTTGTGCGGGTCTGTGTCATCGCCTGCCCATTTGGATCCGCCTGCCCCCGTATAGTAAGTGCTTCCCTACGCCGAGGCTCAGCATGCGACTCTTCCATGTTTGCTCCGTGCGCGAGAATCAACAACAGGGACCGACTGACGAATCGGGTGAGAGAGAGAGAGAGAGAGAAGTCGTCATAGCGGCGGGCGGACGCTGCCGTGGGAAGCGTTTAGTTCACCGAGCCGCTGACCGCACCGGGTCATAAATACTCTTCCCAGGAAACACTTGTTTTACATCTAAAATGCACTGGAGTGTAATGTTGACAGATATGGCTTGTGACGAGTGATAGTCAGAATGTATGAGCGCCCATAATGCCGCTGTCAACCGCCGGTGCCAGACTGAAAATAAGCAGTTCACCTCTGTTTTCATTCAGGAGAGTGCAGCAGACAGCACCGGCTTCTCTGCGGTATTTATTGACTTGTTTTACTAGCCTGAAACAGGGTGCTTTTATACAGGCCTGCTCAGTCTTAAGACTCTCCAGACATTTACATTATTCCTGACTGAGTTACACACACGTATAAAGGAGCACGTCCCCAGGCCAGGTTAGATATATGCTCTCTTTCCACCTCGCTTTCCCTCGCTCATTCACACACCACACTACGACCCCACCATTTTAGACAGTGTAAAACTGTTACTCCATTCTACTATTAACCCTTTGTATTTTAGAAGTTTTTTTTTTATGTTTTTGAGCGTACTGTCTTCCAGGCTTTAAATGTTCTATATATTTCAACACACATAGAAAAACATTTTTTCCTGTTTATGCTGAGGCGGATTCAGTGGTATGAAAGCAGATTTCACGAGGCTCTAAAAATCATCTTTCGCTGACTAATCTGCACGACTGCAGGGGAAGATAATGAATGCCAGCACTAGAGTCACAGCCGACACTGTGATCCCCCCACCCAGCCTAAACCTCCAGCAGTATTTACATGATATTTCATTTTAGAATAAACCTCTTTCCTCTCCCACTGTGAAGATATTGAACTCTTTCACACAGATGTCATCTTAACCAAAGCTTATTAAAAAGATGGACATCAAAGTTGTGGTTGCCCATTTATCTTATAGCGCTCTAATTGGCCACCACAGGCAAGAGAACAACTAACTCCAAAATAGAAGGCATCGAGTGGTTGGGCTAAAGAAGAGGATGTCTAAAGACCTCTCAGTGGATCCATCGCCAATAAATCCTCCAAGAATGAAAGCAGAGCTTTTCGAGGGGTATGGAGTTTTTGTAAATACATTATGAAATGCGATATGCTGAATTAACTGAGCACTTATGGCCAAAGGGTTCGGTTTCTTTGTTCTGGTTTGTGTTTTGAGGCAACATTGTCCTGCGTCTGACCTGAGACTTCGGAGTTTTGAACATCAGGCTTGGCGACCAGGGGCGGTACTGTCTTTAAAGGTCACGCTCCACTGTAGCCACGAGCGAGTCGAGATTACATTTCTCCAACTCCATACAGCACGCCGCAATGTTGTGAGTTAACCGTTCGCCACGGTGAAAGAAGCCGATTCTTTAGCCAGAGTCACCACTTCTCCATCAAACGCCACTCGCAGGCCTGAGGTGAATAATGTATTATGTTTTCCACTCAAGTGGGCAATAAAAAACACAAAAACAAAGTCATTAATTGGCCACATACAGTAACCAAATGCCATCAAGAGTCTGCGCTCTCATTAACCTGGCACCTAATTATCTGCCTCCAGTCTGAGTCCTGACAAGCCCCGCCGTCTGATCCCGCAGCCCGGTCGTGGTGTGCGTTGTGTTGTGTCAGCGTTTGCCAACCGGAGCAGCCGAAGCACCATTAGGTACAAGGAAGACAAAAGCTCCTTGCAGCAAAGGTTCCCTCCGCACACGCCGCCGCAATGTTCCTCCTGTTAATGCCTTCCCTTCCAATTAAATCTGCAACTGTTAATTATTGTAATTATGAGAGTGAGCCCCCCAGCTCCACCGCCATCAAACCCCCTCCACCCCCCTAACTTCTCCCTCGCTGGTGCGCGGAGACACTACGGGAGCTGTTGTGTTGCTTCGGTGACGCCTCGTCCATGCTCCAGTGAAGCCCTAGCAGGGAATTGGATGCGGAGGGGGACTTGGGTACACATGACAGGGGTGACGTGAGGGAGATTGCACGGTTCATCTTGGATAACTGGGCAAGCGAGTCACAGCCAATGGCCACGCCTCCACTCTGACTCGTTAAATGGTGTGTAAAGTACATGCGGGGAATACTTAGCACCAAACAACCTTTTTTTGTGCTAACTTGTTTGCAGGGTATCGTTGAACAACAAAACGAGATGGGACATCATCTGCAAGGGTACAATAAAACTATTTAAATGAAATGACAGCTCTCCCCCTGCTTTTCTCATGGTAATGTGAAACTCTGTTCTTGCTGTGCTCTTCGAGAGGTGCGTACGATGGATACGAAGTGATGTGTTGAGTATAAGGAGAGCTGAAAAAGAGTGGATGGCCGACCGGCTGCCTGTTAAGTCTCTGCGTGTCTCAACATCCTCTCTTGGCCTGCTTCTGTCACAAGCTGTTGTTTGGCCCGGACCTGATCCGCCCGGCTACTCCTCCCGCTGCACTCTGCAGACCCAGCAGTAACCTGCAACATCAGGCTACGATTGCTTCCAGAAGCAGTTCTCTTGTTATGACACGGGTGTGGACGTGTTGGTATTTTTTTCCCCTTTTGTTTTTGAGCTTTATCAATCTTTGCAAAGATGATGCACCACGAAATCAGAACGCCAAGCCCGAGTCTCGTGGCCTCAGTTGCCTCGTAGCGGCAGTCCATGCACGTTAGCGCATCTAGCAAAGGATTCTGGGCTTTACAATTTGGAGCCGAATTCTCTTCTATGAAAGACACTGAAGGAAAGAGCAGCTCCTTCTGCTTCAGGCGATGCAGCCTTTTCGTGGATACACTGCAAAATCTAAATGATGGACTGTCAACTCTCTTGCAGAAATGCCACTGCAAAGAATAATCTCTCTGGCAGTGGATCATGGTTGGCTGTATGCTACCAATGCCGTTTCTTTGTTTATGCGAGCATGTAGCCTTCACACGCACACGTGCAGACACGAGCGTATGCACATGCACAGATTTTTACACACTTGCTCGTTGACACGCAAGAGAAATACAGAGCACACACACAAAATGCTTCAAGCCTAAACCCTTTCTTTGGAAGCATACAGTGAAATATATGGGATTAATAACCTGAATAGCATTATTTCTTCACCTCTAGCCTTTAAAATAATGCATGCTTGGCTTGGTGTCTGCGTGAGTTGTGCCTGTGTATACGCCTGGTTATCGGTGTGTACAAGACCTGCTGTGTGACCTGGTTTCATGCAATCTCCATCTTCTAATTAGGCGGCTGCAGAAAGGCTGGAACGAGAGGAGGAGTGATTAGTTGCCTTTGGGTATTTCATAAGTGGCTTTCAGTGCCACATTTGCATTATTTGCTTGAGGTCTGAATAACAAATCAGCCTACCTTTGCAGCAAATTGAGGCTAGCAGCTAAAGACCATTAATACATGAAATATAAAATGAAACTGAGGAAAAGAAAGAAGCAAAACATGCTAATACAATATAGACGGGGGGTGGGGGGGGTGGGGGGTAAAATGAAATATTGAAACACAACATGCAATAACTGTCTCTCACGTCGGAGGCTCCCCACAGCACCGACGGACACCATCTCTGACAATTCAAATGAATATATTTCGCTCTGGGTTCATCATAGACGCGTGACGTCTGCCTGAACGACACACGAGGGGTCTGAGCGATGGCGAACCATTCTGTGACCAGCGGACCATGTGAACCATGCGGCCCTATGTTGGAGCCCCACGCTGTACGTGTCCTGTAGGGTCAGTCAGTGTGCTGATCTGTACCGGAGGTCCTGTCCACTCATTGGGCCGGTCTCCCCAACCTCTGCGTGCGGCCGCCTCCACCAGGCCTGGTCAGCCATCACTACACCACTTGGCCATTTGCCCACGACGAGTCTTAGAGGGCAGGAAAGAAAGCGGGCACTCAACGCGTCCACGTATACACACACACACACACACACACACACATACACCAATCATGCTCACACGCACGCACGCACGCACACACATGATCACAGCGAGTGACAGTGGCTCTTGTTTACCCGGCCCTCCCACCCTCCCTCGCGCTCCTTTCATCCTCTCCCTCTAGTCTGTCATGTTGTGTGTCACTTCCCACAAATGTCAGTGCCACCGTGGGACAGTGATTAATTTTGGTGTGCTTGGCAAAATGTCTTCAAGATGTTTGTTTGAGTTGTCTCTTCCCACCCCCTTACCCACCCCCGCTCTCCGCGCGTCCTGGAGTCGTGGGTCGAGAGTGGCAAGCCCCCCCAACCTCCTCCTCCTTGCTGCCGCTGCTCTCCCCCCGCTGTCACAGCCTCCTTCTTTTTTGGGGGGGGAGGGGGCGGTAGTGCATCATCATCATCATCATCATCATCGTCGAGGGACAATGGCTACCTGAACTGACAGAGATCTTCTTTTCTGACCACAGACACTTTTTGTCACTACCTCCCCCACCACCACCACCACCACCACCACCACCACCTCCACCTCCTTGCGCTGTCTGTTTAGCGTGTGCTGGTGGTGTATGATGGGAGAAGTCTTGACCCAGCACTGGGGGGCTGTAACACTTCACTGTCAGCGTGGCTGATTAGCTTATCACTCACCGCACGGGGAGGAAATACATCATCATTCTAGACAGGGATTCCCCAGTTTAGGGCCCGTTCCCTGCCTCCTTCTACTGCGCATTTAATCACCAGACTCTCTGTCCCCTCCAGTATTTCAGCTTCACCTCTAAAGCCAAACCTCAGTGCTCCACAGTCACAACCTCCAGGTGAGCTTTCAGTGAAATCAGCTATAGTGAGAGTAAAGGTACAGACACATTCACAGACACTGATACTGTCTGTGTGTGTGTGGGGGGGGGGGGGGGGGGGAGAGGGATGCAGAATAAAGCATCTTCCCCAAATTATTCTGATCAGCTCACTCTACAAAGAAAGTGAGGCACAAAGTGGCAAATGTGCTCTGTCTTCCCCTCAGTGCGGTATCAGGTATGGTAATTACTCTGCCATTAACATTGGGAATACTTAATGTGTATTAATGTGTTAATGGCATGTTAATTACTGTACATGCTAGTGAGAGCCCGCAGGCGTTCTCTCAGATTCTTTGTGCCATGTGGATGTAGGCCAAGCTTAAAAAAGCCTTTAAGAGCGTCGATGAAAGAGGATCCTTATGTTTCATTTGTCAGAACAAAAGATTTCCAATGGTAATTTGATCCAGCTCCGCGCTTCTGGAGCTGAAAGTCACTGATCCAGGCGCCACGACAAAGGAGATGATGTGAAGTCAAAGGAGACGTGGAGCACGGCTGTAGTGACACTGGCCTCTTTGTGAAATAGATACTTTAAGCCCTCTGTAGTCTCTAGTGTGTTGCTTTGGCAGCGGGTTTTAATAACACGGTGGATTAGAAGCCTTGGATCATGAGTGCCAAGCCCAAGTTAAAGCTCACCTTGGATGAGCCTCAGTAACAGGCTAGATGCCACGGTCCTCCTCCTCCTCCTCCTCTTCCTCCTCCTCCTCCTCCTCCTCCTCCCTGCTCACCGCGTGTACTCCACGCCTTTAAGAGAGATGACCTTTGCAAATATTGACAGAAAATAAATTCTGTTTCGATTAGTTAGCTTTGGGAGACCTTTGCGGATCAATGCAATTAGATGAACAGAGTGTCGATACGTGGCCGGAGCCGTTCACTGGGAGGCACTGGTAAGGAGAGAGGCAGCAGGGGGTCAGGGTTACTTGTAATGAACAGGATGTTGTCAGAGTCACGGTGTGTAATGTCAAACCCAAGCAAAAATGAGTGCACTGCATCACGTCCTGCTTGCTGCATGGAACATTTCACTTAGAAAAGCATTGCAAGAAAAATATATATAACAAAGAAATATGGCTTCATCTGCGCAGACTAATACCTCCAGTGCATTTTGTGGCGTCTGACCGTGAAGCCAGCACAGCAGAATGAGGAGAAGAAACCCAGCGCCACCTCTTCCCTCTTCCACAGGCCGCATTATCCCAGCAGGACTCTTGCCTTTATGGCTCTCCTGCTCACACTTCAGTGATGAGAGCAAACAAGAAGCGGGCCAAAGGTCAGCTAAACCCACAGAATAAAAGAGGGCACACGGGAGAGGTGGGAGGAAAGGAGAGGAGAGCGGGCCTGAGCAGGGCTTAGATCACTGCCAGGGCGTCAAGCAGCGAATGATGTACGAGACAGCAGCCGCCAAACCCGGAAATGATTATAACCAGAGAACAGTGGAGAGTGTATGAGAGGAAAGGGGCTGCATTGTCTTTATCTGTGGAATTTGTTACTTCCTCACATCTGATAGAGGCGGTGAAACCTGTAAAAAATGAAAAGGGGAACCACCCCTGACGGATAGGGATGGATTGATCACAGTGTCACCTTTTGTCTCAGCCACAGAGGAGAAACGAGGAACAATCACATAGGCAAGTGCTCCTTCCCCGGCTACTCCACCTGTATTGTTAAATGACAAATGGGGCTGATTAAGGACATGTTACATTATTACTACAATTTCAGAATTTTTTTTCTCCTTCTTTACATCATTAAGTGCGTTCTGGTAATTAAGTGAGCCGGCATCATCGCAGTTTTTTTTGCGAAATAACTAGACCACGTATGGATTTCTCATTCTCAAGTTCCCTTCGCTCGCAGGCTTCACCAAGGTGACACGACTCCCGCACTTTCCCTCTGCACCCAGATTAATCCCACTTTGACTGTGGAGGTGGATTAGAGCTAAACTCGGGTGCCCAAACTTGTTTTAATACCCATATCATCAGACAAAAACAGGATAAAGATTTGAGCAGCAATGCAGGGCTCGAATGTGGCTTTGCAAGTCACTATACAGATTTGTCAACCACACAGCAAATTAAAGATATTATCTCGCTGCCGAGCCTATTTTGTGGAAAGTTGTGTGATGATGCAGAGCTCAGACATTGAATCCACAATCCTCCAACAAAGGTGCACGTACAGAGACAGAGATACATGGCACTGGTTTCGAAGATAGTATTTTTTCTATGGACCATATTTTCTTTATATATAGTTTTTTCTTTTTTAATTTTTAGCATTTCTGTGCTTGAACACTGAGGCATCCTCCCTCCCAACATGTGTGTTATGAATGACCAGCCAGAGCTGCTCTGGCACAAATGCACCCTGGTGGACTCCTGCAGGGCCGTCTGCTTCTCAGGGCAGTAATCATTTTTATCCTGCTGATTTCCCAAATAGAAATGGACACGTATGATAAAAATGTCACGGCCACTCCACATGTCAGGGCACTAACAGGATTACTTGTCACTTTCTAATGTCTCGCTCTCTTTTCCTTTGCCATGAATGGCGACATTATGGCGCACAGGAACTTTGAGGTAATATATGGTAAGAGACAAGTAGCTCTTTATGGCCTGTGATTATTTAGTTTGAATGAAACCAGTGATTTATGCCCATTTAGCTGAAAAGCCCTGTAAATTCCCTCAGCTGCATTTCCCCTGGATGTAGAGTGAGTGGAGTGAAAGTGACAACTGGGTTCGGTGTGGAAATGTATGCCGCGTCCCACAGTTATATTTAATATACCTGACATGAAAAACGTGCCTACCTACTTACCAGCACCCACAGCACAAAGGAAAGTGCAGCCCGCTGAGCTGGGGCTGAATCAGGGAGAGGGAGTAAATACCGAATTAGGAAAATATGAAGCGTGGTGGCAGACAAAGCACCAGCTATTAGAGCATGTTGAGATATGTAGCCGGGCATCTGGCGGGTCAACATTTGAATCATGTGGCGTTTCTTTCATGCCACACAAACTGGAATGGAAACGGCCGAGCCTGTCCAGAACGAGTGCTCTGGGTGGAGCTGTGCAGATGCAGTGTGATGCGGATGAGGGTTAGTGGAGCAGCGGCATATTGTCCACATGGATGGCTTGGCTCTGCAAGCCTGATGGAGCCTTGTCCAGCATCTCAATGTCTCCAACACAAATAGCCACATTCATCCACTCCTCTCACACCATTACACCTAAAAGACTCAAAGCCAGCCGATCCATAAATAGAGCCAAATTTGTTTTTCAGCGGGCACCGCAGTCGAACAAAACGCCGACTGAGATGAAAACATCAGAGGAGTGGCTACGATATCACGGGCTTCCTAATTTCTTTTTTATTCAGGGATGGTGTTTGTGAGAAAGAGTGTTGTGCCTCCTGCGGATGGAGGGCAGGGTCAGTCGGTCAGCGCTTGGTTAAAGGGCCTCTCTGATTGCACGCCTACTGGCTGGCACAATAGAGCCACTAATCTTCTTATTTACAATCCAGAGGCCGGCCATATCTTAATGAAGCTGTAATGAGCTGTTGAAAAGCCCTGAATTGCAGGAGGGATTATTGAATTGAAACAACTCTGGTAATCATACCATTCGAGTAGCCACTCAGTATTTACTGCCCATTGAGCTACATTTCTATCCACTTATTAGACTGGGTGGCTCAAGCTTTTTTTTTTTTTGTTTTGTTTTTTGTCTGATTCCGACCCCGCTGTGTTTTGTGTTTGTTTATTCTCTGCAAAGCCAATGCATCCAGGTGTGCACGTATGCTATCTGCCGGGTGATTACGACTCGCTGACAAGCTGGAGAGACCGAAAACCAGAGGAAATAAACAGCGGGGATCTGAGAACAAAAAATGAGCACTTAGCATAAAATGGACTCTGCCGTAGTCTGCTCCATGTTGATTCTTTTTTTCAGTCGCACATTGGGAATACTGCAAAAATCCGGACTCTGAAATAATCACAGCAATCAAACTCTACAGGCAAATTGAAATGAAGGAAACAACAGTTGCTTTGTGGAGTTCGCGGCGTTCCCTGTGTCAAAGACTGAGACACTTACTAGAGGTATAGTTTTCTGTTTAGCATCCTTTCACAGAGTAGAAGTGCCACTTCACCATTGAGCATTTGTCAGTTTATGGATGTTGCTGTCATGTCAGCCTTCCCGTACACACATTGTGCGGCGCAGTGTGTAAATAAAAGAGAGCAGGCTTAGACATGGGCGACGGGAACACGCCGCACACACACACACAGACGGCACGTCTCACTTCCCACCTGCAGAGGAAACACCACGCTGCAGCAGACTGCGCTGGCATAATCATTTTAATCTCACTTAACTATCCAGTCTGGGCCAATTTGATCGGTTTTATTTCCATTTTTTTTAATATCAGTCCTAACGTGCCCCTGGACGCCATTAGCTGACCCCGTGTTCCTGTTTGCTTTGTGTTGCTGCAGGTCTCAGCATCCGCGGTGCCCAGGAGGAGGACCCCCCCGACCCCCAGCTCATGCGTTTAGACAACATGCTGCTGGCGGAGGGCGTGGCGGGGCCGGAGAAAGGTGGCGGATCCGCCGCCGCCGCCGCAGCAGCCGCGGCCTCGGGCGGGGCGGCCGACAACTCCATCGAACATTCCGACTACAGAGCCAAACTCACCCAGATCAGACAGATCTATCACACGGAGCTGGAGAAATACGAACAGGTAAGGATGGGTACACCACGCCCACCCCTCCATGCACCTTTCTGTATCTGAGAATATGGGAATAACATGTCTGCATTCAAACGAACCCATTGCTTTGTACGTGATACTCCACATTACGTCAGGGCAGCTTGTTCCCTTCATTACCAAAGTGTAAGTGTGACGGAGGAAAGTGTGTTGTCAGCCTGGGGAAAAAAAAATGTCACTGTGTTGTAGTTGATCACAGAGATCCAAAGGAGTGCCTTAATCATCTGCGCTAAATGAAAGTATGATCATCTCCTTCACCTAGCACTTTGAGCTCGCCATTAAACACAGAGGCATTATGGGTTGAAAATAGAAGGTGCAACAGTGATGCCTCAGCAAGCCAGCGAGGTAAATTAGACTAATTTACTCGGGGCTCTCCAAGAGAGGAGGTGGGTACGTGGGGGCACGCGGCACTTCGCCTGGAGTAAATGCATCTTTCTTAAGGGTCTTTCCAGGTTTTAATTATCTAAATGTAAATACTTAACGAATTTTACTCAGAGTAATGAGCTTAAGTGTGCACTACGTAAATGAGTTATTCTAATTAATCATGTATGAACCGGTTTAACGAAAAGCTGTTTAAATTCACTCTGCGTTAGGGCCGGGCCGAATTGCAAAATCTGCATTCACAGTATATGCAGAGAGTGGCTTCACCTATGATGTCGTCAAGCGTAATATGTAGATGGTGCACTCACATGAAGCTGTCAGCAGTTTGCATGTAACGGTCTCTTTTTTCCAATGGGGGACGAAACGAGAGTTTTCTAAGTGCTTAAAAAAATCGCACTGCTGTGACTCGGGATATTAACAGGACTCACTTCTGCTGTTTCCGTCTTTTCTTTCGTCAGGCGTGTAATGAATTCACCACACATGTGATGAACCTGCTGAGGGAACAGTCGCGCACGCGGCCCATCTCTCCCAAAGAGATCGAGCGCATGGTGGGAATCATCCACCGCAAGTTCAGCTCCATCCAGATGCAGCTGAAACAGAGCACCTGTGAGGCTGTCATGATCCTGCGCTCCAGATTCCTTGATGCCAGGTCAGTGGATTGTGTGTGTGTGTACAGCGTATATACCATACATGTACGTGTGTGTTTGTGTGGTGTGTGTTTGTGTGTGTGGTATTTGTCGCTTCTGTGTGACCCATATATGAGCAAATCCATCGGGCGAGGTCATTTTTAGACTTTGTGCAGGTCTGAACTTTGTTTTCTGTTCCTCTCACTTTTTTTTCTGGCACAACCCGCAGCATGAGCGCTGCTGAGATGCATGATTTTAATTGTGTCCATGTTCCTCACATTATCCATTTTCAAGACAATCATGCCCTCACACCTGAGAGCAGTTACGACCCAAATGAAATGGGGACCGAGTGGAGTGCGTAATGGATGGCGGGGAGGTCATCAGCAGGTGTTGTGGATTACTCTAATCACTAACAGCGCGGCGGCGGCGGCGGCGGTGCCGTGTGGCGCTCGGCTGAGAGCGGCACAAGTTTTCGGGGCCAAACAAGCCAAGTGGAAGCACATTTGCTGCCCACTGCCTGTGTGAGGCGCGGTAAACAAGGCAAACTAAGCAAATGCTCAACAACATGATAAGTAGTGCCCTTGGGAGGGCAGGGGACCCAGATCTAGTTAGAGTGGGCTTGTTTCTGCTGGAGATCCCCGGGGCTGTGGCACTTCAGGAACAATGCTCAACTGTGCATGCCGTGATTTCTATAATGTACCGAGATGCACTCCGACTGGGCCCTGCGCTCCGTCACCAAGCCCACCCATCCGCTGCACTAAACTCCACAGATTACACGCTTGGACTGGAGATTGGAGACCAACAGACCAAATTAAACATTGTATGTGTTTTCGTGACTGTGTGTTTGTTTGTGTGTGTGTGTGTGTGTGCGTGTGTGTGTGGTTGTGCACTTTATTGGTCGAATCCGGTCTTCTGTGTGTTGACGGGCCTCTTGGAGCAGGACACGATATTCTGCTCCTGAGGGCCCCTTAGAGCCCATTCCTCATTATTTTCACCATTTATGTGTAAGATTGATTGTGCAATTTGTGCGATCCAAATGGATGAGTTAATGCTGGTCCCCACTAATAGGCTTGCCCTGCCTTTCTCTCGTTTCTCCTCCCACTCAGGCGGAAAAGGAGAAACTTCAGCAAGCAGGCGACGGAAATTCTGAACGAGTATTTCTACTCGCACCTCAGCAACCCATATCCCAGCGAGGAGGCTAAGGAGGAGCTGGCCAAGAAGTGCAGCATCACAGTTTCCCAGGTGGGTAGTGCACATCCTATACCAGTAGCTGGTGGGTAATCAGTGTGGGGAAAGGCTAGAGCCTAGAGGGATAGTTACCGTGGGTCACACCACTGAGACACAATGTCCTTACCTAACCTTGACATTGTGACTGCCTAATGATGCTTCAGTCAAGGCTGGTCCCAGTCAGTCAGAGCAGGGCCACAGGGAGGGGGAGGCCTATATCATCTTGGCCTCAACCAAAGCACTATGCTGTCCTTCCTTAGCCACCCCAGCGCTGGGTCCCCTGCCATTTCCCCCCCCCCCCCTGCCTCATTCCCATCCACCATGTGTGCTCTCTCTCTCTGTTGCTCAGGTCATAAGCTAGAAAGACAAAACAAAAAAAAAAATGGCATCATCCATTACTTTAAGAAAAGTCTGCTGCCTCAAAGCACCAGACGATACTGGGAATTTATTTGTACGGTTGCTGTTCAAGCGACCCGGCGGGACTCTGCTAATTCACAGTTATATTTTAGACGTAAAGATGCGACTATCCCACCTTTATATATATATATATACAGCGCAGCCTCCTTGTTCCTGAAGGCAATATCTCTCACACACCTAACCCCCACATCCAAAGTATTATTATCCTGTGCTCTTTTTTTTTTCCTGCTATGATTGTGACTACTATCTGCGCTATTGTTCTGTGGTTGTCCTCATGAGACACAATATCAGAGAAACATGAATCTATACAATAATCTGCAGTGTTTTCTTGCTGTGTGGGGAGGGGGTGTTGAGGGGTATATTGAGTGTAGTCATGAAGAGTCAGATACTGTAAAAGCCCATTCTTTTTTGCCTTCAGGGGGTGGGAAGCACCATCACAGTATCACAGGTATGTCATAACTTCTCCTGATCCACTGTTTTTCATTTTTTTGTATCTCGTTTTTGTTCATGTATGTAATAGCCTCACAGTTTTGCCACTGCACAGAAACTCCCTCCCTCACACTGTACCGGATAAATGCTAATGTCATCCTGTAGAGTGTAAAGTTTTGAACTGACATTTCTAAAAAGAGACGGATATGAATTTTCCGCATTTACATCCTAGCTTTCAGCCACACCAGAACACAGACGCTATCTGGTCGACCCATACCTTTGCACTACACCCATGTTATCGCCATATTATGTGTGTACAAATGTGTCACATGAAATATTTCACTTTTTGGCTATTGTTTACCACATTATTAATTTATTGTTTTGTTTGTTGTAGAGCTTTCACTAATTCTGTGGTCTCCTGAAATCCTCAAACTGCACTCTGAGTTTATTTCCCCCCACACCCACCTCGTGTTCACGGTGTGCTTTGTGGCAGGTAAAAGAAAAATGTCCACGGACCCTCACAGATGGAGCTCCGGTGTGTTTTCTGAGTGCCCTCGCAAATAAACAATAAAAAAACAAAACAGGCCACTGTATCAGTTCCCAGGAGAACAGATCAGCCCACGCAGAAATTAGAGGGCTTTTAAAAATTCACTTGAACTCATCTCGGGTCCCATTTGTGGCGCGCTCCTCGACAAGCAGAGGCCAACGGCAGACGCTGTTATTGACTTATTCTTAGTGCTTAGGCTCATTTTAAGTGAATAACAAAGCCGGCTTCTCGAGCTGTGGCCGAGCACGCCATAAGTTATCCCTCGCCGGGCCCCGCCCCCTCCCAGAGTCGCAGACCTGGCTGGCTGCGGCCTCACTGAGTGCTCAGCTTAGTCATTTCTTTTTTCAAACAAACCCCCCCCACCCCCCCAAACTCTTTGCACAAGCAGTTCATTAGGTAAAAACCATCCATTGTGAATGGTATGCCAATATCAGTCTGCAGCGTTGCTCAATACACTGTCACTGACGAAACTCCCTGCATCATTTTAGCAGGGATCGTTTTTTAAATGCAAGAGGCGCCGCTGCAGAAAACAAAGTCTCTTCACCTCAGGAGATTCCTGCACAAATACACAAATCCACTTTATTCATATTTAAATGCTGCAACCTTGAATGAGTAGAAATCATTTAATTTTTGAATCCTGGTTGTTTAAATAGTGCAATGAGCTATCGGAATCATTTGACGCATTAAGTGTTGCTCTCTTAATGCTGGATGCCGTCTTATCCCCTCTGCTAGTTGCATGTTTCATGCTGGGCTCCTGAATGAAGGCATGGGATTGGATGGCTGTGGCCTGTGTCAGGGTTTACAGACGCCTCAGAGTGTTTGCTATAATCTGTGTGAATGGCTCAACGTTCGAGCCAAGCGCCAGCACAAAGCTTCATTTACATTATTTCGATTTGCAGACATTTTTCTCCTGAGCGACACTTCTCAATATTTCAGCTCGGTGAATTTTAGAGAAGACTTGAGCTCTTATCCATTATTGATGCCGCCTTTATAATTGATGGTATCGCAGCCAGGGAGACCACCTTTGTATTTGTTATTGAAGGCTTACGGCGGTACGACCCCAGATATATTGAGATCATAGACAGATCATGCATTGCCCTACATCGACCAGCGCTGAGTATTGACCTGAAATGGGGTGAAATAGTTTGAATTATTTACCACAGCCTCCGCAGCCTCTCCAGTGGGCAGCGGTGAAAGCAGCAGCGGCGTGCATGGTCATTATACAACCGCTGCCTCTGAGGCTGCTGATGTCAGGTAATTCAGTCTCACAACCTGGTTCTCAACCACACAGCACAGGAGTCAATTGAATGCATGGCCTGCCACGAGATAAAAGGGGAATTAGTTTCTGTAGATTGGGTTGTGCTCCACACCTTACAGTGCCGTGCATTTGTTCAATATTTAGGTAAACCGGAGAATCACTAGCTCCAGAGTTCAGTGGGCAGGAGAGGAATGTGTGTGTGTGTGTGTGTGCAGAATGGAGAAGGGTGGTGTAGCGTCTGGAGGATTTGATGCCAACACTGCTGAGGCTGTCCATGCTTCTAACACCATGCAGTGGTAGAATACAGTCATAACACACTCCATCACCCAGGACAAGAGCAGAATAAAGTAAAAAACATGTTTCACAGTTACTTTTTCTTAAAAACAACATGTCAAGTTTTACTAAAACACATAGAATTGCTGCAGATCACTGACATATAGGACAAAAATCAAGTGTGTATCTGCACTCAAAACGCATGCACAGTGGGTCTTCATGTGCAAACACTGCAGCTGTGTAGCTGTTTAACACTGTCTGCGTGGACGGATTGTAGAATTAAACAGACTGATGAGCTTCACCCAACGTGTCCTATGGTGTTCTCGGGGTCTGTGGGCACTTTGTGAGCTGTCTCAAAGACTGAGGATATTGTATCTTCTCTGCCTCTACAATCCACTATAAGCAGGTTAAGTAAAAAGGATGATGGCCAGGGCTTTCATTGCTTCCAATTAAACCTTGCTTGTTAGTTTAACCTCTAGGTAAACCCATCAAACAATTGATGTCAAGGAAACCCCGCCAACAGTGGGCCTCGCTTGAATGGTCATTAATTTTAATTGCCTAGATATTAAAGATTTAGAGCACAGAGACGTGCAGGATAGAAATGATCTGATGTCCTGCAAATCCAGTCGGTTTTCACGCCACGGCATTGGCGGGCTGCTGGGGATATTAAAATTTAAGCACATGGGTGGAAATTAAATAAAGCGTCATTAGGGGCAGCTGCACTTTGGCTGGTCCAGCCGTGGGGCTGCAGGGCCTGAGAGGGGGGCAGCAGCAGCAGCCCAGCGACAAGACACTCTAATTTATAGGACCATTAAAAACAAGCATCATCTCATTATTATTCCACTGTTATTGCAGAGCCAGCATTCACACATACGGCTCACCCCTCGTACAACTTTTCCGTCTGACTGATGTTGGACGTCATTATTACAGTTCTACAAAAATTAACATTTCCTACAGCTCTAGCGATAAACACACGCCCGGATTCAGACATTAATGGGAACTCGATACTTCCCCGTGCCTGAAGAGTTCAATTTGAATTGGGTGAAATATTTAAGTTTCAACCAACACTGCCAAACCAATAATCTGTGTTTACTGCTTCACACGTCTGCAGGTCTTTACTATCCAGTTTCAGATCTCGAATCACTGAGCACATACACACACACACACACACACACAAAAACACGCACATGTTTAATAGCTGTTTTACTGTTGTGTTACTAATCACAGTACAGCTACATAGGCCAACCATTAAGGGTGAATGTTCATGAAGATTTGTATGCATGCTTTAATTTACATTAGGATTAGTAATTTAGTCAAATATGAACATTGAACACGACATGCTATGTTTTCCAGTTTTCTCTGTTGGGTAAAATGGTATGTTTAGCCTTATACATGACAATCTTATATATAACTTGCTATCCGCTATATTGGCCCTGAGTTAAACAATTGTACATTTATATTTAAAAAACAAAATTATACATATTTACATTTACATGAGGTGTCAATCATTCAGACTCACTTCACTGAAATCTGTGATACATCTTCAGAGGGTGAAACATGAACATTCATCTATTTCACAGAGGGAAATGTCAGACTATGTATCCTTAACAACCGAACCTGATATGAGAAATATATATAATACATTGACTTTAGTGTGTGAACAGTAGGAGCCCCTTGTGTTTTAGTTTCGTCAGGAGATCTGAGAGCATGTCGCGCTCCCATCCATGAGAAGACACAAGTGGCTCCTGATTATGGCTTAATTAGCCCGTGTACCCGGCGGACATTATTCTGCAGGGGCTGGGAATTGGGTACTTGATGGACCCAAACATGACATCTTGAAACAATCACACTGCTCAGTGCACGGTGCTGTAGCTGCCTGACGTCTGACTCCTCTGCTCCTCCTCCCTCTGCTCTCCCTTCACAGGTGTCCAACTGGTTTGGCAACAAAAGGATCCGGTACAAGAAAAATATCGGCAAGTTTCAGGAAGAGGCCAACCTGTATGCCGCCAAGACTGCTGTAAATGCGGCACACGCCGCAGCCACTGCAGTGCAGAACAGCCAGGCCAACTCCCCTACCACACCTAACTCCGGTAGGCACTCCTCCATATAGACAACTAAACAATAAAATAAAAAGAGCTGCCCTCTACCTCAGCCCTTAACCTGCTGCCTACATGCCTCACTCTCTCATGCACCATTCACACAGGCAAGAGTGACAGGCTCTGCTCCCAGCTTGGGGATCACAGTGTCTCCTGTCTATAAGACAGTTGATGCCAAGCAAAGTCATGCATAAAGAGGCTGTTCCTGACTTGTGAACCGAGAACACGTGTATTTTTGGCAAAAAAAAAGGAAAAAAAGAAAAGATAGATTCCAGAATGATACCATGGGATTTGTATTCCCCTGACTTCCTGTCAGCTTCCTGTCATTTGTAATGCAACCGTATGCATTCCCACTGAGTGGTAGTCTGTTTATGCACAATACAGAGAAACATAATTGCTGGTAGCATTTAAACTAAAGTAATATTATTATATTAAAGTGACATCGTATGCAGATCGTTTTGAATAATGGAATAAAAAGCAGAGCCTGAAAGGGCATGTTTAGTGATGAGATGATGTAATGCTGCGTTAGGACTAGGTTGACCTGAGTCGGGATGTGGTAAGCTTATGAAGTGGTCCCTTTTTCTTGCACCCAGGATTCCAGATGAAAGATGAAGAGTTTCAGCTGGATTCTGCAGAGAGCAAAAACACTCTTTTAAGCAACATGTTTACTGGTACTGGTCTTTTCATAAGCTTCTTATTGTCCTTGTCATTTTACCCTGTGCTACTGTACCTCCCTGCCAAAGTTAGACTGGAAGTAGGTGGATGTGGAACAATTCGGAGCTTAAGCTCCCAAACCACATATAGAACCGGTTCCTTTTGTGTTATGTGATTTTCATTTCACTCGTGTCCACCGCATTCATAAGAAAAAGATCATCCTCAGCCCCTCTGCATATCGTCCTCCTCTGTTTGTTTCTCTCCCTTGCCTCACCCCTGTAGTTGCTTGCTTTATGGGAGTCTTTCTTGCATTTCAGTGCATCGGTCTGCTTGAGTTGGGTCTGTGTATGCGGACACATGCGTGTAGTGTGTGTGTGTGCATTCTTTCTGTGTGTGTGTGTGTGTTTGTGTGTGTGTGTGTGGGTCTGTGCTTTCCCTATAAGGCCTCTCATGTATTCAGCTACTTAAATCTTCCCTTTCCAGGTTCTTCAGGTTCTTTTAACCTCCCAAACTATGGGGACATGTTCTTGAGCATGCAGAGTCTGAATGGGGATTCTTACCAAGGGGCACAAGTCGGAGCCAATGTACAGTCACAGGTAGGATCAACAAATCAGGGACAGTTCCTGTCTACCAGTGCAGAGAGCTGTCCTTGTCTTGCCTGTGTACTGAGCCATCCACAGTGCAGTTTGAAGCACATTCAAACAAGAACAGAAAATATGTAAAAACACAATGCTCAGGGGACGGCGGTAAAATGACCACAGCGAGGCGTCCGATAGCAATCCATTGACCACAGTGTTTACTGACTATTTAGCTTTGGATGGAATATTTTGCCGGCCAAAATATAATCCCACCCCACTGCTTTAATGCCACAGAGCATCTTCCTGGTTATTGCTCCAAACATTTAGCGAACACATTTGGCTTTGACTTGAGCTCTTGGGTTGGTATTGGGTTTTTGGTACTGTGTTTTCCCCTCCCTTCTTCCTGTAATCTATATTGCTGTCTTCCTACCTCATCCTGTTATTGTGTGTTGTTGACGTCTTCCATTTTGTAAGTTTCACGCAGCTACACAGCCCACACACAACCATGCACTTGTGAAAAATAGAAGAATCAATGCTTACTCATGATTAGGATACAAATTTAATATCATATTAAACAGCCCTAGTGTAAGACACATTATTATCATGTATGTTCTATTTCTTTATTTTGATTATTATTATTATTCCATAGCCATTATAGAGAATGTAATAGAGCATGCTGGTAACGTACTGTCATTACTCATATTTTATTTTCATATTGTTTTCATTTGAAATTCTCCAAGCTGTGTGACACACGTGTTTGGTAGATTTGATGTCTCAGAAGTCTCTCTGTGGGTTCACGTCTCTGCTGCTTCACCGAGCATGTTTACAGTTAGTGTGGTGCCGCAGCAAGACACCCAGCTGACCAGCCTGTCCGCCTTGTCTGTCCCCTCAGGTGGATACCCTGCGCCATGTTATCAGTCAGACGGCAGGATACAATGATGCTCTTCGGGGAAACACCATGTACTTAAATGTAAGTAGAGGTTTTACTGGATAGACTCGTAGATTGCTGGGACCAATTAGTCGAAATATGATATTTTTATACATTTTATTTAACGATACAGTCCATCATATTGCATTGCAACAGGGGCAGATTCAGGGGAAATCTGATTGGCCCCTAAGGTGGCCCCGTCCTGTTGATAGATAATGCAAAAAGTATAGTTACTTATTAAAAATACCAAATATGACAATTTCTAAGGAATTTTTATTTTCTCAACCTCTTCAAAAACACAATGTGCTCGAACAAGGAAACATTTTCAAAATATATTTGTGTGGCTCTGATCAAAGCTATAGAGCTGGACGTGAACAAGGAATGACTTAAATTACACCCAATAGATGAAATTGAAACAACCTTGCATGTGTTAACTTCCCAAATCAAATATTAGATATTGAATCTTGTCCCCTTTTCACCTGATATGAACAAAAGTAGAACTACTCAGCAGGGAAATGAAAGCTGCAACCAATCATTTCTTTGACTCAAATAAAAAATGATGAAAATAATACAGATACTGCGCAGTATCTGCATTATTTGAGCTGTTTTGAAATGCTTCACAGAATTTCTCCCTTGCCTGATCTCCATGATAAAAGATGAACATGTGATCGCCCGCAGCCCCTTCCAGACATGAATTCCATCTTCTTTGATGAGATTTGATATGGCGCCTTTTTGTAAAGCAGAGCATAATCTGGAGCTATCAGAGTAAAGATTAATTTCGTTGATGAGAGAGGATGAAGAGGGAGGGAGGGGAACAGTATCAGACAGCTCTTTCTCTCACTCCTGTGTTTGCTCTTTATATTGTTATGCCTGTTGGGTGAAATGCATATATACTTACTCTAATGCTACTGAAAGCTTAAGCGTAAAAATAAGGCATAAAATTACTGCTGGAAATGTAAAAAATATTTCTGCGAGGGGGAAAAACCCATCTCATGTAAACAAACAGTGGAGGCTGTCGCCAGCGTTCTCTGCTGCTGCTGGTGTCATTTGGGCTTTGCTGACGCCTCATTGCTATAAGCTCTTTAGACATGTCAACTCCTCACAGGATCAAGTGTTTTCCACTTTCTCACAAGGTTTCTCACTCTCATGTGCAGCGCCGACCTGTGCCTACTGGCTCACCACAGCTCGGTGCGATCCCAGTGGAAACACGAACCCCGACACAGACGTGAACGACGAGGAGCAGAGCGAGCGAGAGGCTCCTATTTTGTAGCGACAGCCCAGAAAGTGCCTTATAGATGTATTAGCATAGACTAACCTTTAGCTTTGTTAGTGGTGACGTACAGGGATCCAGTAAAGGCTAGGTCACGCCTGGAGCAAAGCAAAGTCAGGCTGGCTAAGACTGGCTCTCTTGGAGAGGCCCTGCCCTGTCACTTCCACTCAGCTCTCCCCACCTCCCCCCCGCCCGAGCCCTCCCTCTTCCTGACTGACAGGAGAATATGTAGCGACAAGCTGTCGGCCACTACAGGAATCTGCTTAGACACTGATTTTGGGGAGTGCTCCCATTGGTCGGGACACGAGACACATTTGTTTTTCAAGAGTCTCTTTGCTGATGCTGCGGTGAAGCAAAGGATGCTCGGACTCAGGACTCAGTGTATTTGCAGCATTTTAATATCAGCTGACAACACTTTGTTCTGCTTCCTTTCCATTTATGGAGTGTTGTGTTACATTTGGGTTGTAACATTGTACCAGGCTCATTTTACAGAAATTGCGATTGTAATCTCAACCTCTCCCATTTGTGTCCCAGGCTAATGGGGGATGGCAAGATGCAGCGACGCCGTCTTCTGTAATCTCCCCGACAGAAGGACCTGGAAGTGTGCACTCCGATACCTCGAATTGATCCGCCATTAATGCATCTCCTCCTCAACCTGGGCATGGACTCTTTTACTGGCTGATCCAACAGCAGTGGATATTTAAAAAAAAAATCACGACAGATTTGTTTTCCTTTACCTTAAAAGTGTTCCAGCACCACGCCTGACGAACAGCGTCCTCCATCACAGACACCAAGTGATTCCTGATTGTTGATCCGTGTTTTTCTTTCTGCCTCCATACGTCAACCATGCCCTTATTTGATTGTCACAGGAGTAAGCACACACAAATGTATAAATAAAGAACAGCCCTCAGATGTTACTCAGCAAACTTTCTCTGCTCTGAACTCAAATTACTGGAGGACACTTGTGTATTTAAGATGACATTTTAAAACGGCCATTTGTTTGATTCTTGATTCAATCACACCTCTCCATTTTGATGATTGCTTTCTCTTCGCGTTCTTACAGTACGTCGATTTAAGCAGCTGTTTCTTTGACTGTAATGTGCTCCACATCTTGTCCAGCAACTCAACAATGCTAATGCTGACAGCTCAATGGCAGCTTTGTAGTTGCGTTCAAGATTTATTTTTGCCTTACAGCCCTATACATTAGTACCAGAGAATGACTATTCAAACTCTGGAACATAAAGAAGTGTAATTGATTGCTTGACTATAACATGACACCATTCCCATATTTTATAATTTGATGTTTAGTATGTACATATGTAAACATTTTTTTTGTACTGCTTATGGAAATCAACAAATCCCCCCCAACGGTAGATCATTCCTTCATGGCACAGGAGCAGGCCCCCATTACGCAGGAAAAGTTGTACATAACATAGCTAAAGAGTAATTATACATCCCATCTGTCAATCCGCAGCTTTATTACCTCATTCAAATTCACACACACCAATAATTTCCAACTTTTCTGTAGCTTAGAGTGCTCACTTACTACCTCTAAACAAAAATCACCACACCATCCTTTCTTTTGTCCTTATTTAATGTTTTTATGTAGTTATTTTTGATGACATCTTGTAACACTGTAAACTCTATCATTCTCTATGTAATCTAATGTATATTTTAATCTTTTAATAAAATACTGTTGCGGTACTGCAGCTTAAAAAGACAAAAATATAAAAAATGAAAATGATAACAATATTAATACCGTGAAGAAGAGATGTGGGGAGGGTGTGGGGGGGTGTGGGGGGGGGGGGCGAGGTTACTGGTCTGTGGCTTTTACGACGGGGGTGCGATGAACATTGTTGATAAATTAACGCCAAACAGTGAAACTGTTGTAAATACTAAAGAAAAAAAAACATTTTGAATGTTGCTCATCTTGTTACTAAATCATGCAAAAAAAAAGAAAAAAATCCCTATAAAAACTGTAATGCATAGAGGTTTCAGTATTCAGAACTGTACATTTCAAGCTCTGTTCAACAGGGTTCAAGACTTCTTTTCTCTCTTTTCTATTGTATGTGATTCTGAAACTGAAAAGTCATGACAGATGATTTGTGGCAGTGATTCTAATGTATTAAAGATGTTTAGTGTTACTTTCTAACCAGACTACGCCCTGGACTGAAAAGTCTTCCTTGTGGTAGTTGTGTAATTTCAAACATGAATAAACCTTTTGCTTTCATGACAGCAAGGTGTGTCGTCTTTCACGTTTGTCGTACTTTCAGTGACAACATTCACATGTCACAAACTGACAATAAAAAACTTTGGATGTGCTGCTCCTCGAATATCAACGCTACACTAATTGAAGCTGCAGTTTTCCTCTCATTGTTGAAAAAAACGGTTATTTTGTGTTTTTTTTATGAATATCAAATATATTTATCCACACTTATTTGTTCAAGTAATTTATTCTTCAATTACACAACTCAGTTTTAGGCTTTTGCTCTTATGTTAACTGGTGAAGAGAAGCTAAAGACCTAACCTGGTTTTGCAGCTCCTGTGCAGCTGACATGGTTAGTGCAATTAACTGAAATGTCAGCCACTTCTAATCCAGGCTATTCTGTCTGTCTGTTGTGGAAAGGCTGCCTTAATGGATCATTGGTTACCAATTCCACATGGAAATTGACATCCATTTATTCTCATTTCCTCGGCAGAGTTCTTCATTCCTGTCTCCTCCCGTGTCCAGTGTTTGTGTCTCTCTCCTTCATGGACCCTGCTGGATTTTACAGCGTAAAAACAGCTGAAGGGCCGAGCGTTTGTACAGTGCTGCAGATACAGGAGCTTATTTAATACTGTTGTGTGTGCATGCCGGTGTGCACGTGACAGTGTTTCTTTTGATTTCAACATATGAGTGCAGATGGACGGGAAACAGAGGAAAGAGATGTAGCACAAGTTTAATCCAAGCGCAATGCACAGGCGGTTTTCCCGGGAGAGCACATTTGTCCACTCAACCAGTGCAGAACTTCATTGAACACCTTTTCTGAGGAAATCATATCTTTATCCTGATATAATACACACCCATGCCACAGACTTCCATCCGACACTGCGATTTCAATTTAAAAAGAAATAAGGTTGCCTTTGAAGAAAATCAAAATAGAAGCTCTATGGTTTTTTCAAAACAACCACGCATTTCACCGTTTCTTTGTCAGGATTATTAATATTGATTTGATTCTGCTTATGGGATTTTATCAACGCATCACCATTGTACTATTTAACATTAACTGCATCCACATGAGTTTGTTCCATGGCAAAAACTTCTCTGATAAAAGTGAATACTCATGCAGACAGTATTTCTTCTAACAGAAGCATTTGGAGCTCAGTCCTGCTGTACTCTGCCATTTGGATTACAATCTATTTGCTCACTCTCCCTTTACAAATATACATTTGCTTCCTCTAGTCTTCAACTATTGGACTTTAAGTACTGCACTTAGAAAAATTGGCCTCAGAACCTTTTAAATAAAGAAGCTGCATTTTCTAAGATTATGCCTATTAGAGATTTTCTGTAAGGTTCATTAAAGACTACATTTTCTAAGTAAAAGTCGCCATGAAAAGCATGCATCATTAAATATGGAAATGCAGAATTATATTAGCAATATGCACCAAGCTAGTGCCAATTAAATTAGAGAAAGATATCATTTATATTATTAAGGTAGAGTTCATATTAGATTAAATGGAAAATGTAATTCTTTCACGGTTTGATTAATTGCTTATAGTCAATTGTTCACAGAGCCATGTTATACTGCATTTCAATTGAGAGATTGTTTATATTAAAATGTAAAAAGCTGTAATTGCATCACACTATTGTTGCATTAAATTGGTTGGAGATTAAAACAGAAGTTCAAAAACTGAAATACAGGAGATCTATTTTCCACTCTTACATCTGACTCGATTCATCATTCAACCCCTTTAAACATTGAGAGTGCCTGCAACTATTATAATGTTATAATTTAATGATAGAAATGATGGAAAAATTTGAACATTCTGTAAAACTAAAGGATTTCAGAGATTGATATTTAAGTAGTTCACAAGATAGAGAACAATATGTTACAGCTGCGATTAATGACTGGGACAGAATGTAGAAACTTGATAAACTTATAATACATCTATTGTTATTGGAAAGTCATTGGGAGGCTTTTCTTCGAACAACACTGATTCCAGTTTTTATTTCAGCTGATACTTTTCACGGGCTTTGGATCATTGTTGGTCTTTGTAAATTGTTAATGATCAACAGTGAAAGTTACCAAATGCATCTGATTTAAAAACATAGAACAAATCACACAAAGACCCAAAGAGGAGAAAGTAAGAATCCTTGTTTACAGCCACTCTATTGTTGAATATTTTACATTAGCAGTGTGATACAGTATAACAGGACATAACTCAGATAAACTGTGACTCATGCTTTTGTGCTATTATCTTTAAGTGTTGGATTTTATAATAACATGGATATTTTCTGTGAAGTGTTTATGGGAAGTGACAGGACTGATCTATAAGCAACACATTTGACTTTAAATCCCCCTTTCAGCAATATACGCACTATTTAAACATTTAGTAGTTTGTAATACCGTAATCTTATTGTCCACACAAACAAATGTTTGTGTTAATTGTCAATTAACACAATTGTAATGGTCAATTACTCAAAAGTCTCTTGTGAAAATATATTTTATATAGTTATATAGTAGAATTATGTAAATGTAGTTATATATTGTTATTATTCATAATCACTTTTATCAGATCACAACTACAATGAAGCATTTTATTTAAAAAAATGTAAATAGGTATACCACTTATATATCATATAAGATTTATATCAACTACCAGTAACAGAAGGTGGGAATTGTTTATATAAATCTCTCTGCCTAGTTATCTGACCCTTAATATTTATTTTGAGTAAAGTAAGTCTTCAATTTTTAATCAATGTGCATCAGTATCTGAAATAGAATGATATTCTCTCAGTGCGATGCTATGATCTAGAATTATGTTTATTGGCTTTAGTATATGTCCACGTGGATTAAAACATGCAGATAATCAAGCAAAATATGTTCTTCTTCTATATTAAGAAACAGTAGGTTAGTTTTGCTAGTGGTTTTCTGCGTGCAGCATTTACAGAACAGAAAATCCACTTTTTTTAACAGATCTGGTTACTAATCCTCTCTTCCTGAATACCCCCTCTTTGGATAATACTTTTGCTTTGTTGGTGTTTGCAGAGGACAAAATGCTCAGAGCCAGAGACATGTGTTCGTACAGTAGTTTGATTCAATGAGCAGGAGCATCTTATAGCCGACTCCTGCACTGATCTCCTCAGCACCACTGACTTCTATTGAGAGGTGAGTTCTGAATGTCCTTTGAGCTTAAAACAGGGAAGTTAATTTAACATCTGATCCTAGCTCCCCTTGCACTTTAAAAAGCTCAGATTTCCTTTTAACCCATCCACCCATCTCCAAGATTGCTTTAAGATTTCAGGAAGACTGAGCCGATGGTGGCTTATCATAGCTTGTTGGGCAGAGGCAGGCATGTGAAGGCTTGTGACAGGAGACAGATGTTTGGCTTACCTCTTAGCAGACGCATGTCAGCAAGCAGGGGCCTTTGTGCTGCTCAAATACACTGACACCAAGTCACACAAAAAAATAGAAAAACAGCAGAAAACAGGGCCAGTATCTGAGGTTCTCTCCGTCTGTCTCTCCTGCAAACGCACGGCGCACAATGAAAATCCAATAATTATATCACGCGAGTTTATTAAATGGACGGCTACTTTAATCCAAGGTTTGGACCTTTTCTAATTTAGCTTCATAAAGACCTCATCACTGAGCCACATATGTCACCATTCACTTAACTGCACAACTTACAGAGCAGGTGCAAGTCACGCAGGCAGATGATAGATGTAGCGTATAGTGTTGAGCACTGCTTCATATAAAGACACTAAAGACTCAAGTGCTGTAAGATGACAGTGATTGTGGTGACAGCTCCTAAAGTCGTCTGATCTATAGACGAGCAGCTCCCGCTTTTCATTAAGTTTGCTCTTCTGTGGTCTCATTTGATTTTTTTTTTGAGAAATAACAAAGGAAAAATAATTGTGATTTCAAAAAATGAAAAAGGATAAATATGATGAAGAAGGAAACATTGTGTTTAATAGGCATGGAATGTGTAAGTTAATGTTATTCAAGTTCATGAAATCCCACAGTTCAGTAGCATTGGTTAATCTGCCTGTTTCCATTTTAAGGCTGTGACTAGAACAACATGGAGGTTTTCCACATACAGATGTTTTCTTTCCACAACTCACTGACTTTTATTATAGTTCAATAACTCAACTTAGACGTGCAAATTAATCAGAGGAATCTAAGCACACATCTTTTCATGGAAAGAGCAGATTATTATTTTATTACTTTACTGAAGGTCTGCGACTAAAGGCTTTGTCTTATTGTGAGTTCACTCAATGTCACATTTTCAGAAACACACAGCTCTTATTTAACAAACAAAACAACAAGCAATCATTGAAACTATATTACAGAGTAACAAAACTTCTAAACAACCCAGAAATACATTTGCAAAGTGCATGCCAGTTGTTTGTGATGTGTGCTCGCAGACGGACTCACATACACACAAGTGACACTATTCACACTGGATTGAAGGTAATGAATCAACGAACATATGAATGTGCTAACAACAGCGAGTAAAGAAAAGAAGGAGACTGTTAGTTTTGAAACATTGATATAATTGATGTGAATATCGTAATATCAAATATCGTAAGTAATGTGCAATTTGAAATATTTTAAACATTGTCACTGAGTGCTGCTCAGGCTGCAATTTTGTATTCTGTGTATATAGCCCAGCAAATGTGACTGAACCAGACCTGAACCTGAATATCATTGCGGATACTGGGGTCGGGTGTCTACTCACTTGCCTCAACAAATGTCTAAGGAAATTAATTCAACATTTTGGTTCGACCTCAAGTGCACCATGCTCTTTTGATTGTTGTTGTAACATACACAGGGTAGCCAAGCATCTCATTTTCATCGTCTACCTACAATGAATGATTCTGCAGGAAAGGTATTATGCAAAATATCACTGGCACTGTCTTGACTTCAAAACTATAGATTAAAATAAAAACCGTAACTAGCTGCGTATCAGTTTAAAAAAAGCTTTATAAAGTCAAGGACAATACTTCAGGAAGTCGGTGGGTTTTAACTGTGAGTTGTTGGTGTTGTTGCACAGTATGTCAGCCTTGGACGATTGTGTAACTGTTAAGAAGGATGGGAATGCTTGATTAGATCCGAAGGGCAAGGTCAACCGAGTGCTGTGTGGCAAGAAGGAAGGGTGATTCTGTGACTTATAAGATTGGGGCACAAATGTTGCTGTATTATTGAGGACACTTATTAGACAAGAAATGTGGCCCTGGAAATGAAGAGGGTGCTGTGGAAGTTTGGATTTCAGTTCCTCTGGACATTTTTACCCCATTTATGTCGTATGTGTATATATATCAGGAAAAACATCAAAAAATTGATTCAGAATTTTTTTTTAACTAATGCAATAGTGATACAAAAGAATCTTCTTTTTATTCTTGTCTTTTTAAGTTAAATGTCATTTCATTTAGAACTCACCAGGATTTTGTCTGATCCTCATCTCTCCCCCAGTATTTTTGTCTCTGTCTCCCTCTTTTCACTTGGATGTATATCCTGACATCCAAAAACAAACGATCCTGCTGTCAACGTCTGGAAAAAAGATAAAGGGGCTGAGGCAATTTGTTATTCAAGATTAGGCGAGTGGGTCATTGACTAAGTATGCCAGACAACAGACCAAATTCATTTACAAGCTCAGAAATGGTAAAAAGTGACAAGCCTACCTAAAGTGACAACATGTTCTTTGAGTTTTTTTCCCCCACAAAATACAGTGTTTTGTTAAATATCCAATGCTACATGTTCAAGTGCTGGAGATGTGACGATTCAAAAGAGGACGGCCACATGCTGGGCATCATTATCAAAAGCTTCTGCAAGTATTCAGAGCAGCATTGAAGTACTAAAGGAGCTTTACAGCCAGATTTATATTTGAGGTTTATAACCTGGATGTTGTTTCAGCAGTATTTGTCCATGTGCACGAGTCTACAGGGGACAGAGCAGTCATTTGTTCTTAGTGCAACTGGACCCAGAAATGAGTCCACTATGGAATTATACCTACGCCATTGTCTTATAGCAGCAGAGACACAGATCTTCACATACATTGTTAGGATGCTTCATAATGACCTCAGTGTGTCTCTTTGTCTTCATGAACCTTGTACTGGTGGTGTCCTGTTCTGTTTCCTGTAGAGTGTCAGCTGTGGAGGCTTTCCCCAAAGAAACAAACAGTTTGTATATCATGTCACTATATACAAAGTTAGTGGCAAAAGACAAACATGTTAATCGGCCAATGTCACAATGACACCAAGACACACTCAAAACTAGTTGAATTATTTTCATTTTGAGAAACAAATCTATCCCAGGGTTTTATTAAACTGCCACATGAGATGCTAGCTAAACTACAGCTAACGTCTCTCTCATTGGCTGCATATTAGTCGATCGCCACCTGGTGGCTGCCTGCGCTCCAGGTCATAAATCCCCACTCCTCTTTGTAAGTTAATGGGACATGGACCAAATTAAAAGGTTAAAATACATGTCAACAACATTTTTTCTCAAAGACGTATTTTGCTATTTTAGTTAGTTCTTGATTCGAGGGTTTCATGTAAGTTCGGTTTTAATTAGTTATTTAATGCTGTAAAAACAGCGTTAATTATTGTGACTGAAAGCTGAGACTGAGTAACAATTGGTCAAGCATGTGAGCAAGTGTGTGACCTTGATGCTTCGACACAATCTCCTGATCGCTACTTTGGCACAGTAGATAACAATGCAGGGAAAAAATTACTGGAGTAAAAAGAAGAGCACATATTTATATAAACTGTATATAAGCTGTATGCTAAGTTAAGCTAGGTGGCTATTGATTTTAGCTATATATGAGAGATATGTGATCCCCTCATTTATGTCTTAAACCCTTGATCTATTGCTTTAACTGTGATCTTGTGACTGTCATGTTCAAAATGATTATTTAGAACAGACCACATGTTTAATGAAAATGAAATACACACTACTCCATTTTAATAGTGCCTTGTTAAACAGACTGAAATCGATCCAAACCTTATATCCACCCGGCTGCTTTGATTCTGATAATTACTCGAAAAAAAAACAACTTATTTTTCCGAAACATCTTCCCTCTTGCGTGTGCTAGTGCAGCGTGGCTATAGGCTACACGGTATAATGGGAAGTCGTTAGCTTTTGGTCTGATGCAGTTTGTTCTCAGTCCCTCGCTGCTACATTTATATTTCATATCTTATGTTTCACACTGTATTAACAGCTGTGGCTTGTTTTTGCCATCTGCAGACAATTACTTTAGTTTACTTGGCTTTGTAATAATAACATGTTTTCTCCTTGCAACTCTCTCAATAGACAACATACTGCAAATTCTTGACAGGTGCTGAGGCATTTGCTCGGGAGACATGGTGAGGAGGATTATTACTGCATTATTTAGTTCTCCTGAAATAAACAAACACATTCTCTTCCTGGCATCATGTGCAACTATCAAGTCAGCATTGTGTTTTGCATCGCTCCGGCTCAGAGCAGCCAATTATGATTTCTTTGACTACCTCGAACCTCGGTGCCCCCTCTCACCTCCAACAAGACCCACTTAGTGTCAAATATTTTCCCTTCCATACCCTCTCATTTGCTCTGTATCTCCTCCTTTTATGACCTTTTTACATTCACCTTGCCTTGTATCACCTCCTTGCTATCACCACAGTGGCTCAGGTTCCGCTCCACAGTCTAGTTTCAGTATAATAACTTGACACTTCACATTGCATTAGTCTTAGGCCCGACAACAAGGTTATGTGACCTATAGTGTCAGAGAGCATACACCATACTTGCCTGGAGTAGCTATTTATCAAGACAGCTTTGGGCCACCTATGATTCAGAGCAGAACAAATACAGATGTGAGGCGGTTATACCGAGGACATATTTGTCCAGCGACCAGAACTTGAGCTCGCAAACACCATCGCACAGGTTTCTCTCTCAGGGACTTGCATGGGATCTTTAATCCTATACAAGTCAGCAGGATGTATGTCATTACAAGGTTAATGTAATAAGAGCATTATTATCCAGTCTTTGAAATTACATTAAAAATAATTTGAAGAAATGATGAAAAAACAAATGTAATAATTTACTGCTCATTAATTAAGACATGCATTTATCCTATTTTTCCACTGATATTTATTTATGATATGGTCAGTTATTAAATAATTCCTTGACAATACTTTCTGTACATTAACAAGGTTTTAGAAATATTAAAACATTATTCCATATATGTACCTTCTACCTTTGACAAAGACAAATAAGCAGAGAGGCTACAGCCGTGTGTTTGGGCCCATGCACTGTGGAGAGGGAGACCTGTGCTGCAGAGAAGGAGGCTGACAATGAAGCCTGAGGAAGTCATTAGGAGACCAGTGACCTCACTGGTGCAGAGCTAAAAAAAAAAAAGCTGCCCACCGGCATGAAGTCATATTTTACATGCCATCAGTCATCCAACCACCCCTGGCTATCAAACCTGACGAGCACACACATATTGACCATATGAGAACATTATCAAGAAGAGGATTTCTAGTCATCTCCTTTGAATTGCGCAAGATTCCTGATCAATCCTTTTTGGCTTCTTGTCACTTTAATCTGGTGGTGTGTGAAAAAAAAGTGACCTTGGGTAACGTCCTCCCCCACCAGTGCACATCTGGTCTTTGTAACCATCTCCAACATTACAATCGAACTTGCAGGCACATAAGCTCATGTTAGACATGACATTTTAATTACTGCCTGTCTGCAAGACGGTGAAGCTTTTACTCTGCACTTAACACTCACAGTCACATTGTCTCTTTCTTAAAACTATGTGTTTGAATTGGGTTTAGAGGATGCCTGCTTTAACTTTAACTGAGGTTGTACACAACATATGATAAGACGTCATGTGATGAATTCTGCATATTTGTTTTTCACTGTAAATTGTAATTACAGGATCACGGCAGATTTTCCGACATATCTCAAACTTCCTCTGAAACTCTTCTCCCGAAATAAATGTGTGTAATTCTCCCTTTTCATAATCATCCTGGGATCTTGACGTAGAAGTGTGAGGCAGGTTGATATGGAGGCCAGAAGCTTTTACAGTAAACATGTGAATTTCAGTTAACTCTCCAGGAGGAATGTGAAAACATATTTTGTATCCTGTGGCTGTGGAAGGAGCTGTCTGAAGTGAGAGAACTGGAAGACTCTTCCTTTTTTTTTGTAACCAAAATCCTGTGTTAAAAACTACGGGGCATTTCCCACTCGAGCAGCTCGAACAAAAAGTTGCTATTAAATTGCATCATGAGGATTTCAGCATTTATGTTCAAGAGATGTGCAGGATTGAATTGGAATATGGGTGATATTTAGTTACCCAAAGTGAACACATGTCTACAGTATATATATATATATATATATATATTATATACTTTTAATATTGTTATAGAAATATAAATTTAGTTTCACAGTAACTGCAATTTTAGTGTAACACAGCTGAAGAGCTCTTTTCATTTTCATTTATTGTGTCATTGTTTACTGGATGTTTGTCAGTGCGTTTCTGTATCTTGAATTTATTTTGAATCGTCCTTAACCAAATTGCCTTTAGGATTAATACATTTGTATTGTATTGTATGCGCACACATTGTGTTATTGTGTTTGAATGTTTTGTTCTCTTAGCATGTCCCTGTGCATTAGTCCTTACAATCCAACATCATGCAAGGGTCACCAAAATAAAATGAAACTTCCCCCATAGCCTCAGAGAGCAACTGGATGTAAAG
Organism: Platichthys flesus; assembly: GCF_949316205.1. Classification (NCBI taxonomy): domain Eukaryota; kingdom Metazoa; phylum Chordata; class Actinopteri; order Pleuronectiformes; family Pleuronectidae; genus Platichthys; species Platichthys flesus. Next base: position 18,973,270 of record NC_084947.1, read on the forward strand.
GATGCAGTAAAATTTTGCCAAACTGACACTGACTTATCACGGTTAAATCAAAGAAGGAATAAAATGCATTTTTGTGGTAAACCAGTCAAGGCACTGGAACAACACCCTGTTCCTTTGCATTCATGAGCCTTTCACACATTTCTCTGCACTAAGCTCCAGTGTGCTTTGAGAACCAACGCAGAAAGCAGAGGAACCAGTGTGGCTACTATGTTGATCTGTGCTACAATCTGCACCACTGTGCTGCATAATTTATTTTATTGCACAAGAAGTAAACCCCTATCACTCTTTCCACACAATCGCAGCCTTAGTAAATGTGTTTATCTTGTTTATTGCTCTCTCCCTCCCTCGCTCGCCCCCCTCTCTCCCCCTCCCTCTCTCCCTCCCCCTCTCTCAGGGTCTCTGGGGTCCGAGCGGCCCCTGTCTGCTTCCTGGTGGTGTCTGGGAGCCCAGGTCTATGAGGCACCAGGATCATTTTCCCTCTGTAGTTGTTGTCACTAGCATGGACCCGGCTAATTCATCTTGTTAATGGCAGGTGGGTCAGTTGAGCGCTATAATTGTGATTTCCGTTTTTTTCTCCTCCTTCTCCTTCCTTTTTTTTTTCGAGGCTGTAGTTCCTTGATCTAATAAAAACAGCAGAAGCAGGTTTAAAAGAAGACAGCAGCCCTATACCTGCCACCAGCATTTTCACTGTCTTGTTTAACAGTATCATTAAGTAGGAAATACAATAGCACTTTCAGTTAAGAAAAAGAATCACAAATTGTGTTTCTATATCCGGGTATAAGATTATCTATAAATACTAAAATAAGCTTTTTCTTATGTAAAACCACCTAAAATTACTCTCTGTAATAAAGATAACATACTGCTTGGAGAAATAGTTAAATACTCCTTTCACAATATATTTAATGAACCCTGTATGCTTTTTAAAGAGTTAACAGATTCCTTTCAGAGTTACCAGAATGAAGTCAGCAGTCAGTCGGAGTCACTGGGGCATGAATCTCCAGGGAGCGCTGGACATGGAATGAGCCCGGGCTGATTTCAGTCGGGAGGAAGGTCGTCACCACACAAATGAAAAACATGAGAAGTGGTTCAAGGTCTAATCAAGTCCTCAGACTGCACTCACTGGGAGCAATTAAGTTCCTCCCTCTCCCTCAACATAGGTAACCAGATCCTCCTATTGACATTCTCAATAAAAGGTCATTTACTGTATGGATAAAATGATCAGCCTCCAGTGCCTGAGAACCTTCCAGCATAAAATGAACTGGAAAATTGTGGTCAGGAGGTACGACCCGAAAAATCTGTTCTATACAAAAATTGGGAAGGACTTAAAATCGAAGAAATGATTCACTTAGAATAAAAAAGAGGTTTGCATTGGAGAACTGCTCGAGCAATAAATGACTGCGCTGTGTATTTTCAATCTACAAGCAGGATCTTCACTGCATGAATTTCAAGACCTTGGCACCGAGTCCAACCCGACCACAGGAATTCATTACCGTCATTGCCGGTCTGACACAAATTAAGTCCTGGTACTTTCTGTCTTGCCGCTCCGACCACAATACTTCATCATAAGTCATCCTTAATTTGTACGGTTGTCGCAGGCACTTGTTGTCAAGTCTGTTAGCTCGCAGCTCTCTTTGTCAAAGCCTGTCAGGACGGCACAGACTGGCAGGGAGAGAGCGACGTGGTTTTCCCACCTAGCATGCCTACGAAACACTTTTTCCACAAAGTATGACGTCATAGGAGAAAAGATATCTATGTGATATTACCAGAGCCACAATTTTATACAGTCCAAACTGAAACCGTTTTATTCTCCTGCTATTCTATCTGTGTAAAAAGAATGGGGTTGATCATGGATGCACCACCTCTTCATTGCAGTTAAACCTGGTAGAATGAACACAAAGTTCTCTAACGTCACTCTGCACCATAGACTGTTCAACAAAAGCTCTGCACACAACTTCCGGAACACCTACAATTTCACATGACATTATATTGTGTAAGGACTCACTAATGACAAGGAAGAATTCTGTAGCTAGCTCCCGAGCCTCAACACAGGTCAAGCTAACAGTCCATTCTAAACAGACAGGTTTACTGTTGTTTTACTGAGAGAAAATGTTTCACATATCCATCTTTCAACAATCAGGAAGAATCCACATTTCTCTGTTTCTTCTTTGAGAAGACTTCACTACCTGCTCAAATTAAATGCAAATTGGAATAAATGCAGCAGCTGAATGGGGTCAAAATGTGAAACGGGGTTGTTATTGACAAAATGTAAAGATTTAGGTGGGTCTCCTTTATCCAATCTCCTAAGTACGTCTAGATCATCTTGAGTTCTAACAAGGGAAATAGAGCAACATACTGTATATTACAGCCTTTCTTGTGGGCAGATCTTTAGGGTTAACAGCCTTGTGTCCATACCACAACACATAATGGGAATGGGATGAGAGGGCTGGGAAACCATCCCCCCTTTGCATTTAGACCAAAGAACTGACAGAGACAGTGCTTGATATTTGAATATTCACGGAAGAGTTAATAAAGCTTTTCTCACCATACGGTACAAACACTGCACTCCAGGACAACATTAAGAGGAAACACAAAAATCAGCAGTAGGACAAACAAGAAGAATTTAAATGTGTGATTGTGGGGAGACAGCCGTCATTTCGTTTGAAATTCTTCTGCTGCCACCCCTCCATCTCTGTTAATTATTTCCACAGCAATACACAAAGTCCCCTGGGCTCTTTACCAGAAAGCAATAAACACTGTATCACACTGATTCACCAATTGGCAAAACAACTGTTAAAACAAAAATAAAAGGAACCAATTAAACAGAAAAACAATTTGCCCCGCTTGGTAACACTTGAACTGGTCTGACTGTATTTTAATTTATTACGAAAACAGTTCAGACTTTATGGGCTGTTTATAAGTCTCCCCGCAGCGACTAGAAGTCTGAGCTTTAAATCTTAGTGCATCTTCACTAAGTTTACAATAATAATAATAGTACAACTCTATTTCAATGCACTTATCGAAACAAGGTTACACCATGCTTTACCGAATTGTAAATACAACATTTACAAGGCAAAGCAAAAAAAGAAAATATTAAAAAACATGCAATCAGTTATAAATCAGGCATTTGAAGGCTTTCCTAAAGAATTTATTTTAAGCAAGACCTAAAATGTACTATATTAAAATGTTAAACATCTTATCACATGCTGTAGAGATGCATTGGTGCATTTTATGTACATACGTATTTACATACAGGAGACCCATGGGTACATAAAGGCTTATTGTTCCCTTACAAGGACTTTTGGAAACATATAAGCAACGATACTCAAGTAGGCATCAGACATGTGACCAAATTCTACTGGGGACAATATCCATATTCTCTCCCTAGTTTTAGATTATTCAGTTTCTTCACATTTCATTATTGCTGTTTAGTAATTTTGAAGTAATTTAATAAGGAAACAACAGATAGAGCATCAGGTTCATGTTTTCATGGAGCACTACACAGTTTGGCACCAATGTGCAAGATCTCACAAAGCATTTATTACATCGGGGAAACTGGTTTCTGGAGCAATAAAACAAATTCAGTGTTGCATGTAGTATCTGCCTTCAGTTGGTGAATGAATGTTTTACATTACTGGGAAATATTTCAACATATCCTGATTCTTACAGTTACAGTCCACCTTTATGCACACAGTGGAAAAGCAGCCACAGGAAACCAAAGACTCATGTAGAAGCAATTCAAATCGCAGATATTCTTTATAGTTTTCTATGATTTCAAAACACAACCAGCAGCACAGCAGGCAGTGTTGCGGCTTATACAAGGAATATTGTGTACTCTTTTTTTTCCTGTGTGTTAGTGAATTTGGTCCAACTTCAATGTGCTACACGCCTTGCTCTGGCTGGGCTTTCTGTAGCAGAGAAATCAATGCCAAGTTGCCTGTTTACCAGTTAGCACTCTGGTGTTCCTCACATTTGCAATTGTTCCAGTTTAATCACTGTGCAGGAGGATTTTGTCTGTGTGGGTTGCAGAGAGAGAGACAGGCCATAATGGAGTCATAGGGGCCATAATTATCATTAGCATTTATGGTGTGTTAATAGAGTACGAACAGTTAGAGAGAAAAAGTTGTTCATTTTAAGGACTAGTTTTGTGAAATATGATATTTCAGGAAATATCACTTTCCTGAAAGTTAGATGAGAAGATGGCTAGCCCCTCTTAAAGCTCAGCGTAATATGGTAGCCTGGCTCGGTCCGAATTCAACATAATCAATCTACTTCACTAAAGATCTGTAAAGGTGAAAGAAATTTAGAAAGATTGCTGTCACTAACTGACTGCTGGTTGTAGCCTCATATTTATTTCCCATGCACATATGAGACTTTTCACATTCAGAAAAACTAGAGCATTGACATACTTTTAAATTGCCAAACTATTCATTCAACATTCAATGTAACTTCGGCCAGTGGTTGTCTCTCTGTGTATCAAGAAGGTAATGTATGCCAATTTTTATTCACATTACAAAGCAAACGTAAATTAATAATTGTGATCCATTGTGAGTGACTAATATAAACATTATAAACGACTTGCAGTGTGTTGTTTCTTCATTTAACGTCATGTGACCCAGAAGTTTAAGCAGAGACGGGCATAATTAAAATGTGCTCAACATGTAATGTCCTTTTAGATTCATCAAACATCAACACTTTGTGTGGTATTTACCAGACTGAACAATGCAGCTGAGTCTGTTGAATAAGTAAAGAGACACTGCGACTAACACGTTCATTTTGGCACTATCAGCAGTGAATCATGGCTGTGATGAAGGGCTGTATTTATCTGAGAGCGGGGACTTAAGAGGTTTATCAACACTTTCGTACATCCACCGATTCCCTTTGAAGTGGGAACCATCGTGAAGACGTGAGGAACAAAAATTAGCCAGAAACGCCGGCGAAATCGTCACCCTGTAATTTATGGAGTCAAGCATTTCAAGTAATTATGAGGTGCTCCTATAAAACAAGCCCGGCTGTGAGGTCTTTATATGTTTATAGTCCATGTCAACCGTTTTTCTGAGCGGCTCCAGCGGAAAAGCACATTTCAGCAGAAGGGTGTCACGCCCATACATCTTGTTGTGTGTTCATAGTGCTTACTTGCAAAGTGCCATTCTTATTCATGTCTGAATGGGCATATGCCACACAAAGGACAGCGCACACAGAAATGATTTCAGTGCAGAGCGTTCACGGTAAGTAGCAGAAAAGCAGTTGTACTGATGCATTGACAAGACATCAAAGCAAACCTTTGCGTGAACACGTAGCTGGCTATCTTTGGAAAGTGATGATGATCTTAGCCATGCTTCTCCTCCACACTGAGAAAGATTGCAATGTACAGCCGTCTGCACGCTACATCCCATTTGACATGTTGACACAGTGGGTCCTTAAAAGTGCATGTGTCAGGAACTTGGAACTAATAGTGCAAGGTCTAACTTCAGAAGATTAGCCAAGCACCGACATAAGCTGTGGCTGCTCTGGTGTTTAGAAGCGGCTTTTTGAAAAATGTGTGTGGCGTTCGTACGTGAGGAGAGAGAAATGAAGGTGATGGGAAAAGCTCTGCAAGAGTGGAAAATAAGTGAAATGTAAGTCATAGGTAGCAATATTTTGATAAAGTAATCATGCTTCAGGAGCAAACCTGGGACTCTGGAATCAGCCTTTGGTGATTCCGCGGAGCTCCTCTGAACATGGCAGCATCAGATTTACAAATTGAAAATCATTAATAATTCTAACCAGGACGTGATAAATCTGGAATCACTCCCGATGAACCTGGACACACTTTCATAAATCAAAAAGATTACTTGGGAATTTTTAAAAATCTGACGTCAAAGTGTCAGGCTTACTAATGGTTTTTGTAGATCCCTTACCATGATATATCATTAATCTGAGATACATTTGAAGTGTGTCACCGGGGCAAGATGTGATCCCTCTAATATTAGGAATATGCCGGTCTGTGTCAATACAGGGGCTAGAAAGGATAAAAGCAGGCAGGGGGTGGGGGTGGCTGGGGGGAGTAGGTTGCCGTGGGTTACATTTTGATAAGGCAGTTCAATGAATATTTCAAATGACCACACAACAGCAGGAACTGAACATCCTCCCATTTGAATGTAACAACTGTTCTGGGGGTGATGCATCATGATAAGCTTGATACCGATGATGACCATGCAAGGCAGTCAAAACAGATAACCTGCTGTAGAAATGATAATGTATTTTAATCCAGAACAAGTGTTTCCCTGCTAAATCATCACAGAGATCTCAGTATCCCCCCAAAGTCCACATCACTGCTGAAATACCCTCTTTACTGTGAGAGCAGCGTTACAGAGACTTAGGAGTGTGCTATTGTGAAGATGGTGGTATTGACCGTGATGGTGAACAGGGCACCTCTGTAATCTAAATGTCATTCACTGAAAAGCTTCTCCCACACAGCCTATGGCTTTCATCTGAATGTGCCTCTAAAAGATTCAATTACTTTTTCTCTCCTTCTATTTCTTTCGCCCTCTGATCTCCACCCTCCTTCCCATGCACTAGTTGCTTATCGGCCGTGATTATAGTCATTACGGAGCAGCCGTGTCTGTGGTGAGATTTCAGCAGGAGTAGACACGCTCAGCCAGCTGCCTCTGCAACCACGTCCCGTTTAGTAAAGGGACCTGCACAAAGAGAAAGCTGGAGATATTATGCTGTGTATTCCAACGACTCCTTATTGGCTTACCATGGATCCTTATAGTTAGATCATAGCAAGAGAGTCAGCGATGATTATTCATTCTGCACCATATACTCCGTAAACATTATTCACATTAACATGATTGCCTCCATCTGCAGAGCGGTATAAACAATGTTTACTGCGGTAATACACCGCTCAGAGTGTATTTCCTACTTTGCTGAGGCGAAAGAGGAGAGAGGTGGCAGCCTGGGGATAGAGGGGCTGTATCAGCCAACACAGCTGCTCTTTTCATGTTCAAAATCTGTTTCTCGCACGTCTCCGTCTAGGTTTCAGGAGAGGGGGTGGAGTTTAAATGTGATGGAACAAAACTCATCTTCTGACAATGACATCAAAGGAAGATGGCTTCTTTTGTGTTTGAAGTGGAGCATGTTTGAAGTGTTCTGAAGACAGTGGAGTGGTAGGGCAAGTTCATTGTTGCTCCGCTCTGGGGATGATTATCAGCTGCTATCGGCGCGTATCTCTGAAACAACTGTCAGCATGACATGTGAATAATGATCTCCCTTTTTCACCTGCTGACACCTAACCAGCTCTGACACCTAAATACCTACAGTACTACTAGAGTTCAGACAAGCATTTCTTCTCCCTTTCATTGGCTACGGCTTCATGGAAGCCTCGCGAATTATGGCAAAACTTTATTTTAACCCACTCTCCTGCTTCGCATTTTTAAGGACTATACAAAGTGAATTAGTGGTTTTAATAAATTATATTGAGTTTGAATGGAGATATAGAGATTTATAGAGAAAATACCATTCACTGTAGGTTAGAAGAGCGATGCACTATCCAGAAATGAAACCAGATTATCCCAATTATACAAATGCCGCCATCTTGCACTGATGATGTCAGTCTTTTCAGTAGCAATCAAGGGGTGGAGGTGCAGTATCGTTATCCTGCCAATACATGCACTCGCAAAGTAAGTCATGCTAAGCTGTAGATCAGGACTTTTCTGTTTTTGCCAATGCGCCATTGGATAACATGGAGGAGACCAATGTTGCTGTCAGCCAGTAGGGGGCAATCGGGATGCGTTGGCTTCCCTTTTGGGGCTCTGTCACTTTGTCAATTTTGATATTTGCTTTATAGCAGTGTAATATAGCTGTGATCATACTACACAACCACATGTCTTCATTAGTTATAATCACATATTTGTGCAGCTGCAAACACTGCACTTTTAAACATGTAGAAGCACGTAAAAGTACATGAAAGTTACATACAAGCTTTTACAAACTGAAACATTATTATAACATAGCTACACGAATATTTGTCGAGTAAAACCAGGAACCTTCAAATAAATGTGGACGTGTCTGTTTCAAGTATAAAATTGAGACAATACAATAATTGCAAAAATAAATACTTGATAATATTGTGTTATCCTTGTCTACCATTAAAGGCCACCGAATTTAAAGTGTGCATTTTCTTTTCTCTAAACATTATTAGATATTCGCAGTTATACATTTGAGTTTATAGAGTTTCATGTTGCTGAGCATGAACGTGCATCTATGTACCATGAGAACATGTTCCAACGCAAGTCATCATGTTTGAACATTCACTACTTATATTAAAACTGATTGTTGATGATGATCAATCTCTTACTAAATCTTAACTTTTGTATGTTTCCACACATAAATATGAATAACGGTTGCATCACAAACACATTATATAAACACTGTGTCCATAAGAAGTAATTGTTTAGGATTGTGGAGAAAACTGAAAACCTCTATAATTATATAAGTATGTAATGGGCTCCCTTACAGTGACTGTTAATATACTTATGAGTATCGAGGATTAACGTCAAAAACATGATAATAAATTAACATTAGTGATTAATTATTGAGCCATGAATAAAACCTTAAATGTCCTATATCTCATTAGTGTTATTACACATCCATTATATGTTATATGCTAGACTATGTTATCAGTTTTATTGTGTCTGTTAACACTTACAATTTTGCTCCTAAGTACCACTAGTGATAAAACATTTACCCAGTGTACGTATGGTAAACAGGAGATATTATTAGTATTATTCAGAAGCATCTATTATGGATGAACATCATCCACTTTAAACATATTTGCTTCTTATATCAAATCCCATCACATGCACATAAAATACTGGCTGCCGCAAAGACCATGTTTCCCTTTTCTCTGTGATAACAGCATGAGTCAGAGAGCAATGGCTTACACTGCCCTTAAATATAAACCAGTCTTGGATATTAGCTGCTATCATATAACTGTGTGCCCTTAATGGTTACATTAACCTAGTAAAAAAGACAAGTTAACAGTCCTCCCAATATGTGTAGTGAGCTCTAGATTTAGTTGGGCCTCTAAAATCCTCCTCCACTAACTATTATTGTACATGGGTTGGCAGTCTATAGTCCAGCCTGTAAAATCTTTCAGGAAGGGTCATTAAGGATATTTCATTATCTCCATATTGCCAAGGTCAGGTTGTCCATATATCCACTTTACGGCTGCTAGGGGAATATGCTGCGACTGTAGTATAATAGACCAGAAAATGTCCACACCAGGAATGATGGGAAATCAATATTGGGCCCAGCTCATCAATACAAACCCCATTTTCACAAGCAGGAAGAAGGTACTCAGAGAAAAAAATGTTGAGGAAAATAGATCAGATCGGAGCGAGAAAATGAAATAAAACAATGTTTTATTGTTAATAAAATGTTTGTTTTTTTGGTGTAGTACACGCCGGCAGACTCGTCACAGAAGAGGTTTAAACCGGTTTGGCTTGATTTTGTTTTAATCTGCCAGCACTGGATCAGGCAGTCCATAAACGTCCCGGCAACAGTCATGTAACCACGTTAAAGGAGAAAGAAACATGGGTTGTGACAATGATTTGCCCCATTTATTACGGCAGTGGCAGCCAGGGGCCTCAATCTGCCTTTGGTTTGTTAGAAGAATGTTGATGCCTTCAGTTTATTGCAGGGTAATGGCAAGAAGAAATGTAGGATGCCAACAAACAAAGGAACGTTTATATCATTACCGACTTAGGGGGGGGGGATATGTGGTGTAAAGCATTCGGTCATTACTGAAACAATTCCACCGTCATACTCACATGACGTCTGACACATTTTTACAATCTGTTATTTGTGATCAATCAATTAAAGCCTCGACATTAATCATAAACATCACTCTCCGAGCTCTACAGATAAATACTATTTAATATTATAAGGGGGTTATAAGTACGTGCAGGCTATTTGTTCAATAAACAGAGCAGAGCATGTTGTGGTCCAACAAGGAATTTACAATGTGCTATGGTGGAGAAAAGAGAAAACAGCCTGTGGTTGTTTAACCAGCCAGTTGTAGCCTTGGGCGTTGTTTGTTTATGCAGCACAGCTTCCAACAAATGAATATCACAGTGGCAAACTGATGTTGGGGGGTAAAAAAGCCAGGACTCTGCATACAAACGCTCCTACGTTCATTTCCAATCAAGCACTAGCATCACAACAGGTCCAATAGTACAAGTTAGCGCTATTTCCCCACAGCATAACACGTGAATATATATATATTTTGCGGTGAAATGTTGTTTGACACAAACACTGACTCACTGGTGTTACTGTACAGCAGACACGTTGTCTTTGTGCGGACATTACACATTGTCTGCTGCATGTTAATGGCTTATTGACCATGTATGGTGTAATGAGACCTTGGGTGCAGGGGCAGCTATGATATATGAGGGTGAAAATTGGCCTCTGCTGCACTGATGACCTAATTTCAATATTCAGGGACTTGGGGATGGAAATGACACTTTTCACATTTAAGTGCTTTGTGTTAGCCCCTGGCTCATACTGTACCTCTGCCTCATCCCGGTCCAGAGAAAAACCACACGCTGCACGCGGAGACCGAATACTGCCTGATACGGACCCATTAAATCACAACCATTCATTGCCGAACACAGCCAGGTTCTACACCCCTCAACCGCCGGGCAGTGTGCACAGAGAGGGAGCGTTTGACTTGCTCCAGGAGTCACCTTCATCTTTTCCGTTCGGCTGGCGTGATGCATGCATCCAAGAAAATAAAGCAGAGGCAGATTCCAAAAGGGCTCTGTCTTCAAAGATAACCTTGAGGATGTATGGCATTTAGCATTCCGCTCAACCCCGGTCATGGCTTCCTGAAAGCGGTCATGGCTTCCCTAAAGCACATATTTCGATCCCTCGCCTTGCGTACCTTATGTAGGGAAACATTAATACCTTTTCATGCTAAATGGGGGTTTCACATTTTTTTTTCTTAGGGAAGGGGCTTCAACCTGGAATTTAAAGACTGTCATCGCATGTTAGGGCAAAAGGGGGCTGAAGCTCGATGACCTATTTGTATTTCTGTCTAAGAGAGGAGGAGAACATGAGGGTGGGGTATATTGGGGAAGGTGGTGAAAAATGCAGACTTATTTATCATTCATCCTTCATTTTCTCGTGTATAAGTGAGTGGAGGTGTCATGTTTGGCACATGGAAACTCTGTGTTCTGCCAAAGAGATGTGACGCCAGGAGAAATAGGTGTTGTTTTAACCTTGAGCCTGATTTAAGCTAACATGAATATATTATTTGCAGTATCCCTCATCCCCGCGCTGACGTGCTCGCACTGTATTCTTGCAATGCTACTGTATATTAAGTGCAGTTTTTCCTGCAGACAGGAATATGAGCTGTCAGGTTCTGCACAAAGGACAGGTGAACCACAGCATGGCAGCTTCACTTTCTTTCTTGACAAGGGGGAGAAAAAACCTGGAAGATGCTCTGTAAGCTATATAACAAAAACTAAACATAGATAAATGGATAGATAGATAGATAGATAGATAGATAGATAGATAGATAGATAGATAGATAGATAGATAGATAGATAGATAGATAGATAGATAGATAGATAGATAGATAGATAGATAGATAGATAGATAGATAGATAGATAGATTTTCACTCACCTGAAATGCCATACAAGAGCAGATGGGACACTGTGCTGGGAGGCTACTGCCACGTAGTGTGTGTCTGTGTGTGTGTCTGTGTGTGTGTGTGTGTCTGTGTGCCATGGGGACAGTGCAGTAGCTCATGGTGCTCCGACAGGTCCACTGTGTGTGGTGTTCTGCAGCATCAGCAGCCGGACAGGGGCCAGACGGTGGATTTATGATGCCAGGGAGCGGAAATGACCTGCTTCTGTCATTGGGTGTGTGCCCCATCACGAGAGGCCCTAAACTATATTGGCACAGTGCTGACAGACATGTTTGTCATCCAGTCAGTTTTGAAGATACCAAGCACGGGGTATTACTCCTCTGACAAGCCCCTCCACTCAAGTCGGAGTGGCCGCGTGTGCACCCTGTCCGTCTTTTCTGCTTTGCTGGATTGTTTTGTTTTTTCTTTCACGTCAGCTGTTTGATTATTACTCAAATTACACCTAGTAAAGTAATAAAGTATATTAACAATAGAGAGTTGGCATATAATTATAGATGTATAATTGCTTTATAATCATAAGTAGCAACTTTAAACAAGTAAGTTTAGAATGTTTTTACATCTTTAATTTGTAATTAGACAGTTGTTATCTTAAAATGTAATTCTTCGTTATAAACTACTATAAAGCAGGGGATTGATTAATCCTATAGTCTATACATTGTATATCATATTCTAAACCATCCTTATTCAACTATAATTAATGCAGATACTTTACAAACTGCATGAGGAGGTGCTGTCAGCTTTCAGTTTTCAGTGGAGTAAGTGTTGCATGAACAGTGACACCTTCTGGTATTCTAAAAACGCCAACTATGACTGGATTCAAAATATCTCTTTCTACCCATTTGACCTTGATTTAATACAGCATCACACAGGCGGGAAATAATTATAAGTCACTAAAGAGCTACTCATGTTTTATAAAAGAGACAAAATTGAAATTTTTTCAGTTTTTAATTCTAATTAATACACATCTTAAAGACATTTTGGAAATTTCATCTTAACAATTTTTGTTTTTGTCATAATGTCAATAGAAATCTATAACTTTATGCCTACCTGCTTTTTACCTAACCCATGCATTCAAGAGAGGACAATAGCTGATCACCATAGCATGTTTTATTTAAACTTAATTTCATTGCCTTCATTTTGGGCCAATTATCAGGAAGATCTATATTAAGCCAAATTGTATTTGCTCACTTGTGATGCAAGTTTAACAGACACTTACAGAGGGGCACACAGTGGTAAGACCTAAGAGACAGCTGATGCAACTGGGAGTTTGTGATCATTGCAGGACTGTCACCACATGCACATAAAGCTGGGAAATATAAAGGAATATCAAACTAACACGGGCAGCGCAGAACAAAGACTGCCAAGTGCATAATAAAGGATCCAGCTGTAATTTAATCATGATCATATCTTAAATCAATCTTTTGTCAGTGTGAAATGGATGAATGATGCTGTAACAAAAGCTATCTCACAACAGTAAATCACTTGATCAGCTCATTTAGTAGATGCACACCATTTATTAAAAAGGAGCTCTTCATTAAATATTTTGGGCCGTGTCTTTGATGGAGGTACAAACTTCCAGCTGATTTGTAGCCTTTTATTTTGGCATTTAAGTCTCTGACCTACTTATGTGATTTACACAGCAGACACCAAATTCTGCCTCTATCCTCTTGAACTTCCAAAGATTTCCCCCATCACCGAGCAACCATCCACGGAGCCTTGCCTCACCCATCCACTCCAATGAATATTTTATAAAGATGCAAAGATTTTCCTCCTTCTTAGTGTGTAATCAAATGCACACAGTGCTGCGGGGATTTGAAGAAGAGATATAAAGTCACATCTTAAGGAAGAAATCCATTTTTCTCTAGCCTTGCATTCATTTTCAAATCAATCCCTCTCAAGAGACAGGCTACTCGGATCACACACACATGCACACATACACACACACACACTCAGCTGGAAACATTTCCCCTGTTATTCTGGCCTTCTGATATCTAAATGCTGTAGACAGTAGCAGTAATGGACTGCATAGGTGCTTAGTATTCAGAAGGATATCAGTTGGGCTTTACTGAACACTTACATTATGAATGATTAATTATGACAGAAAAAAATGGAGTGCATAGGGCATATAGTACTTAAAGAGGCAATCATAGATTTCTCATAGATTTCAGTTCTGGTTGATTTAGTGACACCTGCAGTTAGCGGTGGAAACGGCTGTTTAATACTAGCGGTCACAGAATTAATAAATTATTTACATTTTAATATATTATATTAAATGGATCAATATTTCTTCTGACATCATATGAGTGAAGGAGAGCTGATTTTGTGTTGGTCCCGCGGGGAAGTTGGAGGTGTGTAGCGTCATGCATGTTTCGCTTATGTGATCCACCTTTAAAAAAAGGCTGAAAACAACAAGTCTTGTGCATTTTTGATGAGTGACAGCAGTAAGCTCTAAACTCACTTGCAAACACATGGAATTGTTTGTGACTCCCTCATGATAAAAGTCAACTTGGGATGGGCCATTTAGATACAACAAATAACTAACAAACCAAAAAACATTTGAAAAAACATCACTGTGATAAGAACTAACAAAAAATGACAGAAGCTATGAGAACAAACCTATTTGATGTGTACTTTGACTTTTTAGGTTGGCCCATGTCCCATCCACTGACATGGAGTAGGCAGGGTTAATGGCCTATACAGCAACCAACCACCAGGTGGCCATCGAATTGCATTGGCTTCACTATTAGGGAGCTGCCATTTTGTATGTTTTCATAATATACAGTATGGTCGCTACAATTGGAAATGTAAACAACTACTAAATATTGCAAAACATTCATCAGTGAGCGATCGACTCAGTCACCTTATGACTTAAAAGAGATTTATTTAAATGGTAAACTTGAATGTGTGGCTTATACACGTGGAAGGACTCCCGGTGTGATATTGTTAAAAGTTAATACCAAAGAGAGCCTCACAGCACTTGGTTAACTTTAGTTTTGAGTGACTAATGTAATAACTTTTCTCATTCTTGCTCAGAGTCGATCTTAGTGATTGAATTTTACAATTTGTTTTAATTTTACTGATTTAATTTTACATTTGAGAAGGGAAACAACAATTAAAGAAAAATACTGAGAGGTGATTCATTTAATGCTCATATTTTTCTATAATTATAATTTTTCTACTGAGCTGTGCTTCCATTAGGGTGAATTTAATGCCCTTTGAATATCTGATACAGTGTTTTTTTTTCTTCCTCTCCTCGGAAGTGTTGGCACAGTGTGCAATCCATTTGGGTCCTCTTGTTATTTTTATTGTCATGTTTGAAATGCTGTAATGCTGAACTGTTTTAATTAGTACTCTGCACTTTATGGAGATCATTGTTCACGCTTGCCTAATTATGTTTAGATGGCCCAAATCTCCATCAAAGGAAACCATTATCCTACATCGATGGTGAGGCGACGGGATTCCATCTTCACCCCCTCGACAAGGCTATTACTGCTTGGCTTTGGCTTGGACACGCTTAATAAACAGATCAGTTTCATAGGTCTGGAAAGTTAGAGATTGAGGGGATATTGTAGTTATCAGCTGCATGTGCGTGATCCAGATACTGTACTGCACATCAGTGTCTTTGTGTTGGCTGGATCGACCAGTACAGGGCTCCGGAATTTCTCTAAAACCTTCTTCTGATGGGGAACAGGCCGAAATAAATCAAGTGCTGTCTTTCCATTACTTACACATTCCTCAGTAATGCCTTCCTAATGGTGGTATTTAAAATTTAAGAGCAGTGGGGGAGGGGTATGATCAGTGATGTAGTTTTTTTTCTTTGTTTTTTTTTTTCCTTTGCATGCATCCTTGCCTGAGAGCTTAGCGAATGTGATGGTTTCAGATTTGATTAGGCAGCCCAGGGGCCTCAGCAGTCCAGCCCTGCAATGGGCCAGCAGGGGCCTTGTACAGGCGTCTCATTGCTCACCATGCCTCAGTGGTGATGTACACATCGAGTGTGACCGCCCGCTTGATTTAAACAGCAGTCCAGCCTTGATGTGGGAGTGTGCTCACTCAGTGCAATATTGTGGCCCATTCATCCCGTAACCACTGGACATTGGTCTCTGCCAAATACGTCGGGCTTGCCACCACATTTGTGTTTGGAGTGAGTGAATCGATGAAGTACGAGTACCGTGAGACTTCATGCTTGTGCGCCATGGTCCCCTAACACTGCACAAATCAAGTTTCAACCCCGATAGGATTGACAAGTAGAGTGTAAGAGGGTTAATCCAACCCAATAAGTTAACGCTTTATTTAAATATGATCTTATTAACTATCTTCCTTGTTTATGCTCTGCCCTCATCATGTGTAGTATGCAGAAAAGTAGGCTAGCGAATAGCAGCTAGGTAGCCCTGGTTATCAAAGCTATGCTATTTTATACTATGCTAAGTTTAGCTCAAATGATCTTTATATAGGTGTAACTGACATGAATGAGTTTGCAAAATCCTCTTTGCAATATGAATTAGCATGGTAAGCATTTAGCCAGTCAGTAGATATATGGGTTTGCAAAGAGTTGTACTATATCACATTCATAATTTACGACATATTGCTGCTAAAAGTGGTGTTGTGATTACGACTGATGTATTTTCAAAGTAAAAGCTGATTGCTTGAGAGTGTGCCTTATATTTCTATTTTCAGTTTTCTACTACATTCAACCGAGTAAGAGCGTAATATTTCAGATGCTACAATGGAAAAAGTTCCTTAGTGGACAATATAGAAGACTAAATCCTTTGATAAGAAGGCTATTTAAAAAAAAGAAAGCGTATCATTAACTACATCCCTACAGTCTAGACAATATGAGCTTCGCTATCCATTGATGTCATATGAATCAGTTTACATCCAGGATTTTGAGATCTGTTCATTCTTACAGTCACACAATGTCATCCTGCAAAGTAAACCCAGAACTTTTACTGCAGAATGTCGGTGGGAAACTGTGATAATGTTTAACTGACTGAAGTAAATTTGTCTCATGATAACCAGCATCATTGTGTGGCTGTAGAAACCCAGTGTGTGTGCTCATGACTTACGTCCAGTGAGCTATAAACAACAGAAACCATTATTGGTAAGATCATGCATGTTTTCAACTTTGCATTTCTCACACACAGCTTGTGTCCTGCCCACGTACGAGGGTAATGAGGAAATGGACAATGAAGATATTTGTACGCTTTGATTTTAATGTCTCTTTTGTCGCTTTGCACCAAACAATGATTCTATTTGCAATTTAGCGGCCTTGTAAACTATCCCATCACACCATTCCTCTATGTGGGCGAGTAAGCAGCCATGTGAGCATTGAAGTTATATTTAGAAATTCAATTTTTTTTTCTTTTACTCACACTCTCAGCCTACAGGCCTTTGCTTTTGCACAAAATGAGCAAAGTTATTTTCATTTCCTAATGGTCACCACAGCCGAGCAGTAATGAGCAAGGGCCGAGGAGGATGGTTATTTTCTTAAGGATCAAATTAAAAAAACAGAAGGAGAGGAAGAAAGAAAATCCAGAGCAGTTCAATCATTTCAAAGGGGAAGCCTAGAGGAGAGTTTGCAGTTCATTAGTCTACATGCTTGGTCCTCCTGGTCCTACATGGTGAGGGAATATGGGTGATAAATTGTGCATCCATTCACTTCCACAGTGCAAGTTGTCGTTAAAGACCCAATCTGGAATTGGAATATAGTGCCACCTTTGAGATCCACCTGCTGCTGTGGCTGCATTTGTATTTATTTGCTGGGGCTGGAGACTTTTATAACTCCCAGAGAGAATGGCTGAGTTCCTGAAATAAAGACTACCAGATATGTAATAGCCTTTAACTGTATTTTAAAGCAACAAATGATTTAGCTTTGTGCAGTTATTAAACAGAAGGAAAAATTGACCTGGATTACTATAATGATTATTTTTTTTCTTTGAAATACTGTTTATAGAGAAGTAACTTGCGGAATTCTTTATATTACTCGGATTTATGTTTCTTGAAATCTTGTGTGTTTTTTTTTTGCGACACAATACTCTGGCGTCATGTGTGTATTCAGACCATCCATAGGAATTTAATATACTACACCTTCCATTACTGAACCTGGTTCGATGCAGCATGGCTCATTGAGATTGCTTGTAGATAGAATCTGTGGTGCTTGATTCCCTTGAGGCCACCGCTGTTCATCAAACAGAGGTAAAGCTGCCAGGTACATGATGTAGTTTTCACAGGTTTGGAGTCTTCACTGTGTCGCTGTGATGAAGGATGACATGTGAAGTATGACATCATGCTGGTGGGCAGCTTTTTTGAGCCCAGCACCAGTGAGGTCACTGGTCCCCTAATGACTTCCTCAGGGTTCATAGCCGGCCTCCTTCTCTGCAGCCCATAGGGTGACCCCCCCCACACTCTCTATGCAGCACAGGGCTCATCCTACATGAGCCGCTCAACGCTTGGCTAGCCTCTTCGCTCATTGTTGTTAATCAAGAAATGGGAGGCATAAAGATGCAGCAAGTCAGTACATGCATGCCCAGTGGGGTCCTTTTTGTCAGACAGTCAGATGAAGCCGAGTGGAAAAAGCCTCTTATACTGTACACACATACAGAGACACACACTACACGACTGTGTAAAGCAATGGTGGCTACCACTGTGTCTGAGGCAATCTTATATTCAGCTTACATGGATATCAGCATTTGTCCTTGATTTATAATTGGAGACAGTTGTTGTACATTGTGATATCGCAACAGCATCTTCTGAGATTAACAAAGCAATGCATTTTCTTCATACTTTATCTGTTTTCTGCGTCCATGTTATAGACCACAGACTGACAGTGATTTTTTTTTCTCACTGCTTGTGCATCTACAGACAGGATGAGAGGCATGTAAATCAGGCAGCCCATGTACTTCTTTAATATTTAACATAGGTTATTAGACAGGGCAAAGATTTGACCCCCGAGCGCTTCTGCACATCACATGAATAACTAATGCTGGCTGATTATGTTAATCAGTGATACTAGGCAGTGATGACCAGGAATGTAGCATCGCTGCAGCAGGAAGGAGCTATAATCTCAGACGCATCAGAAAAACACAGCCCGAGCCCATCATTAGCTCCAAAGCACAGTGCACAGTGTGCGCAGCGCTGGGTGATTTACACTTCACATGCTCAGCTTGAATTTCCCTTTAATATGTATACTAGAGATAAACATGCTGCATTTGTGAAGCTTCTAGCTGTGATCTCCCTTAACAGATAATCAAATATTTGCATAATGATTAGAGCACTGAAGCTACACCAGGAAACTCTGCACGTCGGCAGCTGCAAGCGGCAGGAAGCGGAAACTGGAAACATTCAACTTCAATCTCCAGAAATCATGCAATGTGGCTGCAGTCGAGGCAAACCCTCCATTTCGTGGCAGATTATACCAAAGACACAAACAACCAGATTATCAGCAATTCGAACACTTATAGTTACCTAATTTGATAATGTTTTAGTTCATGTAGGTAGATACTGAACCTTGCCAAGAATCGTTGGTAGAAACTACTTCTAAATTTGCAGCGTAAATCCCAATTATAGTTTGGATTAGACTTCCTCTGTTGCTACTAACTCTGAAAGCAGCTTCCTGTACAATTCCTCAGTGTGCGTCTGTGTGCATTCAGCAGTCAATGCTGCTCTGACACTTTTATCATATGACTGAGTGAACTTCAGGCGCACTCTACATTCTTTCTCAAAGACAACACTGCTGATTTTAAGAGCTTATTGCTGCGTCATAAAGTAAGTGCCTGTCTGCTCCCCTGTTTGTTTTGAGCCAAAGATAAAAACGTACTTTTGGAAAGCCATTTAGCGCTTGCGGCGGGTTGATCGTGGCTATATTCCATTCCCATCACCAGAGTTCTTTGGCCTCCACCATAAAGAATTCCAACGAGACAATTTTGCGCAGTGTGGGGTGAGCTGACAGGGAGTGTTATTAAAGCGCAGGGTGCTGACCGCTCTCAAAGTTATTAAAGTGCTGTGAGATTGTGTCTGTGATAGCCCTGCCGGTCGGGGTGTCCTTCACACGCACACAGGTGCATTACAGTGGGGATGCGGTCATCGCAGAACGAGGGGGGGTTGAGGGAGGGGAGAGGGGGAGCAGGACCCACTATGGAGCGCTGTCATTGTCTTCATTCCTCCATTAGCGATAACCATAGTTAACCTCTGGCTGGAGATTCCCTCCATTGAAAGTGTAAATAATTCAGAATTATAGCCTCCCAGTGTTTAGAAGCTCAATGGATGTACAGAAAAAACAGGTGAACCTCTTTAAAACATGGGATATATGATCACTTTAAATGCATGCATCAAATACATACTATCCACACACTATACCATTGAAAAAGTGTCTTCTCATGATTTAAGAAAAGACAGTTATGCTTGGAGAACAAATGGCAAGTACTACATATTAAAGTGTACCTTGTGCCAAATCACCCCAGATTATGTTTCCATCCTAATGTTGGACTGAAACAAAACCTCATCAAATCACTGATCAATAATATTCAAGGCCAATGTCTATGCCCATGTTTGGCCATTTCCATAATGATATTGGTTTTACTCTGGGTAAGCCTATATAGCTGCATGTTATGTAGAAAATCAAATAACATATCAAAAAGTATGCTAAACATAATACTACAATTACAATATGCCTTTAAAATTGAAATTAATATAGCATTACAAGAGAGAGGGTCCTGAATAGCGATTGGTTTTGCACATGTATTATGCTTAAATGTGCATTTCCCATTTCAAGATCATCCCACATTAGTAAATCTCTTCTCTCCTACATTTCAAACCACATATTTCAAAGTGGGTTGAGTAGAAATTGACTGATAGTATGAAAAATTACATGAAACTTGTTTCACCTCTCCATAGCATATTTTGATGCATGAATATACCATATCTGCCAGCATTGCTTCATTTATTTTGACACATGGCACCACTTTGATGTGTGTGGCGTAAACATGAAGCTATTGCTAGCAACCAGTTGTAAATAACCTTAGCTATAAGACTGGGCAAAAGCAAACCAGCACCTACAAGGTTTGGTTTAAATGTTATTTCCCGGTATCTCTTCAGGAGGCTAATCGAACTTTAAGCTCAGGCCACCAGCTGCTGGTTGTAGCATCATATTTAGATATTAGAGTCATATCTGATTTTCCTATTAAACCTTTTGCAAGAGAGGAAATTAGTGCATTTTTCTCAAAAGCTAAACTAACAATTTGGGTTTCTTTATTCTTTTTAATAATTCTGGTGATCTTATTGCTAGCAACTACAAAATCATTGTTCATTTGTTTGTTCAAAAATCAACTTCAACAAGTTAAATAATAATTTGTTCATATTATTTAAAGGGAAAGACCAAGCTAACACATGTTTAGAACAGGAAGTCTAGGGTTTTATAAAGAAGCATACAGTGTGTTGCACAGACAAAACATGATTTTACACAAAAAGCTTAGAAACATTTCTTGAGATAATGTTATACTTAAACTAAGAAAGCTTAAGACTTGTTTTGCAGTAGACCTTAGGTTCAGCCCCCGGGTGAGTCTAAAATTCCACTGCCTGTGTAAAACGCTAAGCAAATGGGAAGAGGGCTACTGATTCTGTGGGTTTTAGAGGAGAGGGAAGAGGCCTGGAACATCAATCTGCTGTCTGCTCCTTCTCAATCTGTTTCAGCTCCACTCTGACATGACAGCATGGGGGACTACAGCACTCGATTCATCACTGGGTCTGGAAATAACAGGACACCTCCAGTTTGTCATACTAGATTAGTCTGTGGCCCGTAACCACTGTCCTTAATAGAGTCTCCAGCGTTTCATCTGAGGTGTCCACTCGACCACCACTGTAGACCTCAGGGGGAACACAGAGGGTGTATCGACATTGCTTGTACTGGCTTATGTGTAAAGTGTGTTTCGCTTCCGCTGTTGAATCGATACAGAACCATTCCAAGCTTCTGCCTTTTTCAAGAAAAATCTACCCTGAAATTTGGGAACCTGCTATCACGGGAAATTTTAATGTGAGAATTTGCACGGATCATCAAATGTCAAGAGTGCCCGCATTGCAAGATTTTTCACACCCTCAGAGAAACTGAGGCACGATTCTCCAGGGACCATAAGTCTGTCCTGCTCATAAAATCAATTGATTGTGATCCATAATATTTCTTAATTGGTGATTAGCGGTTACTTTGTGGATCACAGGTCCTGGCAGCGGAATTAGCCTCGCTCTTTAATAACTGCTCGACCAGCCGTTGGGGAAAGTGTAATGGACAGCGCAGGTTTAGGCCCGGACTTTGATACAGTGGCTCCTCCGTGCCTCCCCTCCTGACCTTGACTGGCAGTATGGCTCTTTGAAAATCTAAGTGCCCATCTTACAGTATGCCTGAAGCAATTTAGCAGTCCATACACATTCATATAAGTCGCACTTATTGATTATTTTTGCTGCTGTTCACACGCAGTCTGGCAATGTAGAGTTTCAATTACCACTATGTGACCTGCCATTGTCTGGGGGGAAAATGTGATGCATGGCCAAGGAATCTTAAAGTTTGCAGGAGAAAAATACAGTGTATTCTGTGGAGAGATGTTTTTGACCTTGTAGACATCATTCAAGACTGCCTTGTCACTTCTAAGAAACACAAGTGTCCAGATTTCCGTTCAGCTCTCCTAGTGCACTGTCTGAAATGCAATATAAACTTAAACTGCACCAAAAACAGATCGGCTCATGCTTCACATGAAACTCATTGATTTCTGGATTTAACTGTGTCAGATTTTTTCCCGTCGACATCCTGAGTCAGGGCCCCTGATGGATATACGCCTGCTTGGGGGGGGGGGGGGTTGCTTATTTAGACCGGGGTGATGTGCATTGTCTCCGGCTCCAGAGGCCGCCCCTCTTCCTGTTTACCTGGAGTCCTTTGGGGTTGAGGTTGAGCTGAAAAGCCCAGTCGGAGCCAGTCAAAGGGAGCGTGGCGCAGTCTTGACCCTGGCGCTCCACTCATTGTGTAGTGCAGCGGTGTAATGAGGCCCTGTGTGGATATTGATATGACAGAACAAAAGGCCAAGGTGCAGTAAGGACAGCAATCCACACGTTTCACACCATTTGTTTTTCACACCGTATCCATCACATTAATGGGTCACCTTTCTGTGACAGCTCATGATTACCTGCTTACCCATGGAGAGAGAAGGGGGTGAGAGAGGGAGAGGGAGGGAGAGAGAGATAGGAAGCCTGCTAGTGAGAGAGAGAGAAGGAGAAAGAGAGAGAGAGATAGGCAGGAAGATAGGGAGTGAGGGTGCTCCACTACTGAGGGTAAAGGGTGAGTCGGGGTTGGAAGGGGGCTCGAGGATTGGGGGGGGTTGGGAGCCCGCTGCCATTTTTTTTATTCTTTCATGAAGATTGGCTCCGGCCCTGTCATCATCCCCACAGAGTGAATTTATGACAGGTCAGCTCTCCATGTAGTCACCTGATGGATGGAGAACATCCAAGTTTATTTGGGGCATTGTGGAAATGGTCGAACAATTCCCTAAAGCACAGAGAGATATTTCTTTTCTTCTTTTTGAATGCTTACGTTCACCAGCAGAGTTACCGATAAAGATTATTATCCATCGTAAAAAGAATAAATAAAGAAGAAACAAAAACAAAAAGTGTATTCTGTTACTTTGTTTTATC
This sequence comes from Platichthys flesus, assembly GCF_949316205.1. Taxonomy (NCBI): domain Eukaryota; kingdom Metazoa; phylum Chordata; class Actinopteri; order Pleuronectiformes; family Pleuronectidae; genus Platichthys; species Platichthys flesus. The sequence goes on from NC_084947.1 coordinate 18,996,630, forward strand.
TTGTTTGCGAGATTTTTTAATCATCTAGTTTATGAGGAATTCTGAGAGCGTAATGCATCTATTATCCCTGCTAAGTGAATAATTATTGGCAATAAAATACTAGAGAACAAAGTTTTTTTTCCCCCATTGATCACATATCTTCAAATGAAGTTGTATGTTTGCTCTGTTTTCTCTCCATCTCTCTGTCGATTATTGCCCATGCATGGCTCATTTGCCACAACGTCCAGTAATTTCTAAAGCTGAAAATCTTGACATGGATTTATTTTATTGCTGCAACAATGAGTCTGCTGCTGATACTTTGAAGGGGAGATTTATACCGATTATCAATTTCAGATAATGAAGGTTGTTTTGACACCGGCTCTCGCCTCACTTGGACTTTACAGACAATGGCAGAGGAATACTTAGGTTGGATTTCCACAAGTTCCACCACAGTTTGGCTTGAGATAGCCGGCAGTGCGGAGGGAATGCACAAGAGTGAGTAAAGTATTTTGTTGCATTTTAAAATGTTGTTTTCGCTTGAGTCTTGCAAAAAATGTCTGTTTAGCTTGATCTGTTTAATCAGCTTCCGCATGTGATGAGGTAGAATCTGTAAGCGACACGATTTTAGTGCCTGGTTCCTTCTGGCTTCTGTTTCTATAGTTTGACCAATCGGGTTCAGCCAGGCTTTCGGGGCTAGCAGGTAAATAGTCCATGTTGAGAGTGAAAGAGGCGGAAATGCATCACTTATCGTTTTTTGATGTATCTGCATTCATGTTCAGTAAAGTTCAGTAAATCTAAAAAATATCGCAAGTTGTGTTTTTTGTGGAGAAACGTCTGACTCGTGTGGACTTGTTGGACCATAAACGGTGTAAGGAAAACAGAAGACAGAGTCTTGGCCAAAATATTCCCTATCGACACCGGGAACCCCTAAAAAATATTTGCTGTTCCCCCATAGACTAGTTTGTGTTGGTGATAGCCAATGGGCTCCCAAATTGTGTTCTGCTTAGCATAACAGCTATTCATGCTTTTCATTCCCAAAGCACCGCCACTACGGCGTCATATATGAAATCTTAAGTCACTTTAGACAAGCCTTTCAAGTGACTTTCGATTCATAGCCAGGAATTGGCAAGATCCCATTTTATGATAAAATAAGACTAGGGCTATGTATCTTTGGAAAGGCCTTAGCTCAGCAAATCAGGTGAGAGGCAGGGGAGGATGAACGAGGAGAAAGAGATCACTTTGTCCCAAATTAAAAGTCAGAGTGTCATCTTCCAGTCTAATTGCCTGGAACCATTATTGGAGGCTGCGTAAAAAATTGTGTCTGCATATGCATTTATTTAGTAATCCATTGATGTACTTCACTCCAGTCATAGTCCATGGGGACCAGAGCCCAGACATGCAAACATGCTGTTTTTGTGTATGAATGGGGGAAGGATTGCAGCTCTCTCTGCAGAGAGACAGTTTGCCATATGTCATAGCACCCAGCAGATATGAGGTGATGGTGTCAATACATCTTGCATCTGCCCAGTTGAGGCTTACTCTGCATTACGCTAAAACATGAGTTATATGAGTGGAACAATGCTGTGTTGGGCCGGGACGTAAATCAGAAAGGAGAGAAACTGCTGACAAGTTTTGCTATTAAAAGATAATTGTAATCAAGGTGCAAGACGAGCAATGAAGTGGTGATAGCAGATAGATAGACAGCTGCAAAAGATGGATTGTTTTAATTTGCACCAATTAAATTGAAGTTCACTGGATCATCTTCCTCAATCTTCATGAATACTTGATTTTCTGGCCGCTACAAAGCTATTAAAAAGAGTGATTGGACTCTAACACTTGGTATACCATATTTTATGCTATACTTTCATTAACCCTTTGAAATGATACTTTTTTAATAAGTGTCACTAATAGATTTACCACTAGGACATTGCAGCATGCATACTGTGTGCAGATTATTGCTTTGTGAACAATACAGTTTTGAGATTAAATTGGCATATGACCCGTAAACTTATTTTCTGAAGACTGAATAAACACTTTTGAAGATTTAGGTTGGAGTACAGTGATTATACAAGATTGCTTATGTTTTTCTACTGTCAACAAACTCTATGAACTGACAGAAACCGCAATGCAGTTGTTTTCTACCCTGGCCGTGGTACTCTGTGGGGTCACAAATGGATAACATACATACAGGTTCCTTCTGATAAAAGTTACATATGTAACCTTCTTTAACAGCGGGGCACAGTAATTGGTATGCATCATTTGTTGTAAACTGATATCAACATTGCATAATTTTGGAACTGTTTTCTTCTGTGGACTAATACACATTGGCCAACTTGTGAGTATGCACAGCAGAGTTCGTTTAAAATAAACTACACTCTCCTCATTGGCTCATTGATGTGTTATAATACATTTTAGGACATTAACTGAGACAACTGTATCAGGGCCTGAACACACAGGCAATACTTCAGTAGTATTGATGATATAATAATTAAGAGGATCAATTCATCATTGGTTTTAGTCTTTCTTTCTTTTTTAGTGGCATTTGCAAAAAGCAAACTATAGAATATCAGCAGCCTGGGTCTTCAGCACTGAGCAGGTAAAGGTTTGTCTCTCTAACGTCTCACTTAACAGCATATTGAAGAAATTACAAACCTCATCAGCCGTTAGCAACATCGCTAGAGGGCCAAAGAGAAGAGAACGTAAGTGGTCATTATGATACCTTCCTTATGGTTATCACACGGATGAGAAGAACTTAATGCTGCTCACACACACATACATGCACAGGCACACACAGAGGAAGAAGAATATTAGTGCAGAATGTATTTCAAATAGGAAGAAGTTGTTGCTCTCAGTCTGAACTTTCTTGAACCCTTCAAAGAAATACATAAATGAAACAAATGAAAGTATCAAATCTGTACATGTCTGAAATCTTTAAGAAATAGTCATCCTCTCTTAATGGTAATTTGTAAAGGTCACACATCTTCAAATTTGCTTCTTATGCACAAACCTGCTGTATGTTTAAAACAAACCTCAAAGGGACAACTCAGACCCTTCGGCGCGGCCACTTCATGTATTTAAGGAAAAGTTATTTGGTATTGGCAGATGTAAATTGACGTTGTAAATCACAGTTTCATACACAGGGAGGGCAGCGAGTGTTGTGAGGGTGGCGAGGCGTTGCAGCGGGGGCTGGGAGCAGTGTTGCGCAGTGTTTGCTTCTGAGCCAGACTCGCTTCGAGGCAGGGGTGATTAGTGCTTGTCGGTAATTTGGCAACCTTGACCATGCAACCTTGCTAAAGCTGGATTAACATTTTACCCCGGAAAAGCCAGAGACGCCCTAAAACATGTTCCATTTTTCAGCCGCGTATTATGAGACAACAGCCTACAGAGGCTATTCAAATAAGTGCCCATAGAAGGCTGCATGAGCACTCAAGGAGAAACTCTTATTAGACTTAAGCATGCTAAGTGTCAGAAGAATGTGGACATATCCATCTGATCGCTCACTGGAAACATCACAGGCAGATCACTTTACATATTGAGAGCATGTGAATAGGTCATCAGCCAGGGTTCATACACAACTTTAACATCTATTCAATAAACAGCCGGAATGATTTGTGCAGGAATGAACTTGTGTCAATAAAAACGTGAAGATGTAATTAATAGGAAAGAAAATACACCATTTACATTCTATTAAGCAGCAGCTTTTACTTCATTCTTTGTTTTTAGGGACTGAATACAAACCATTGGGTGATTATTGAATTAGAACCTAATTATTCAATTTTTTTCAACAATATTCAAAAACAGTAATACACTTGCAGCAAGCAATTTTGATATTTCTTCTCGACTTAGGCTCGGCATAGACTACATGAGTTATAAAAACGTAGCATCATGCCACATGGACGTTGTGGCATGAACATAAGCAGAGCACAGATGTTCTTCGCCATAATCATAAACACGCCCACGCGACATGATTAGAAAAATAATGGCACATCACACACCACAGGCCACTATTAAGATTATTGGTCCAGAGGCAGCGACACACTACCTCACGTCTCTCATGTGACCTCATGGGGAAGCAGATGTAAACAGAAGAGTGTTGTGGAGGGGCCGTTTGAGAATGTCTCTCTAACCGGATCAACATGTTGATGTTAATAAATAAAGTTTGGGAGGAGCCAGTTCAAGCTATTATATTATTATATTTCAAATAACCACTAAGAGAGAAGAAATTGGCTAAAATTGCTAAAAGCAACAAACACATAAGTTGGCAACTTGTTTATGTCACATGTCCCTGATACATCTTACATCACTGTGACTGTTCTCTCTATTTATATATATATATATAAAACCATTATAGATTAGATAGAAACCGTGACCGATGCTGTGTTCAGTCACTAAAGACCCTCTCCCACTCTCCCAAACAAATGAGGACCACCCTCCCTTGATCATTTTTTCTCTCAGTCTCATAAGTGGCCAGTTTCCCATCAGCCTTTCACATTAATTGTTCATCCAAGCAACCTTGTATTTTCATTACGATACAAGGTTGTCGGCTCATTTCCAAGTGCCCCTGTGTTTTCTGACATTGTTGTATCTGAGGTAGGTGGTACATCGCCCTCCCACAAAAGGCTCAGGATTATTATTGAGCCCCTTTATCTTTACTGTAGCTAAGTTGTTAATTAGCTAGACCTTGAATTAGATTATTTGCATGTCTGAACAAGGGCTAAGGTATTAATGCTCCCTCAGGACAAACTGTAATAACCTCTTCGGTGGCTCCAGATCCCAGTGGAGGAGGCTGCGTGGACGCTGGCCCCTGGAAGGAGGGAGAAAGCCCAGCCATTTCATCCAATTAGCTGTGGATTATACTGCTCCTCTCCCTTTGAATCCTATTTGCTGTGATAAGGTGTTCTCCTACAGGGACAGAGCTGAGGTTCGCTATCAGGAAAAATGATTAATTCACAACCCACTATTAAAATGCAGTGCCTTCCATTTCACACTGTCTGACATAGGAGGAAGAAACAGCTCAGAAATCAATACAGGCACTAAACAACCACACAGGAAAAGGAGAGGTTGGCCAAGTCAGAAAATACCCCTAAGAATATAAGGAAGCGAGCCACATTTCATTCTACACATCCCACTTATACGGCTCTCCATGGTATGCTATGTCCTTGAATTATTCAAAAGCTTCTAAACTGTGGGAATGGTTTTAAGACTAATGTGAGTCAATATCACGGCTGCTGATGTTATTGCATTGTATTGTGCAATTTCCACAAATATTTATATCTATCTTCTGATCTTCCCAAGGGTATGTATTTTAATTTTACAAATCCATGCTCCCTGCAGATCTTTGAATAACCCACATGGTCACATACAGTATAGGCAATTTTTAATTTTACAGGTATTCGTGTCTTGTCATGCTCTTTAACTGCGATAGGTGTGGACAATCCAGAGTCCAGATTTATATTTTCCGAGCCCTCCGACGCCGCACAAATGATGTTTAAACACCCAGCACCTAGGGTTTAATTAAGTCCCTCTAATCGTGTTCCAATCAGAAGCTTGGACTGATGGGCTGGAATTCCTGATGTGCATTTCTGTCAGTCTTAATTGGATAATTGATTGCCAATTTGAACCTGGCCACACACTGCATACACAATAAAGCGCCTGGCCATGTTCCTTGAGGATTCATTTTCCATCCGAATAAAGATGCTGCTTCGATAGGCACAACCCCAACTATTGGTCTTGCTGAAAAATAAGCCCCGGCTGCTGATGTAGCGTGGAAGTCTACTTATGAATGCCTTTTGAATTTCTAAGTGCGTGAACACAGTTTTTGTTTGTGGAGAAGCATTTGTATTGTCTCCTGGGACTCTAACGCATACGGAGCCACAAGCAGCTGAATAAAGCAGCTGTGGTTTTGATGTTTGGGTTTTTGATGTTTTGGTAACAATGATCTTAAAATACTACAGTTTGTTTACATGCTAATTTCGGACATGGGTGTAGCATTTTAATTACCAGACTTTGATTTAGTTTTCAGTCAAACTCTTTGCATGCACTACATAATTAAACACAACCTTAATGACTAAAATCTCTTACTTTACCAAGGATAGTACATTTGACATTGCAGATATAAATACGTTGTTGTACTGAAAGTAATGTGTCGAATGGAGTTAAATGTAAAAAGTAAACTGGTGCAAAAACTTGTGTGTAGCAAGCAACCAATAGGTGGCGTTTAACATACTAATTTACACTGTTGACTTTAACTGATCTCTGACTGTAATAGATTGTTTTAGTTCTTCGTAGATGTGACTGAGGACAGACTAATTAAAATGTGAAGAACAACCTCAGATAACTTTTACATCAGACTGTTCCACAGAGTAGAGTCAGTACCCAAACACTCTCTCAAACACTACTGGGTTGCTCTGCGTTGCATCATCCAGGTGTTTCTATTTTTTCCTCAGTGTGTTTTGTCTTTGTATTTGTGTTTTGTGAACGCAGCAAAAGCCTTGAGACGATCAGAAGGTGACGCTGAACGGGTGAAGAGGTGATAGAGAGCGTCAAGGAGAATGTTAATGTCGAGTACGTATGTGAACGATGGCTGTGAGGGGATTCACTGATACAGAAACCATAACTGTTGCTGTCAATATTTTCACTTGAACTTCAGATACCCAGGGCTGACCTTTCTAATGATCATGTGACACACAATTAGTTGTAGAATAAATTGTGAATTAAGACGAGCCAGCTTTAAGTGTTTATGTGGTTTCTATTGCAGTAACATGTCAATATTGTTTCATGATATATACATGCAGAAACACAAAAAAAATCCAATTGGAAACTAGAATGTCGTTCATTAGGGCACATTCGTCTGCCAAAGCCCAATAGTCCCTTTAAATTGAAAAAAGCTGCACCAAAGTACACACACTTGATTTTTTTTCATCAAGGTCCATGAATTATTCCCTGGGAAATCAATGGAAATGTCCCTTTCTCGCAATGTAAAAGAAAATGGATCTGCCCCCTGATCCAATTCCGGAACCGAAGCTTAATGACTTCTTCTCTGACAGCATCCTTACGCCAAGTTTCACGGTAATCCGTCCTGCAGTTTTTGCGTAATCCTGGTAACTCACAAACAAACTTAAATGAAAACATAACCTCCCTAGTGGAGGAAATATAAGACATAAATGTCATATATATATTCATTTTCTCTTTAGGGCAGAAGGAAGTAAGTTCTCTTAAAAGCGATGAGGTCATAGATCTTTCAGCATTAACCATATGAAATAGCAACATATCCAGATCCCGTCACTGAATGACAACATGCTATGATAATGGTGACCAGATTTTCAAAGATCTTTATGCAGTTAAACACAATTTTCCTGTCAGAGGTCATTTCTGTGGTGCATCTGAACAACAGTGGCTGATGGGAAACAGGCTTGAGGAGCCGCCGCAGCAGCGAGCTGATCTCCTCTGATGTTACCCATCACTGACCACGCTGCTCTCTTCAAGAACAACGGAGCATTTGGTTCCATTTAACCTTCCCGGCTGAAATGTGTTTTTGATGGCGTCCTGGGCCATGAAAATGTCACCTAACGTACCACAATTCAATAATTTGTAAGAATAACATTTTCTCAGCTTTTTTACCTCAAAGTGAAACTCTTTAAGTTGAAGGTGCCACAGTGTTTTGACAGGCCAGGGAGAACAACTGTGGAGGCCATATTCTGTCTGGACAGCCACAACTGAGAGACCCTCTCTGGGTGGGATTGCACTCACCTATTTTTTCGGCTCATCTATTCTACATTTCCTGCACTGTTTTCTCTCAAAAGATGCTTTTCTCCCCTCCTCTAAATAGAAATTCTTCCACCAAGCCAAATGGTGAGGAGAGAAATCTTCTATTACAGATGGCCTTTCTCAGCCCTGTAACCTTCGCTACAGATTTTAACACTTAAGTGCAGCACATGGTGGGATTAGATATTTCGGCCACCATTTGTACAAAATGAAGTTTCTTTGGAGAGTCCTTGAGACAAGTGACCAGTGCAGGGCAAAGTGAAGGCCTTATCAGTCACCCCACAATGGTGCCACCCCATGAATTATATTAGGGATGGATGTGGCTCACCAAGCCACTGCATTGTGGACCATCTGGGTGACAATAAACATGTCGCCACATGGGTCCCTCCATCATTCAAGTCCAGATAGCAGATCTGGACCTTAACTATAGCTCACTATCTCCTGGATCTCGGCGTGACCTGTTAGAGAGATGGAGGTGAGGCTCAAGGATATCTCTCAGAGAGTCTGCCCCAACACCAGGAGGTTATTACAGCCAGGCTGGGGGGAGGCAGTCTGTCTGTCTCTGGTGCTGCCCTCTCTCCCTCTGTGTGCGTCTGCCTTCTAACACACAGGGAGGAGTAAGTGAGAGAAGATTGTTACACAAACACATTTCTAAATGAAGGAGCCTTTATGGTGGAGGGGTCAATGTCCTGCATTCTGCTGATACAAGCTGGTGCCGTTACCAAACTAAATCATTTGTTCTTGTTCTACCTTTGCACAATTAGATGTGTAGCTATTGTTTACAGCAAAACAGTTGACTATAAAACCATTGAAACATATTAAATCATGTGAATGGTTTTATATATGTATAACCACTATTATTATTCTGTCATATTATTCTGGGTATTTTTTTGTTCAATACTCATTATCCTTTAACTCTTTTTTGATGCCCAAACACTGCTGAGGGGGAAACAAAATGCTCTTTTAGCTGCTTAACGTTCCACCATTGCTATGTCCCAATGTTCCATGAGTTCAAAGTCTTGTTGTCAACTTTAGAGGTCTTTCATTTTCATTTTCATCAAGTTGCTGAGGTGGAAAAGAGAGCTGGAAGAAGAATCAATGCTTTGTTGAGCTAAGAAGAATGGCTATCTTAAGTAAAAATTCCCCTTAGTGCTTCACAATAAATGACCACATAGAGTAGCCATGAAAATATTTAATTGAAATAATATTGATAATAGCAAGTTCATAGCAGGGACATCATCAGAATTTATTAGTGTATGTCCTACCGGTATATTTAAAAATGTTAATCCTGCTTTTGAGATCTGAATTTATAATATGTTTTTACCAGGGTTCAATGTCTTAGATTGGTTGGTGAATTAAAACACAAAATGTACTCTCTGGTGGGAAATTAAGCAGGGATTTATCAGATGTGTGAAGTGAAGCTGTTTGGGTCCTAAATGTTTTGACTCTGGCTGCTTTGCGCCACTCATTAAAGAATAATAGGGTTTATCCTCATTTTCAAGTTAAGTTTACCACCAATGAGACAAGAACTGGACTGTTCTGCAGTGTTATATGAACAGAAAGTTCCTGTGGTGGTAAATCCACCTGTTTAGTTAATGAGTTACTGAGACGAGGTCTTCTCTGCTCTTCTTGTTAATGGAAAAACACACAAATGAATCATTTGCATGTAAAAGGATTCAGTGAACTCAAATAATGTGAGGTTCCACAAATCTGGCGTGAGGAGAAATCGGTTAATTTGAGCTAACATGCTAACGCCTTGATGATGGGACCTGAAGTGAGGCTCAAATGAAGCGTGCTAAGGGCAGGCAACACAAACACAGTGAAAGACCAATGAGGAAGTGTAAAGTGAGGCATAAACAATGGCATTTAATACAATTTCATAAGACCACTTATAGCACATGACAGGGGCTCACATGTAATCACTGTAAGTGGAGACGGAGATGGGGGCTGCGGTGTCGTCGTCACGACGCCACAACACTTCTCCATGACACGTCCCCTGCTCCTTCTCATTAATCCCCTAAGCTACATTCATTAACGGTCACTCCCTTCGCCCAGCGAGCTGCACACTCCACTGAAGTCACACTAGCCATCACAAAAATAACCTGCTGCTGAAATGCAAGAGGATAATTTGTTATAGCTTTCCATTCCTGATATTCCACTTTCAGTTAATGAGTAAACATGGTTCATTTATTATTGTGAGATTTGAATGGAAAGGGGGCTTATACATGGGTAGGATCCAGGTCTTATTAGAATGTGCATATTTAGACAAGTTTGAAAAATGCTGGGATGGAGACTCATGTCCCTGTATATCTCCTGATGCACAGTGATTTTATTTTAGATTTGGGGCATTTTGGCTTCCTTACCATATTTTTTCTTTTAGATGACGGCATTAAAAAGTCCAAACTACACATTTATGCGTTTAATCTTTCTACAATTTGTCCATTGGTGTTCAGAGATTTCTCTTAAATTCAAATTTGTTTTGTTTTGTTGTCATTGTCTATGTTATCGTATCACATGGTTGTCATTGTAAAGCTCTCTCTAGGTTTTCAAATCCAAGAATAGTCATTTGCTGTCTATCACCAACCGACCCAAGTACATACTACACCTAAGCATGGATTCTTATTGGCTGCAATTACATTTTTTTCTCATACTTACTCAGATTTTATACCTAGCCTAATTCAATTACTATTTTATTCCCCAAAACTTTTTTGACAGTATTTTATGATTAATGGAGTGATAAAAAGAAACATCCAAAATCGTCTTTATATATAAACGATCTCTCTTATATGTCAACAAAATTAATCAAGAAACGTACCGGGCATTATCCATCTTCAGATCTGTTTTGGAAATTAATGCAAATTAGAGCATGCTTAATTAGATATGAGCTAATTAGCATATTCCAATATAAAATTTCAGAAAAGTTGTGATAGAAAAAATAATTGCCTTAATTTAAGTAATCAGCACGGGCCCTTTCATGGTGATGTACATTAGTCGTTTCATTCTTCACCTGTAGTGTGTTGTGTCCGGAAATTCAACAACAGCTGACACTGAAGGACAGTTGTGTGCGGATGGCAGTCAGGGGAGACACGTACAAGAGAAGATGATAAATACTGGAGATTTACGGGGCCTGTGAGTGTCAGATGCACTGTGGAAATAGTGCTGGGTGTGCTGTTATCGAGATGGCCCAGTTAGTGGCTTTTGGTGGATCCCCTGTTCTGAACGGGGCTGTAGTTTCGGAGGGCAGCCTTTATGGCTCACCAGTGCACTGACCACAGCCCATTAACTCAAAGAGCCTCCACAGGAGCACTGGAGCAAGGAAAGGGGCCGTGACCTGCCCGAGACCATCTTATTACTTTAACACATTATGTCTCCCACTGCGATCTTTTTATTTAAGTGACTTCAGCAGAACGCATCATCTCAGGCCAAGTCTGGGACAGACAGGGGCTTCCAGACGAGGGGCGAGAGGAGGGGGTCAAATGATTTATTGGAAACGTCTGCTATTGGGTCTCGTGGAAAAAGGGAGTGCAAGGATGGACAGTGAGCAAAAATGTGGGGGGAAACAGTTAGTGATGAACATGACTGCAATGGGAGCTGTTTATGGCGCGGTGAGGCCGAGCTGACCCCAGAACAGCTCCTGGGAGGATTCTCAAGTTCTCACTGATGAGCTTTTGCAGCCCTGTGATGGCCACATGGCCCAGCCAGTGAGGAGTGGAGTGAACATGGGGTCTGGGGGGTTGAGGGAGTGATTTATTTTACCACCATGTCACTCTTTATGGGCCACACCACTAGAGATGGCCTCAAATGTTACTGTCCTCAGGAGGAAGATCAGCTCGTTTTGCCTAAGTGTTGCAGCAGCTCAGACAGACTTACTCACCTCGTGCACGCCCCCCCTCGCTCTGTGTGTTTGCGTCAGCCGGAGTTCACCATTTCAGGGCAGCTGACACACTGTGTATCTCAGAGATGCATGAGGGAAGTCAAAGGTTCAATTACGGCAGTGCATTTAAATCCTGAGATAGTCACATTACAAAGAGAAGAGCTGCGACTAGTCCGACAAATTTCTCCCTAATATTTAATGAAGTCATGGGTATGACCCATAGTCTATCCACAGAGGACAACTCTGCACCTCAGGACTTTTTTCTACAGGTAATGTTCAGAGCTGATGTACGACTTAAATTCAGGAGATCAGAGGTCACAACCTGCACCAAAACCTCATTCATCTTCATATCGAAATCTTTCTCTAACTTGGTCATTTGTTTCAGAAACTGTTTTATTGGTCATTTGTTAAAATCCTCCTTGTGTCCCGATGGGCATCAATAAATAGAGTTGTCTGAAAGCACAAGTAGCAGGAGCTTTATTAAACACGACCAATCATTTCATTCAGACTGCATCTGTCTGAATCTAACCGACCTGCCTGGCTGAGCCTCTTAATCCGGAGAGACGGACATCGCTGAACTTTTTTAAGGTGCTAATGAGAGGGGGTGGGATGTAACGGGTGTATGTTTCCAGGGTGTAGCCTGTTCTTGCTTACTTTTCCAAGATTACCAACCCTAGCTTTAACAAAATGTCAGTGTTGTTGTATTTGGCTAAACGTCTGGTTCTTAGTTATTTGGTTATTACGGAATGTATATACATTGAATGGTTATTGCTTGAAATGTACCGATTTTTGTAACTATACTAATAGGCAGTAGTGTAGTCTGCTTTATTTTGATCAACCAGTTGGTTACTAAATTGTAAAAAAAAAAACAGTCAGGTGTCATGTTCTCAAACTGTTCTCTTTACTTTATTACGTTATAAAACCAAGGAAAGCATTAACTTCTAGAAAAAACACATACGTACTTGAAAAATCAAAAACAAACAGAAACTCTTCATCAATACTTTCCTGGTGATAGGCGAATCTATTGATCCATTAATGAACTCATCATTTTAGCTCCGGATTAAATCTCATATCATTGTTATTGTCTGGCGATAGGGTTTAAATTCATGGTGTAGATTAGTGAAAGAGGAAGCTAATACAACTGAAAGGAGTCGCTCACAATATACAAATGAATATTTGCACCAGTTGTGCTCTGGTTTCCTTTGAGCCTCCAGAGTTCACACCCCCCCTCCTGTAAGAGAAAGAAATATTTTCCCTTTTGCTGCTCTGAATCTTACAAGGCCCCTCAGGTTCATGACATGGGTCACAGACATTCTACTATGGCTGATTTATTCCAACCCATTAGGATTACAGAGACAAATCTGCAACCCTCCCGTTTTCAGAGGCCTTCCCCGACATCCCACACATCAAAACTACCATTACGTTCTTGTTAGTTCACACTGCCGATTAGAGAAGGGCAACATAGATTCATGCCAAGGGCTAAATGTGTTTATTCTAATTCCTCCCCCGTTCCCTGCTTTGTCAGAGACAGACACCCACAAACATAGAACATCTGAGCGGCTCCAGCAGCTCACTTCAGAAGGACTCAATCCTTCAGGAAGTGGAAGTAACCGATTAGATTATGTCATTGCCACAATCTGTTACGAAAAATAAACACTGGGCCTTTTCATTAACCTAATGAAGACGAAGCACGTTGATGAGCTCTTAAGTCAATTAACGATATTTAAAAACAGGCGGTGCAGCCCCAAGGTAAATTAGCATGCAGAGAGTGAGGAGGACCCAGGTTCAAACAAATTGTGCGTGGAACCCTCTGGTTCAAGCCGCTTGACTCTCTCTCCCCTAATGTACACCCCTCCTCTGCCGCTCAAACAAGCTTTCATTAGCCGTAATTAACTGCACGCGTTCTGTCTTTGCACTAGCGAGAGAGTTCAAGTTGAGACTGAGGTTGATGAGGATGCAGAGGAGGATACGCCTCTTAGGCCACATCCATACTTGTTTAGGAAAAGGGTGTTCAAACTAAAACGATCTCGGTCCACAAAAAAAGTATCAGTTTCAATCCTCGTCCACACCAACACGGCTGAAAAAGCCCACCACGTGAGCGCTCACTACACTGGGCATGCACATGCTGGCGTAAACAGGAAGCATTTGGTTGTAAGTTGTAAAAACAGCAACGCTACAAACGAGAAGCAGCAATGGTGAAAGTAAAACGCAGTTGTGTCATATAAAATGTAACTGATTACCCAAATTGCGTTCTACACGGGTAGCCAAGGCTAATACTGGTTGTATTATCCCGGAAGGGGGTCATGTGATAGGAGCCTGATGAATTAGCGAAGGTTCCTTCGTGACCAAAAAAATATCCTATCAGCAAACAGTGGTGTCTATGTCATGGTTTCCAAACATCTCCGTCTCTGTTCGGCCAGAGTAAAAAGCAGCACTAGAGTTTCCAAACTAAAACAGGGCTGGCAGTGTTTCTCTGTTTAAGCGGCTCTAAAACTCCCGATTAGAGTGGACGGCAGACGTATGCTTAGTTTATGTATTTTCAAACTGAAAACGTGTGGATGAAGCCTTAGAGGAAGACTGCTCTCTGTGGTTTAATGAAAGATTGAAGCAGTTCAAGAAAATTCCAAGATCAGAAATAAGCAGAGTCTGCTGGTTTTACACACAGAGCATCTAGAATCAGAAGTCTGCCTTCTTTGTTTTCACTGCTTTCTTCTCTCCCCCTTTTTTTCAGTAAACTTGTTTGAAATCCTCCTGGGTTTTAAACCTCTCCCTCTCTCTCCCCCCCTCCCTCCCCCCTCTCACACGCTCGCTTGGTCTCTTGGCTGCAACAAGGTCTGAAAAGATTGCAGTTCATTTCGACCCACGGTGGATGGAGGCCTCATTTAGTGGCTGCTGGCAACTCAATCAGGCTGCCTCACACTGATGAGTGAGTGACTACTTTCAGTGCAGCCAGTCAATATGTGTCTGCTGTGATAGAATGTCAGCACCCGTGCCCTGTGTTCTCCTGACCCAATGTTATGGCTTTTTTATTTTGTCTAATCAATGATATATGAAACAACACAGACACATTTCAACAACAGATCTTTTCTCTTTTCTCTTTTTTTCCCCTTCCTCTTCCTGTCCATGTGTTTGCTGGGATTTCAAGGATTCAAAGAGCAGTTTGAATGCTGTATTTTTCATGGCTTTCTGGATGAGGGTAGATTTCAATACAGATAGAAAACAAGCAATAAACAGTGCCGCTAAGAGTGATCCAAATAACCTCTCTGTAGACGTCCCTATTCAGTGATTGGCCTAAGACTGGTGCCTTCAGCTAACTTTGAAAAAAAAGAATACCGTGCATGGTGAGAAATACAGCGTGTAGATATTTCCCTCTCAGGTTTGTTTATGCTGTTTTCTGTGCTGTGAGTACGGAGCAGCCTATATTTTGAGCCTGGTCAGACGAGCCGAGCTCACTGTCCCCTGTGTCCTTTATTTCACACAGCCCACTGCACATGCTCTGCAGTCTGCCGACCTCTTGACCCCGCCTGTCACCGTGATGGCCTCTGTTATCTGGAAGTAGTGATTTCATATAGACGCTCTCCCTCACTGCTCGTCTGTTATTGAAAATGATCATTAGATAGATTACCCCAGGAGGAGAGCGAGCAGCGTTATTGAGAACAATATTTGACTTAACACTAAGATTTATTTTTATTATTTTCTATACATCCTCATCCATGAACAGACCTACAGTGATGCGAGTGGGAATTTGGATAGTATGGAGTTATATATAGAGATATTTCTGATGGTCAATCATGGTGATAAGCTGAGCATCAGCATGTTTGCCATTATCTAAGATGCATTTTTGCTTTTTGTTATTTGGCACATATATTGAATATACTGCTTTTCTGTCTTATCTATCTGATACATGCCACAAAGATCATTATAATTTAGAATATCAGTAGACAGCAAGAACTTATATTTCAGGTTTAAGCAGCTGTAAAATATCACAGTCTGAAGTTACAATTAATATTTTCTTTCCATTCATTCCGTTGTGCTATTACATAATATATGTGATCCAGTTTTCTACAATAACCAGTTTTACTGCAGCAGTCAGCAGGAATCTTAAGCGAGTAATTATTTAGTAAATTCACCACCACCTTATCAGTTTCCATATTCTCCATAGATGCGTGTGGTGTGATGTCAAACCTTCTTAGCAGAACATAAAAGCCAATTTATAATGAATCTTTTATGCACTTTAAGCTGCATCACCACACACTTAAGTAATCCTGGCAAAAATGTAACTGGTTATTTTAATTAATTGAAATCCCTGGCTACTAAAAAGGAAAACATGCTCTTTGCTTTGCTCAGTGGTAATATAGAGATTTGTGATTTAAAAATCACTGTATTCACACCTCGTATTAACATGTGTACCCTGGGTCAACATTTGGTCTGATCACTCTATCGGGGGCACTCTGAATGAAAACATCAAACTGCAAGAAAGAGAGGAAGAAAGTGGGATGGTGGCCCTATGTGATGATCTGTTATAATGTCTTTGTGCTTTTCTATTGCTGTCATCTTCAATCCATCCACAGCAGTCATGAGGACGGAGGCGAGGACCTCTCCGTCTGCTTACAGGCTAACAGCTACTAGCTACTGCTACCTCACTGGTTAGGAACAATAACTGCAATAGTTATCTACAGACATCTAGTTGTTGCATGTGGACTGACAATGGAATTGCATTTACACTTGTGTTCAGTGTTATAACAATGTGTGGTTAGACTGGATTGGATCACAGTTTGTCATCAAAGCATCCTGGATGCATTTATACCTGTAACTCCATGTGGTTACAAAGTCTTGAACTGTAATCGAATCACCCATAATTCATTAATTATCTGGTTTAAATGTGTGCAAACACCTAACTCTAAGAATTATGAATTTAAGTGTGTTGCAAAATCACTTATTTTACTTATCTACAAAACTGTTGTTTTCTTGCCCAGAGAGGAAAGCTGACTGCAGACATGCAGGATGAATCAGAATAGGTTAGAAACCTTCAAGATAGACTTGTGGAAGAGGAGGAAGAAGAGGAGCAGTGAAACTCTCATCAGTGTCCAGAAAGATCGTCAGGTTACCAAAGCTTTTTTTAGACCACAGGAATTATTTTAGAAAGAAAACACTCAAAGGAAACTAAAAGTTCTTAGTGCCACAGATATATCATATATCATATTATATCATACGCCCCAATAAGGAAATCATGTTATTTATAACATCTGAACTGGAAACATATTAGCCAATTATGTTAGTGAACTGATGCAAGTGAAACTTTGTGCAATTGCAGTACAATAACATGTAAATGTGGTAGGAAAAATTATTTTGAAGCATATGTTTTAATCAGATTTTGGTGGTGATTTTAAACATTTATGTTCTAATGACTGGTGAAAGTCAAGTTGTAGCTTCGTCCCATTCAATAAGGTAAGAGCTGGTCTTGTTATCCTTTAACAACTTTCCTGAGGTGTTAACATGATGGCTCCAGAATGGAAGGGATCTGTTCAGATGTTTATGCACAGTGGGTCAATACTAATGAATCCACATAAATTGGCCTGAGATATGCGTGCATTAAAAAGTGCTGTAGATACCTGACATAAGGGACCAACAAAAATCCCTCCTAATGGATTGAAGATCAATCAACTTCCAAAGTCATCCAAGGCTTTTTTATGGACCTCCCGCCTGCCTCGCCTGTCTCCTCCGTGTGTCTATCAGTAGATGCATTCAGCAGAGATTTTCAATTTATTTCTAATCAAGCTTTATCTAATATTCTCCCGACAGGCAATTAAAAATTCAAACTACCCTGAAAAGCCATTGCTCACTTTTCACTCTCACCCAGTGTTCATTTAAGAATGTTATTTCATTAAAAGCGCTTGTTGATGAGTTTGAGGTAATTTGCAAACACATTTGATTACCACGCTCTCCACTCACCATCACCATGTTGCTCAGGTATCGCCGGGATATTTTTTATTATTATCCGACAAAATATTTGTAACGTAAAAGTGCTGAATTACGACTGTGTGCCATCTGCAGTTCAAGTTAAACCGTGGCTCCTCCAGACAAGACAAGGACAGCACCAATGTCCCATGTACACCATTTCATTTGTCAGCAATGTTGCCTTTAGAAAGTACATCACTGTCACGCCTGGTGCACTCCTTCACCAGGTTTATGACCAACCGTGCACAGACCGAATCCTCGGCCCACAAGATAGAGCTTTGAAATGGCAGCAAATAATTTCAAAGGGTGAATTTGTCATTACGAGTCATAATGAGATTCTTTGTCTGGTGGTGTGAGAAGCTGCAGCGTTTTAGAGCCTCATAAACAAAATGCCACAATGTGCTTTTCTCATCCTAAAGGATCGGCCACGGGCCCTTTTTATTCTATACATCATTCCAACTTGTTTATTTAGAGAATAATTGTGTCCTTGTTTATCCTCTCAGGAGTGAAATAATGTGGCTGCAACTAAATTAACAATAAGTCCGGGGTCGGCTTGGATTCCTATGGAGTAATCACTGGATGTTAAAGCTTGTTAAACTGCTGGTTTTATACTCAAGATGACAGTCGTAATCTGGGCTTTCTTTTTGTTTTTTCCCCTGATTTAATCATATATCAGTGAAGTGGTATAATCTTGCATGTGGGAACTGTCACTGAAAACAAATAAAAGCATAGATGCAAGGATTGGTGGGTGGGTAGTAGGTTGGTAGGTACAGTAGATAGATAGATAGATAGATAGATAGATAGATAGATAGATAGATAGATAGATAGATAGATAGATAGATAGATAGATAGATAGATAGATAGATAGATAGAAAGATAGATATACAGATAGATAGATAGATAGATAGATAGATAGATAGATAGATAGATAGATAGATAGATAGATAGATAGATAGATAGGAAGAATCGAACAGTCTTTCCTATGTTACTTAGCTTATTTGATTTCCATGCACTGCTCCACTCAGGCGTGATGGGGAGCACAGGGGCATGCAGGGCCTGCAGCTAATGTGAAATAAATGCCTGGAAGGGCCTTGATCAGTATGTGCTGGAGGTGTTTGAAAGAAGAAGAAGAAGAAGGGAGAGAGAGAGAGAGAGAGAGAGAGAGAGAGAGAGAGAGAGAGAGAGAGAGAGAGAGAGAGAGAGAGAGAGAGAGGGGAAAAAAACACATGGAAAACAAACCCGCCTTGAGTGCTGCACGCTCTTCGCTTATTTGGGGCAGCCATGTCCAGCAGTGGATTTGAATATGCATGGCTATATCCCAGCTACCCTTGCAGCACAACTATGTGTCCAGGCACGAGCCTCTTTTCAGAGAAAGAATATGCATGCATCTCATTTGAATACGTTACGGCCCCTGTCATTCACAATAAATACATATCCATGTAAAATATGTATTGAGTAAATGATGGTGAAATAAGCCAAAAGACTTCTTAGAGATCCTTCTCCTCTGAACACGATTCAGAAAATCCTCACAAAAAGAGTTTTAAGCACAAAATCAGGCCGACCAGCTGAGTCATAGTCATAGAACATTTGATTTTGAGTCCAAAAAAAAACGAAAAAAGCAAACCTGCAAGTTTACATCATTATTTTGAGAGTGAAGGCACCACCTATCCCATACATCCTTGCATATTATCCCATATACACAGAAAACAATATATTAGCTACATGAGTGAACTAACTTGGATGGTAAACATAATGAAACACTGAACTGGTTAGTCTGGTAAAATGGGGATAGCTTCATATATTCCTCATGAAAGTTATATATTGCTGTACATTGTAAGATCTTATATTATTTAAAGAAGAACAATTATTCTTAAATTATAGTCCCCATCTATCTACTTAAAATGCAATGATATTTACTATAATTTGTCAAACTCTTCCAACGTAAAAATGGCAAGTGATATTGATTTGTTTTTATACCTTCTGTCGGTTTAAGTGGAACAAGTTGCCGTTATATAAGTGAATAGTTGTTTTTACTCAGTAACATTTATTAGTGTGATTTCTTAGACTGTTATTTCGTCTTTTTGAAGTTGACATTTTAAGTCAATGACAATAAGACAACTTAACAACTGTATTTGCAAACCCTTTAAAACTATATTTATAAACCATTGACAACTATATTTAAATCTATATTATACCTAGCATTTCTCTTAAATCTTTACCAGAACTATCAATTTTGTGGTAAATTAATTTCTACATTAACGAGGTCACGTCTCGATGAGTATATCTGCGCGGCCATTTCCTCAAATCCCTGTTGAACACTAAGCGAAGATGGATCTGAGAGTTAGTGATGAGGCTGATCTGAGAGAAGCCAAGTGTGCACATTGTACCTCAGAGCCACAGGGTTTCTGCAGAGAAGTCAACTCCAGTCCAAGCAACAAGTTTTCGTATAATACACCACTTGTAAGCCGGGGAGCAGGAGACCTCCAGTTTACATCTTGGAGACTTGGAAGGTGGCAACATAGTGGATGAGAAGCTATCTTCCCGGGTCCCTGTGCTAGACTGGCTAATTAAATACTAAGGAAGGAATAAAATCTTAATGAGAAACACAAGCTTGTTGTGGTGTTTGGCACTGACCAGCTCCCTCTTATTAGGTGTACTTGCCCATATGTGCTTGGGTGAAGTGCCCATTAGAGCCTTCCCTAATGGATCTTCATCCATGGCACTGAGATGCTCGCGGAATGTACATTTCCCCAATTTCCGAACTTGGCAGATGAGAGGGCCCCGCTATGAAATTTCTTAGCCACAATAAATATTTTATGCAAATTAAAATTAAATTCTTTGCTTGGTTTAGGCAATTTCTCCTGTAAGTAGTGTATCTGTGGAGGAGATTACAACATTTGCTGGTTTGTTTATAATTTAATTTTTTATGTTGTGGCTGGCGGTGGGGAAAGACAGAACACCTGTGAGTGTTTATAATGTCCCATCTCCCTCACAGCTGCTCCTTTTCAAAACACCTCACTGGTGCAATAATTTCATAAAATTTCATGATTTACCATCTGGTAGACTGAGCTATAAGCACATGCAATAAGCATTTGTATGGCGCCGGTCCCAGAAAGGTACAATAACTGTATATTTTAACTTAATGGCTTTTCGGGGCATGCAAATTTCCAGCGAGCAGATTGCAGAGATGCTACAATGTAAGTCTGGTACCGTCTGTCTGCCTCTGTCTCTCCCCCTCACATGTCCTCCTATACAGTACATGCCTCCCCTATCATGTGCTATAAAACATCGACACACAGCAGCAGCAGCCCTCTGTCGCCGCTGTCTGTGACTGTGAAGCAGCCCATGTCAAAATCTATATCAGACCGCAGAATGAGAAACACAGTAGGAGGTAAAAGCAGATTATTTTCCTTTTAGCATCTAATGTCTCTGCATTTGGGTAATTAAAATGATTACTACAACAATTACACCAAGTAATTAGAAACTAATTACACTGGCATTTTTTGTGATTACAGGACCAGATGAAAATAGTGTTCAAAATTGAATTCATTGCATATTCATGGAAATGAAATTAAATAGTGCTGGGTGGATGAGATAATAGCGGCTCGGAGAATGGCGTTCCGAGGGGTTCGGGGAACCGTCTGTGGCTAATGCTCTGAACGGGCATTTTGTTAAATCAGTGATAATCTTTTAATGGCCTTAAAAGAAGTTCATATTTTGAACACTGTCAAGTGCGTTAAAGAGTGTGATGCGGTCCTTGTTCTGCCTCTTCTCCGTGACGGCGGGAATGATTAAACCTTTCATCTGTACGGCACAATAGAAAACATTTAATCATTATCTGCCCAAATGAAGGAAGAAGCAGGAGTCTTTATGCCTCCTTTATGTTGCTTCATGCACAATGATTAAATTAAATATCCATTCCTGAATTCATTTTTTTTTCTGTGCATCATCTTCTTTCTCTGCAAGCCCACCTCCCCCCCACCACCCCACCACCCCACCACCCCTCCTACCTCCCATCTATCGACAATAGTCAGGGCTTTAGCTGCTGCCATGATCGTGTAATGAGATTCTTCAGATTAAATAGATTTCCTGTTAAACTTGGGCCTTGGTAGATAGGGTGTCAGGAATGAATGGTTATTAACATTTAAATATATCACGGAATAAGAGAGAGTGCGGGTGCGAGTGAGCGAGAGGAGGGAGGAGAGACAGAGAGAGGGATGGAGGGGGGAAAAAAAACAACAATATGAATTTTTCATTGTTATCGGGTATGGATTTTTCTCTTCACCAGATTTCTTGTAGGACCTGATGAAACCAAAGTAATTAGAGAGACACAAGTGGGGCACCCAAGAGCCATTACAGCAAACAGAGCTCAATGTTTATGGGGCAAAGCCAAACAGCTTCACTGGTTAGAAAAGTAAAATGTCCAGTCTGTGTTTTATCTGCTATCCCATGTCTGTGCTGTAGATTATTACACAACATTAACAATGCTCTTTCTCTCATTGGTTTGCTTGTGATGGGACTCGTAATAAAATTGATGGTCTTGCGATCTATCACCATCTTGTCAGTTTTCTACTCACTTCATATTTCACCATTCCTCAAAGAGTGGATGAACCCGGAGCAGGAAATGAGAGTGATTGTACTTCAGGATCAAAACTTGACTATGATGGAAAATGACAGCATTTGTCTTTGTTAATGCCACAGAGGAATGATAACAGACATTAATACAATTTATACAGAGCAGGGGTAAAATGGCGCAGTGCAACAAGAGGCTGTAGTTCATCATATGTCAATGTAAGGGGAGTGATATGGTGCTTGGCATGTGTGGTTCATTCATTCATTGACAGTTACAGATCTCAATTTGTTTATTTCTTCCAAAAGTGAAAGTTTAAATTGAGTATTATCTTGTTTGTTGGCTTGGCTTTATTCTTATTTTATTTAAGATGGAGGACTCCACCTTTTTCTCCCCCTTTACTCTGAAACATAAGGTTCTTATGACTTGAAAAAAGAATCATGAAATTTGGAGAATAATGTTGAAATAAAGATGCTATTTTGTGCGAATAATGTCATAATTTGAAAAACATGGAAAATTAAAGGAATGGAGTAATTATTGAGAATTAAGTTTTAATCTTACAAAAATTAAAGTTGTAATATTACGAGAATAAAGATGTAATCTAACAAGAATGATATTTTCAATATTACAAGAATAAAGTTGTAATTTAATGAGAAAATGTTTTTAATAACTGGCGAGGAGATCCTGTGATCTTCGGAGATTCTCTTATGGATCAAAAATCTTGATTAGCTACCAAACTGATTGTTTCTTGAAAAACGACCAAAAACTCTTCCAAACTGAATATAACACAAATAAAACCAATGATAATCTTACAGTCGACCATTTCCTTGTCCACAAACAAGGCAATTTCCTCCATGTCAGTGGGATTCTTTTTTCAGAATAGACTCAAAAGTCTTGATACAACGATATCGTGGAGCTGATGAGCCAAAGGATGAAGTCTTTTGTTCTTTGTGAAACCAACACAACAGTGTGACTCAAGAAGTTGTTCCACGTCTCTCAATGTAACACAAGAAACAGACTGATCTCCTGGTATTCCTCCTCTAACGTGACACAGAGCCTAAAATCATGATTTCTCCTCATAGTATAATAACTTCATTCTTGTAAAATTACAACCTTGTTCTTGAAATCCCAGCATTAGTTTTCCCTTGAAGTGACCCTAATACTCTGCTGCAGGTTCTTCCTTTATCCCATCCTCAGTCATTTCTACGCGGTCGCTTATACTGAACCCTCTCACAGATGGTACAAAATGCCATGCTTATACAATAATTCAACAGCAGAAGACAGGTTTTCTATAAGCCGGTCACGTCAATGAGCAGACAGGTGTGCTATTTACATAACACTGTGACTTGCTGGCGAGCCGACTCTGTAAGTAAATGTCACATATCGGCTTTCACGTGAAGTCTCACAGCCCCAACTGACATCCATCAAAATTTGGCCCGGTCCGGTCTGTGATGTGTCGCCGTCCACTGAGATTGTTCTCTGAGTAAACAGAAGGTTTGGTATTTGATCCAGAAGTGTTCCTCTCACCTGTCATTCCCGAGGAAAAACACCACTTATATCCATTTTTTACTTTAGTGGAGGGAGGTATGTTTGTGTGAATTGGAATGGATCTTGTTGTTGTGTCCGAATGTTGGAAATCATATAAACCATTTTGTCATTTAGCAAAAAAAAAGGCAGACTTACTGGTTGTGACTTGTTAGCTCTCCAAGAAAAAATGTCCCAATGTCTCTTCACCTGTGTTTATCAATGTGTGTATTTTGCATGTGTGAAAACTAGACTTTACTCTTATGACTAGAATTTTTTTTTAAATAAAACAATTTAACAACATTTGCTAGACTTCCTCATTGTTTGTAGTATTGCAGACCTCCCTAATGCACTACTACTCACCACTGACTCAATGGCTTTAAATGTATTTCCCTTCCTCTGATGCTGTATGATCTTCAAATCAAATATTAATAGTTTCCTATTGATTGCCTTCTATTCTTTAATTTTTACTTTAAAAGCACTTTGTTTTTAAGGCACTTTAAAAATATAATTAATTGTCTATTGATATTATCATTAACAATCCCTGACAACATGCAGATTTTAGAATAATATTGCTGTCTCACAAAATAAGCAAAATGTTGTGTTTTATATGAATAAAGATTTATTTATTTTTGCCGGAGAGTCATTCACAGATAGGTACAGCATGTCATCATTCAGATTTATGATATTTAAATTTTGGGATATTGAGTCATATGAGATGTTGAGCACCTGATATGTAACTCAAACTGTTACAAAACTCTGATGTTGTCTACAAGTTGGAAAGGATTATTGCTACATAAACAGCATTGACAGATATAAAGTGTATAGTGTATAATGATATAATGTAATTTGAGATACTTAAACAAATTATTAGTTTGGTCTGTTTTTGTTTTTCGGCTTTTCATAGTTTTCATTTCACATTGGTAAATTTGTTTAATGCACTTAGAAAACTTAACGTTGATGTTACATGTGTAAGATTGTTCTATCTACCAGATATATAACGTAAAGTGTTCTCCATATTATCTTCCTGGAGCATATGTCAGAATAGTGACTGGGACAAATCAGACATGTAGACGGATCAGCAGTGTTCTCTGGTGACATAAGCTAAACAGTAAACTGTGATTGTGTTGTACTTTGTGTTGCCGTTTGCTGTTTTGATGGGACTAATGATGACAAAGCAGCAGAATTCTGCTGTTTTCATGGTCCTCGGCCGTAGAATGTTGTCAGAAACTCTTGAATTATCAAACAAACAAGACAAGAGAGCCGGCCCGCTTTCCCTGGAGTTCAGTGCACTACAAGCCATCCTTCATGCTGGGCCAGCCTGGCTCTGTGAACGTGGAAGCAGGTGTGGTGGCAGGACGGTGGAAGGCCCCTCTCCGGCTTTGCCTTCACATGCTGCCCACTTGTTAATGACTGGGCTGTTGGAAGCTGGTCCTCTGTGTACGCTGTTATAAAGCACTCAAAGCCTCCAGGATGGCAGCAAGCTCACTCCTTGGCCCCAGGGCACTCTACAGAGAATAAGACACACCTCATGCTTTGTTTTCCTGCACCGCGAGATCCCACACCAGAGGCGGGAGTATAAAAGCAGCAGGGTCAGTGTCAGTTCTTTCTATTAAAAGTATTCTCCACCTTATATGTTCTCTCAGGTACAGAAACTTGTTTTTCTTGTGATGCAGTTTCTGATGTGTGAAAGGATATACATATATATATAGAGAGGGAGAGACAGAGACATTTAGAAAAGGTTACATTAATGGTAATGTTAAGAGTATTAAATCATTAAAGATAATTCGATCCGACTGTTCTATGTATGTGTAGATTGGTCTTGACAGGTTACCAATTAGTCTCATACATTTGTGCATAATTGAGGCTCATCTCAGAAATCCAAGGAATGCAGGTAGTGCAGACTGCAGGTTGTATCACACAGTTAATCCTGGTGATATCTTGACATATTAAATCATATATCGACAATGAACACTATTAAAGTATTTCACATCAATTAGCCAGACAGAAATAAAGGAATCTTCAGCTACCCTCCATTTTACAGAGATATATTGAGTTTTATCTCGATGTTTGTATTGCTGTTTTGATTCTATCTAGCAGGTCTCATAGTGTTGTTTTTTACACAACTGTTTTCAGAAAAAAAGACCCTAAAACCAAGTGCTCATTATCTGCACAGTAACAAACGGCAGCCATACGATTTTAGCAACAAACTGATGATCACAGATAAGGATCTCACAGCTTATTTGCCTGAGGAGTGGGTGGAGACCAAAGACAGAGCTGAAAGAGAGTGAATATCGGACTCATTGGAAATTCACAGGGAGATAGTAGCTCATCTTTTACATCTAGTGGCAACTCGTTCCTTACCATTTCAATTTAGACCGGATGGCACATCAGTGTCGTGTTCACAACCCGTTTCAAATCAAGCAGGTTTGAAGTTGTTATCGACTTATTATTTAGAAGGTTCTCCAATGTGTTTGGACATCCTCTGCTCATTGAGTATAGATTCAGGTTAGATTCAAGCCAGGGAACCAGTAAAACTTATAGAAACCATGGACACCATCACATTTTACGATTTGGTGTTCAGGTGTGTATTGATCAAAGTCGGGCATTGGCTCTAATAAACTGTGATCTCATTTGATTTCCAAACTCTGTCGCTCTCGAATTTTCTTATTTTCTGTGGATCAATACCAGTTTCTGTTCGAGCTTATCAAGTTTATCTCTGGTTTAGTTTGTTAACCTCCTGTTTTGCCAGAGTTTATTCAATTTATATTTAGGCTCTCAGAATTACACCCATACATTCATTTGACATTGTTATCAATATTTATCGCATTTGTCTTGCGCACATATAGGATTTCACTGGTCAGCGACAGAGACAATAAGACTGCGGCCTGAGAACTCATAATATTTTGGTTCCAATTACTATTGATTTTACAATTGGTTTGCAGCAGGATGTTGTTTTATTACTAATATATTTAATGTGCAAATCAATATGAACACTTGCTAGGAAGACCTTCAAATCAAAGATGCAGACTTCCAACAGCCGACTGTTGATCCTTCCAGTAAATGACCACAGCCGTTGGGAAGTCCTCGAAAAACACAGGTTTGAACAACGAGCTATTATTTTTTACACTAAATTCACACAGCAGGTAAAAGATGTGCTTCAGGTTGTGAAAAGAAATCACATGTACAAGGGCATTTTGACTCAATTGGCTTGTAGAGTGGACTCACAGAGGGCCAGCTGTGGGGTTTATCTCAACAAAAGGCCGTCAAATGTAAGTGCAATTACTGCCACAAGCAATAAAACAGCCACTGC
Source organism: Platichthys flesus (assembly GCF_949316205.1). Taxonomy (NCBI): domain Eukaryota; kingdom Metazoa; phylum Chordata; class Actinopteri; order Pleuronectiformes; family Pleuronectidae; genus Platichthys; species Platichthys flesus. Next base: position 19,023,612 of record NC_084947.1, read on the forward strand.
ATTCCATAGCAACGGTGAGAGGGTGCCTAAGAACCTAAGAGCTCCGCCGGCCTTCCCGTGTGGGCCCCAGTTTGAGTGATGACGGCACAACATGATGGAGTAAGGCACGGAGAACCAGACCGCGTGGAGTACATTTATAATCTGTAATTGATAATGTAATAAAGGCTGTGAATGGGCTCGGAGTGACTTCCCTCCGATTGCAGTCACTGTCATGGCGGGCCTGTGTTTTTCATGCCTGGATGGACGTTGCCTGGCGCTGTGGGTTCATTCTACCAAAATTACCAGCGTTTCTCTCTCTATCGCTCTGCTTTCTGTCAGCCCTCGCTTTATCACAGACCACCTCTACCTCTTTTTTCGCTCCGCGGACTGTGTGACACGGAATTGACATGTAGGTTTGGAGGCAACATGATGCTATTGAGCTGTGATGTAAAGGCAGCTACCAGGCTTCCTAAATACATCCATGCTAGAGCGGGCATGGAGCAGGGGAGCAGGCGGACAGGCTCCACCGCTGGGTTTCAGCTCGGCTGTAGGCCTGTTAGATCAGATGAGCCGCTCCACGCTTCCACACCAGCAAGGTCAGGCTTGGGATCTGCAGGAGAGGAGATCATGTGACCATGTGGGATTCGGGACTGCTGAGATGGAAGTCGGCGTTTATAAAAGCTGACAGTGATTAACCACGATGCGTTGTCTTCACATAAAACTGAAAATATGGACTTTTAAAGGCTCCATTCCAGTGACACTGTACATGGCTCTGTTATGTAATTGGAGACATTTGGATAAGATGCCTGGGACATATAAATGATCATTAAAATGGAACGGTGCACAGCTGTGTGAGCGAGTGGCACACATTGCCAACAGGATCTTCTGAGGCCGCTCGCTATTTGACAGTGTGTCTCGCTAAAGTGTCGAGGTTGGGGGGTGTTGGTTGTAGGGCTCTGAAGTGAGATGGAGGTGCACACTGGTCAAATCGAAGGGTAAAGTGGTAGCTTTGGCTGCACTCCTTCCTAATGCCCTACGGCACCTCCACCATTAGCATTCCCCACTGCGACTTGAGTTCATAAGACTAATGGAGTTGCTACCTGGGGACATTAATTGTGCGTGACACCACTCGGGGGCTTTTGTGCACTCACACTAATATCAGTGCGCCGGCCTGACAAAGCGCCCAAAAAGATTACAAACAAAACCCAAATAACTGCCAGTGTTGTGTTTCTGTTTGACAGGAGAGCATGTGCGAGTTCGTTTGTGTATGTGGAGGGCTCGGGGGTCGAGGAGGCTCAGGTCCACTTACAGGATGTTCTTGAACCTGAGGAGCCAAGTGATATGCTAAAGAAAAAACAAGTGTCTCGCCCAAGTGGTGGGATGACTTCATCATCGCAGGACGGCTCCCTGACAGTGTTACGGCTCGCGTCAAACTTCTCCGCTGTGACACATGCATGACATCATCCAATAAAAATGCAGGCCTGGCCCTGAGCTGAGGCGGCATGTGAAACCCCCCCGTCCCCCAAGAGCGTCTTCAATCCTCAGGACACAGCAGGCCGCCCTGTAATGGAGGACATGTGAAGTTATGTACTTCTGTGTCTGTAAAAGTGAAACCATTTAAATGCGCGTTGAGCTTTCTCAGGAGAAAACTCAGGGTTTCTAAGAACAAGTTGTATGATCTAATGCCGTCTATCACAACAGCCCTGCAGTATATGTTACCTTGACTTTGTAAATATTTATCTGTTTATTCGTTTGTTGTTGTCTTTGTACTGGACTGTATCATCACTAAGCTACGTTTTGTTCACTTCTATTTACATACACGAAGGGCAAAGATTATAAGAAAAGCCCTTCATATTAGGTTGTATAACATCCAACATGTGCACCTAACAGTTTATATCGAACTCATAGTTCTTGCTTAGAGGTTGTTTTGAACCTTTGAAATTAAAAATCAATAAAATAATACAACTGTAAAATTCTGCATCCAGCAGGATGAGCATCTGTGTTGTTTTGCTTTAGAAACATAGTATGAGTTCTTTTTGCAGGTGACGATTTACATTGAGAACAGAAATATCTGTTTACATAGTGTCGTACCCATGTGCCCAAAGAGTAGTTTGCACTAACTTCCAAACGTCTGTCCCTTCGTGGCATAAAAATCATCAACTACATGTTAAGAAGCAAACAAAACAATAAAAACTTGCATTTTTTCCTGAATATCACAACGTTACATTGACATCTGTACCTTCCACATTTAGATAGAATGATTAAAAAATAATACTTCTTCAATTATTGAAATGGTCTCGAATGTTGGTCTTAACGTGAAAATGTATTCGCGTCTATAAACAGAACTATATAAATAAAACATGCATTTAATTATATATATAAATATATTATACATGCCTTTGAGCTATACGAGAAAGTTCTATACAAAGAGCTTTATAAAGTGCATATGGCTTTTCTTATAGAGAAGCTCAACAACAAACAAATGCATTCATGTGCATAATTTTACTCATTTTGACTGAAAACCTTCAAAACTTCATGAAAGATTGAGAAGGTGATTCCAAGGTGAATAATTAAACAAACAAATATCATACAAATAATAATTGATAGAAATTCTCCCAATACTTTGATAAGAAATCACATTGGCTTTAGACTTTTTTACTTAACAAATGTGAATCTTAATACACAGACAGAACTAATGAGATATAAGAGCCTGTAATCAACATATTCTTTTTCACATATTCAGTGAATTTCTAGTGAAGAAAGGGGCTCAGGGAAATGGCCTTTCTCCAGAGAGTCAAACCAATTTACACTTCCATAATTACATTTGTATTTACATTAGGATACTGAAAGTTTGATGTGTCTTCTTTTTTTTTTTCTCCACGTCCATTCTCCTCATCGCCGCCTGGAAAATCATTATCCCCTTTTGTCATAGCATGTAGCAGCAAGCCACAATAAAGCAAGAGTCATGTAATGAATGTCAGAATTATTTCCATCAGATATTGTGAAATATGCGTTCAGAAGGCCCATTCAAAGAGATAATATGATAATTTGATTTCTCAGATAGGCTGAACGGAAATGCCTTGTCTGGACATTTTGAAAAGCAGAATCCATTACTTCTTCTTAATTCACCCTGGCATAAATTAAAGGATTTCTGCAGGCCATTAACTCATCCATTAATACCCAGGGTCAAGATTATTGAAGCCCAGGGTAAGGCAATGTGAAGGGCTATTTCTTCGAGATGTGTCATCTAATGATTACAGCAGGGTTCTGAATCCTCCGCCATTAATTGTAAAATAATCTCCTCCTTTTGCTCCAGACAAACAGCACGGAAAGATAATAGTCACACGGGTAGATGATCCTGTTGCAAAAAATTAATTTCCATTTCATTTGTTTGGTTATGTTTCAGGCAATTTCAGGGCTGCGCTTGATTGTCTCGGAGGATATGAAGTGTAAGAACAGGGGAAACCACTGAAAGGAGGTGTAAAATTAGGTTTGTGTCAGCACAAAACAGAAGCCCGCTGAGCTATTTTTAATTTAGAGTGTTGGAGTGTATGATGAAGGTGGCTCCGAATGCAGAGGGGTATGAAAAGATCAAATTGGGGTGCAGAGGCTCCGCGTGGTGCGCAAATTGCCGTCCCGCCACCACCGCGGCCATAATACATACTCGTCCCAATTTGTTTCATGTGTCCCCGCAGTGAAAGACAATTGTCACACAATGTGCTTCTCACTCCAGTTTACTGGGAGATGTAATTTTTTTTTTTCTCTCTCCCCTGAATAAATCCATCCGGAGACGGGAGCCTCTGCAGCAGCCGCCCGGATATGCTGCAGGAAACCGCTCGCTGCTCAGGTGTTCAGCAGCTCTCTACTGATTTGGGACCTGTGTAAGAGAAGATGAAATTAAGGCAAATAAAAATCATATTAAAGAATATTACAGCCTAACAGCCATTAGTCTACAGCTTCCTGTCAGCTTTTGATGGATTCCTCACTTAGTTCAATGAATGGTCTAATGACATTGATAAAATCACTTGCAACCAAATAGAAAGGCAGCGATGCTCGAGAGCAAATTCACTTAAAATGTTAGCACTTATTCATGCTTTTCAAATTTTTTTATGCAATATTTACATCTCCAGAGAGAATGTAATGCAAACAACCCCCACAGAAACAGCAGCCCTGCACCACAAAGCAGCTTATATCTCCCCCCACTAACTCCCAGGATCCTCATCCACACTCTGACATACTAAGGGGAATTAATTTTACAAGCAGGGAGTTCCTCCTTATTGCTTCCTGCTAGCGCCGGAGCGACCGCCTTCAAAAATGATCCTGACATACACATGCACAATAGATGAGCTGTACGGGTGCTCACAGCCCATGAATACAAAGTCGGACCTGCAGCCGGCAGAGTCGAGTGGACTGGAAATCCTTCAGTATTCACTGACCTCTTTGCTATTTCATCCTCTCCCAACTATTTTTCTAGTTTGGGGAAAACACTTTCTATCACTGTCAGGTTGGGCAAGGATAAAAACTCTCTACTAGCGGATTAGCTGTCTGCCCGCTCCCGCCGCTGTGCTGCAGCAATAAAACACAAGCTTACACAGATCTCACACAGCTCTCTTACCTTTAGTTTGAAAGCCGAATTGGGAATTGGATTTATTTTGTTTCATAATTTCAGCAGACAATGACTCCCTCTGTGATGGAGTATCAAATTGTGACCGAGCAGGTTCCACAGGCACACAGGAGGATTTACAATGGTAGTTTAAACATTACTGGCCCAAAGTAGGCACTTTCTTTGTGAGGAGAAGCTTTAAAGACAGGAAACTTACAACCTTTCCTCCCCTTTTATTACGCACATTATCTGAGAATGAGCTCCCTCACCTTGTTTGTCTTAAAAAAAAAAAGAAAGTTGTTCGGAAACGTGGAAATATGATCTCACACTCCCTGCAACATGACAGTGCAAAAAGATATGAAAGCGTTCAATCTATTTAATTAAGACAGCTTAGTAGTGGCACTGGGTTGCAGGGTGTTTAAGCTAATTACAGTATTAATTACAACATTAATTAAATGACATAATTGCCTTTCAAAACAATGACTCCTGTATCCCTGGTAAGGTAAAGGGTTAATTTACTGTGGAAGCAGGCATGCATTATTTACATGCTTGGATGAATAATACATTTAGGAAGTGGGCTTATAAATTTACTGGCACAAAGAAAAGAAAAGCTTAGTAGCATAGCAAGGCTGATTTAAATATCTGTCTTAAATGAATATTTCTTTGAGTTACAGTGGCACCACAGAGGGGTAAATCTGTGTGGTTGGTATCTGTGGACACCCAGGGGAATAAACTTCACTGGGCAAAGAAATCCAACATGTAATTTCATTATTCCGATCCTCCATATATACAGTGTTGTATGATAAATAGAGTCTGCAAATGTGATCTGAGATATAACTTTTGTGTTTAAAAAGTCAATGTCCTGGTGAGGTTTCATCTCATATATAGATATTGTGGAAATAAATATATTTCCACATTGGTGTTTAATCAAGTTTTAGTATATTTAAATATCTTTTAGAGATATAACAGCCAAATATGTTTAAATATGAGTTTATGTAAAAGGCAAGTGTCTGCTCTGCACAGACTGATGAGGTAAACACACGCACAGAAAAAAGAAAAGAAATAGGAGTGAAAGGTAGAGCCGGAGAAGGTACCACGCTGAGCCCAAAACACTTCCAATTTCCACGCAGACGTATGAAGGAAAAAAATTACATCTCAGTCTGACGAGTGACTAATCAAGGCGAGCGAAATGGCGCCGCAATAAATTACCCCACTGTGAAATAAACCACACAAACAGACTGATGATAATAAATGTAAATTATTTCTGGGGAGAAATTTTCCTGGTACATGAGTAATATGAACCATCAGGAAGGAGTCTTCCTTAACATTAATTACAGAAAATGACAAGTGAGCTGACAAGTAGGAAGGCTCATTATCTGAAAACATATTCACAACTTCGCAATTTGCGCAAGATGGACTCCAGCTAAATTAATCTCCTTTCTTTGCATGAGCCCCTTCTAATTTTCATGTTATTAACAGGTTTGCAGTATCACTCAGTGCTTGTCACCCTAATCAGGTTTTTTCGGCGTGTTCGGGAAACCGTGGTGTCATTTGAAAAGGATCAGGCCTCATAATGTGCTCTCCATCACGCGTCTGAATCTACAAGGTTGCTTTTAATAAGGTTCCTTAATCATTTCTTCTTTTTTTGCTCAACTTTTGGCCTGGTTGGCGTCTATTATCACTCTTTTCATGGGGGGGCGCCATTAAAAGAAGACCGAGCTTATCTATGCACAGGAAGCATGAAAGACGTATTCACTGGGTCGTTATGTGCCACAAATCTGCGATAGCCTCCTATAACCTGCGTGCAAATATGATCACATATTGTTTAAATGTGAATAAGTCATACTAAGCTGAGAGGTTATTGTCGTAAATCCTCAATGAGAATACATTGGTTTTGGATTTCAACAAAAACTTTACATTTGTGAACCATACAATGTGTTTAAAGACAACAAAATATAACTTAAAAGAGCCCTGATGTGATTTAAGCTAATTTAAAAGCACATTGATAAAACCGTTTGTCTGAAAATAAAATACTTTGGTATATGTGTGCTGTAGGAGCAAAAATAAAGCAAAGAAGCCACTCATACATTTGTACATTACATGTGTATTAATTCATATAAAATATATATATTTTATAAGAAACATTGAAAGCAAACTCTGTTTCCTGGAAGCTATATTCTTAAACTACCTATGTTATACAAATTTCCATCATGATATCTGATCTAAAATGAAATGTAAAGGCACTCCATGTGTATTAATGACATTTTGTTAGTAACCGTATGTGCCAAGTTGCAAAATGTTGCTACTGAACATGTCTGCACAATATATTTCATTCATTTTAACAAATACAATATCAGTGTGCAGCAACTAAAGCACGATTTTATTCAATCATCCCAATACCCCTTCCCCTTCTCTTTCAACCTCGTATCTCGCATATCAACATGCACGGTGCACCGGCAGCAACAACTGCAAGTAATGTTGTGAGTTTTGTCTGGTTTGAATGAATAAATCATAGCAAATAGAAGAGATCTGCATGTCCAAAATGTAATCTGGAAATTTGCTGTATTGCAAACCCACTTTAATTCGCAGGTAGCCTCATGATAGCTGAAGCAGAAATGAAATATGTCATGCAAAATTAGTTCAGAGAAAATAAGTTTCAGGGGGAAGCAAAATGTTATGAGGGAGTCCATAATGGCAGAGGCAGCTTTATCTGTGCTGCTCTCTCACATACACTCTAATTACATTTCACAGATTGTACTACAATAGCTGCTGGTAACCTTTAGTGGATGGGCTTTTCAATAATGCAAAGTACACATTTTCATATCTATTTTTCCCACTGTGCATCCCATTTATTAATTTGCTGAACACAATAAAACAAAGACTCAATGTAATGTGCTCCTTTGCTCAAAAGGCACTGAACAAGATAAAAGCACACAAAGCCATCTCGCTGTAATGAAGAATGGGCTCGCATGCAAAGCAGCGGCATAATATCTGACGTTTCCAATTTGAAAGGCCATTTGGTTAGTTACTATAAAATGAGCGCAACATTGTTTTCTTGCTCAAACTTCTCTTTTGTATTTATCTCCCTCGTACAAAATGATTCATATCCTTTGCCTCAATTTACTCCGTAAACCCCAAAACTACTGGAGATAATATTGGAGCATACATCATGTATAAATCAAAAAATAAATGCTGTGTGTTTAATTTACAGTACAACATTCTAGTTTCGCCGTTTGCTGACACATTCCTGCAGAGTACAGTGAGCAGACAGTGGTGTACAGAGGCAGCTGGACAGACTCTCGCATTAGAGATTAGAAGCAAGTTAAGGAGTTAATGTTATCCACACATTGTCTGTTTCAATGCTATGTGCTGAATGCAGTTGTAATCGTGCAAATAAGTAAAAGCCTATTTAGATGTGAATGATACAAATACTCAGGATGGACGTTACTCCAATGTTAATGTCAGGGGGAAGGTTACATCAGATGAGTGGCTTAAGTTATTACTTAGTACTTTGGCCCTTAAAGTGAATTTGCATAGGTTCCACTTTGTAGCTGCAACATGACAAAAACATAACAGCTAAAGTTTAACTGCACTAGTTGTTAATGAAGAACCATCAACAACTCAAACTGAGCTTTTACAATTGTTAATCATTAACATGAACTATGCTGAAAATATATATATAGTAGGGCCGCTCGATTATGGAAAAAATCTTAATCACGATTATTTTGGACAATATTGAAATCACGATAATTCAAACAATAACTTTGAGTTTGAAAACATGATGCAATTATTCAGTATTTCTCTCCAAAAAACACTTTGTAACTGAGAATCACGCCAGGAAACACTCTGAAAAATTACTTTATTATATTATATTATATAAATGATCAAACATGCATCCAATGCTTTGGATTTCCCTTCTTTTGTCCTGGAGTTTAAATTTCCCAGATTTTCCTCTCATTATTAAATGTTCCCATCTGCCCTATTATATAGTGTCTTAAGTGTATCACAGTTTTTGCATCAGACAAACGTTGGAGCTTCAGACACTTGGCCACGTCCATCAGCAGCTCATTGGTGTTTTAACGTGTTAATATAGCCTGCAGTCGCACAAATATTACACACAGTCGACATTCTGCCTCCAGCAGAGCTCTGCCTCCTGCTTGTTATAAAGCTGAAACTGTATTTTTTATTTATGCACAACTTGGCACAAGTCTTGCGATACAGTGTTGAAACTGTGGAACAACATCACTCATGTAACTGCTGTAGTAATCAGAAGAGATCATTTTCCAGAGCTGCAGTCTGCAGGTATAATCGTGCATCGCTGTGTGCAGAGCGTCCAGATCGTGGCCCTTGGTGAAACAGTTTGCATCATACCACAAATAACATGTTCATTTGATGCAAATCAACAGTGGCAGCTGCTACAAGGGATTTTTAATTGAATGATTATTGTATTAAATAGTTGCTTTTAATGGAGCGTGCACCTCTGCAATTATTTCCGCTTTAAGAGCCTGGACCCTGGGCAGGTCTTTACAGCCACAGGCGTTTGGTTTGCTTCCAAATGAGTGGTCACTGTTGGTGTGGAGTCAGCCACCGACACAAACGTAGAAGACCTGACGAGTTAGAAGATTTATGTTAGGATGCGTGCATGTATGTGCATAAGGTAAACAAGAATCTATTAACAAAGTTACTGCATCAATGTTTGGCTCTGACTTGGTCCTGGCAGCAGCATTGAACAGATTAACAGCACAGAAGGCCCTATCGAGAAACTACTAACAGAACAAATCTGTGTGAGTTCCTTAATCCTGTGATATTTTACCCTGATAGGATCAATATTTACCAGGACGGCTCCCTTATCCACACAGTGTAATAAAATATTGAATGAATGAGAGAGGTGATAATGTTAGCCACAGTCTTTTTCTAAAGCCAAGCACGATCTCAAATTATGGGATCATTTATGAAAGATCCTGATGTTGTCTGAGACGATATTTTCCCTGGCATCAGTTAGACGACCCCCCCCCCCCCCCCATGATCAAACATGAGGAGGAAAGCTTCTTACACGATTACACAGACACTTAAAGGATCCATAGCCTCCATAAAGGATTTCTCTCATTTGGATTACATACACTTTGGAATTAATTGAAACAATGCAAAGTACTAAAAGAAAGTTTGTTAGAACTTACTTTGAATACCTTAACAATAGACAAAGCTACAAGCTAATGATATTTTCTTGATATGACAATTGCGAGGTGAGTTTTTTTGTCAAGTGACGAGGAGAAAATGAGTCACACGTTGTTAAAAAGAAACTTCCCAGCAGTCCCACTGTATGCAAGAAGTTGGAAAGGACTGAAGGGAAAGATTTGTGTCAAGTGCTTGGGTTGGAAACAAATTATCATAAGAGCAATTGACTTCATATCAAATTGAGCTTCTACTTATTGGTGTGAAGGTAATTTACAGCGATGTCACTGTTAACAATTCAGCTTAAAGACACAATGAGGAGAGAATAATTTACTGTAGTCTCTGCACCTGGATGGAAACACTTAATAAAAAGAACGGCTTAGTGCTGCCACTCACATCGATGCTAGTTTCCCTCGTGAACATTGGGATTTGTTTGTTTGTTTGGCAGTTACAAGTGAATCCATCCAACTTAATAGTATTTAAAGTGCAGTGTGGTCAATTAGAGCAAGTGGGTTTAAAGAATAGTTTAAAAGAATATCTACATCTTTTAATGAAACCTCAACTTGTCTTTGTTATACTTTGGGATTTAAATGTTGCTTTAACATCAGGATTAACCGCTACCAGAGGTTTTCAGTGGCGATCATTTCAACCAGCTTTAAGTGTCTTTTTTTCATCTACCTCTCCAACTTGGATTCTCTTCGAGTTAGCATGCTAACCAGCTAACCCTGGCCTGTCCCGTCTTTGAAGGAGACCAGAACATGTGGATCAAGTGGAGTGAAATGGATGAGATTCTCTGAAATAAGGGTGATGCCCTTTGAAGCTAAATGCATAAGTTTATGGTTGCAAGCCATTAAACGGACAAACTGATTAAATCTCCACTGTTTATCACACAAAGGCAGAAATAAATGACGTAGTTACTAATGATGAATAAGTTATAGCAGCAAAAACAAAGCTGGTATTCTTATTAGTCTATTTGATAATAGCAAACACCATTAATCAACACTAACAATATTAGCATGTTAGAAGAAATAGCTTGTAAAGCGACCTGCTCACAGACAGTTAAACCATAACATAATGTAAAAATGCAATCATGCAGTAGGGAATAAAGCATATTATACCGGTAGTGTGACATTTACTTTATACTATGAATGAGTGCAAACTTGCCATGGGACCAAATATCATTGGTGTTACAAATGCAATGAAATTTATATTTTCACTGCACAGGCAAGTAAACAGGTAATCCTGTACATCCAACATGTCTGCAAGACTCTAGTGAGGTGCAGAGCTGATCTATCATAGCCCTGCTATGACAAGAGGTTATGGTTCTTTGGAAACGTGGGAACATAGGACCACAAAAGCGAGACCAAAAAAAGAGAATAGCCAGACTGCGGTTCTGTCTGAACATCCACATTCTCAGAAAAGGCTGATTCTATAATATTTCCAAACACATGTGAAAAACAGTAAATTATGGAAAATGGTGCTCGTAGCTGATAATAGCTGGATTTGCAGGAACACACAGAGAAATCCGTCTTAATATTTAACTCTGGTGGCCAAGTGGCCATGCTAGGTAGAGCAGCAGTTGGCGGAGCAGGGGCAACATTAAGCTCAGACAATATTATTTCCTTCCTACACATCTTTGGGTCAGAAGGGACCCATTTCTCATTTCACTGTCTTTGATTTAATAATGCACCCATACTCTGGAAAATGAGGAGCACGAGTGATCGCTTTCTTACTTTTCTCTGATGCTGGCTTGTCATGACTCTCTCTCCTCTTTAACAGCACTGCCCAAACTTGAGTCTACCTCTTCCCCCTCTACTCTAAAATCCATCACCACACATCTCTGTCAGCGCCACAGAGACCCTGAGTCGGGTGCACTGAGTTGTCCATGCTCACCCAAGCACCAGTGGACCTCCGATGGGGAAATGCTTGGCTACAGAGAAACCTGCACGAAATTAAATTCTCCACTTGGCTGACTAGGGTGACTCGTCCAGGTCTGCCGGCCTGTTCCTTCATTATTCCTGGGCTGATAACTGACTGAACGGGATGTCTTGTCTGTTTAATGCCAGCTCAGCTGCTTCATGGGAGGAACGGGCATGTCACTCTCCACTATAACACTCGGTATTACCATCTCCACTTCATTTATTTGGCTGCGATTTTGTACGCCCGTCAAGTCACCCGTCCCCCCCAAAGACACATGCAATTCACCGCTGCTCAACCTTCTGCATCTTTTAGGAAACTCTTCAAAATAACCTGTCTAAAATTTTCATTAAAATGTCATTTAGATGTCACACCGATGATTTAGATTGGAAACAATAAAGGTGACCCTAATTGTATCTTTCTCATAACTAGTTCTCTGTGGGTGGCACTGGGTTGGTTGGATTTCATTAATATGCCCCCGTTTGTCCACGAAAACACAATATCATCCAGCTTCGAGCAGAAAAAAAACAAACAATGAAAAATACCCACTGACCACGATGAATACAAGAACAGAGGTTGTTGATGGAGCGCACAGTGCGCTTTGCTTCCCTGCATTTATGAGCATTGAGTTAAAGGTTTCTGCATGAGGGCACCGCATGATTGAACGTTGTGATATGGAAACACAGGCAGGCAGCCACTGTCAAAGACACGGCTCGCACTTGACCCCGCAAGCACTCAGCCCCTGGCCCCCACCCACTTTAGCAGCTCTGGCTTTTTCTCCCAAGCTTGCTTTGGGGCATTTGCAGAATTAAAATTAATATGTCCTCTCCTAATGCACCGGTATGCAGTGTACTAATCATAATTCATAGTCCTAATGCAGGCTTTTAAGTGCACATGGTGGTGTTGAGCCTTTGGTGCTCATAAAGGGGAATCAATGGCAAATGCTATTGTCCTACTGGCACACAGTCGCTCAACAAAGAGCATCAAAGATAATCGAAGGCTTGGGAGTGAATAGTAATAAGTGTTTGGGCAAAAAAAAGAGAGAAGTCAGTATTTGGAAGTCATTAAACATCCAACGCCCACCCCTTCTGTGTAACCACAAAGCCAACAGCATTGTGGGACAAAATGCTTTCCAATGTGACAATTGATTGCTTTTTGAGGTGGTTGTTGGTTGATTTCATAATTGGTATAATTTTTCACGAGTACATGAGTGTCATGCCATGATGGGCTGTAGAATCTAGGTAATGCAGTGGCCCGTAGTTCAACCTTGGGATCAATAATGTATTAAAACCAAAGGCTTATTGAAATAATAGAAGGGTTTTCACCAGGGGAAGAAAGGCAGAGGAAGAAAAATGCACCAAAGACAAGTGCTGGAGTCTACGCCAGGCTTCCACTGTGAGGAGCATTGTTTTCATGCCAGCGCTTTTACTCCCAGATATAAAAGCGCAGTGAAAGTCGCAGTGATGTGAAAACTCTGGACTCTGTGGCGTTGACATACAGTTCAATGTGCGAGGAGCTTAAAGTAGCACTTGATAATTCAGTGTCCAAATGAACTGCGAAACCGAAGCTGTGAACACAAACTGTTCACTTGTTCTTATTTGGAAAGCAGTCGGCGCCTTGATGAAGTAAACAATCCCAGACCGCTTTACCTACACAAGTCATTATTGGCGCCGTCTGATCATCGTATAACATTTTGCAATCTGCGGTTCCCTGCTGCTATCGCCTCTTGTCGGATCTGCCTGTTTTGACAGTGTCTGAGAGAGGAACACTCTGTGAGGTGTCAGGTGAAGACTACATGTGACAGATTTGGAGGGGAAATCAAGAGAAGACAAACAGGCAGCTAAATGCCTGGGAAATGTCTCAGCGCTCAGACAGAAGGCGATAAGTGCTGCTGACGCGGACATGACAAGCTAGCAACAGTAAACCTCAGGACACGCAATCCCACCGGAGGCCCGAGACTGGACACAATTGTTGATGACTGCTGAATGTGCTAAACAGCTCTTATGAAAAGAATTAACAAGAAGTGGGAAGCTGCCGCCGCCGCCGCCGTTACCACACACACAAGCACACACACACTCTACTTCAACCACCTCTGCCTTTCTTCTGCAAGCTCTTTGATGTTTCTCTGTTTCTCTTCGACAGTCAGCTTCGGTTTTGATCAAGGCTTGATTTCTTGTGACATATCTGAATATCTGACGCATATTATGAAAGCAATACAAGCCCTCACAGAGAGGCCAGGGTGCCTCTAAACTTGAACTGTTGCAGAGCGGCACGCAGAACAGGGCAATGACAGAAGTGCGTCATCCTTCCACACTGCTGAGGACCAGAATACTGTAAATCTGTTTGTAGGAGGTGACACAAGTGAAACAATTGTTCAAAGTTTCCTCATATTTGTGTTGATTTATTTTGTGATTACAGATGCACATTGTCATGAGGGTCTACGTTTATTGTACTGTACTTCAATACCATCAGAAATATCTGTCTCATATTTATATTGAATTATATTATAACTATTTTCTATTTACACTGAGCATCACAATGATGAACCTGTATTATAATTGTTTTATACAAGGTCTAAAATATAAATTGAGTTTTTATTAATGTAATATAAAAATCAAGTAAATCTAAATACACAAAAAAGTTAAACCAACTTAAAAAGATAAAACTTTATTTAGTTTGTTAAAATAAACATAAGATGCTATATAAACACAATTGTTAACTTCAATTTGATCCAATTAAAGTATTAAGCTTGTGATCATTTTACCAAGTATTTCATGTACCTGTCCTGCACAAATAAGCAGTATAAATGCAAATATCCTGTGAGCTTACAAAAGTATTTGATCAAAACAACTCACCAGTGTGTAACAAATACAATTTAAACAACTTAACCTGCTGCATTAAATGGCTAACTTGTAAACATATCAATTATAAGAATAAAAAAGTAAAATAAAAAATGTTAATGGGGCCAATTTACTGCACATTTGATGTATAATTATTTTTTAGTAGTTCAACACCAAATAAGTGTGTTAGAAAACAGTAGCTTCCAACAGTTACTCACGAACATTTGATTTTATCTGGAGTCATGTCTGTTTTCCATAAACTACCAAAAGATTTGGCTCTTAAAACCGTTATGTTTATACCTACTAAATATCTGTCGGCCTTTATAGCTTTTCTAGAGCGCTCTTGCTAAAATTATGATAATGGCAATAAAGAGCACCGAGAGTGAATCAAAACTGTGGTGTTGTTGGCAGTAAAACCAAAACACTGAGCTAAGAAAGAAGCTAAAATGCTCCTTGTGTCTGAAGGTTAATGACTTAATCAATACAAGCAAATTCTGTCACACACACCTTTTGATCCATAGTTTATATAAACACAGTTTAGAATCTAAAAGCCACTTCCACCGCTGCTTACTTCTGAGATAGAGCCGATACCACATTGTACAACTGGGCCTTTTTAAAGCATCCACTATCAGCTTCCACCTCAGACTCCCCCTCCACACCCAAAGGTTTGACGCCTAAAAACAGTAGCAGTCCACGGTTCTCGACGTCTGCACAGAATTGTTCGGTGAATCAAAATTGGGATAAAACATTTGATTTACAGAACCAAACTGTGACGTCTCTGCCCTCCTGGACTGCCGGATCATGAATATATATTGCATTATGAAGATGTGATGACATTTAGAGCAATCACATTTAACCCTCTCCTCTTGTGCCTCTGTTTTTACTCTTCCCCACTAATGCATTTTGCAGCAAGGGATGCATCTTAAAAGATTCAGGGTAAAATGTCAGCCGAAGCAGACACTGCTCTGGAGCCGGGGTCATTTCAGAGCAGTCTGTGATTCTGGAGCACTCACATGCACACACACAAGGGGGCTCTATCCTTCTCCACCACTACCGTTCCACCACTTTCTTCTTTTCCTGTACTCCATTCTACCTCCTTCCTCACTAAATATTTCTGTTGGTTTACCCCTCCCGTCCATGTGACTGCACTGGAGGTAGAACTGACGCACCACCACGAGAGAGAGGCCTGACCAGTTGGGCGCTGTCTCCCACCTCATTACCAGATGCAAATGAAACGGGTACACATGTTTAATATTTAGTGGCAGCAGAAATGTCAGGCTGGCACAAGATGGAATTAAACAGCACTGTCAGCGCAAGTGAACTCAAGGCTTTCTCAGCTATTTCACTTCATATTGAGTTACTGTCACAATTTATTTCACAGCAGTGGGACGACTAGTGTGAAAATGTTTTTGCCTTTTAAGGATCGAAGGGGAATCAGGGAAGAAGTGTGAAGGGTATTGTTCTGATGAGGCTTTGTATTTATTTCTGAGCTCTGTGACAAAGCTTTATTGTTTTAACAAAGCTCGACTATTTATCAGGAATCTTTTTCCTTTCTTTTAGATGATCCTGACAGCGCTCCTGTTTTATTGGATGGTATAATGATGGAACACAAAAGTGAGAGCCAGCGAATGCACAATGTTGTTAAGGACAGTAATATTATGCATACATTGTGCTGCTGAGCCTCAGACCTCCCAGGAGAAGGGTTTGGTTTAACTAATCCTGATGATCCATACCCATATCAAATGTGTCATCCTGGCAACACCAATAGGAAATGAAGAATTTAAAGGAGTGAGCTTTTCCCCTCTGCCATCATGAAAGCAATACAGAGTAATAGCTAAAAAAAAAAAAAATTATATATATCATACGCTGCAAAAACAGGGGAGCATATTGAGTATGCAAAAAGACGTCGGATTGGATTTTTCACTCTCGTCCCCGCACTCTGACACACATTATCAGACTCAGGGCTAAAGCAAGTTAATGTTCGTTCTAATCAGCGTGGCAGATAACAGCGGGACCCACAGGGACCTAATTAAAGATACTGTGAGAGGTTTATCTTTGCGGCACTGGCAAAAGTCCCCTCGTCGGTCTGTCCTGGCGAGGGGGCAGGAAGTAAGTGTTCAGTTGCTAGTTCATGTATAGCAGTTTTTGGCACATGGGTTATTTTAACAGCCATTCTTCTAACGCCCCATTAAAAGGAGCTGGTGAGAAGGTGAGGGGGGAGTGGTCAGATCAAAGTGAGAGGGGGAACAAAGTTGCATATTTAACTCAGTGAAAGCCTTTATCAGATTCTAATGTATGAGTGAATGGAAATGAGAAAGATTTTCTGTGGACAGGCAGTCAATGAACTCCCACTGCCTTCTCTAAAAAACAGTAGAAGCGTTTCATTATTCCAAGGTGAGGGCTTTAAAACAGCATTTTAAATGTTACCCCGCTGTTCAAGATCATGAAAACCTTTAATTTCATGCAAATGAACAGCAAGGAGCATGGAGCTTAATGTAAATGCTCCTTTTGTACTGTTGTAGAAGTGAGCTGGAGAGAGAGGCCAAGAAGAAAATTCCCAAGGATTCTTTAATTGCTATCTGAAATTATGTAAATCCCTCTGCTAGGCTGAGTGCAATTATCCAGCGCCTCTCGCTGCCAGCTTTACTAATGTCTAACAAAATATCGGTGGCTGACATTTAGACGTGGTAATGCAAATGAGAATTAATTTTTCTTCCAAGACAAAGGGCAGTGGAAAGATCACTCCATTTCATACAATAAGGGCAGAAAAAAGTGGGGTTTGCATGATGACAAAAAATTGTTGATCGAGAGATGAGCTCAGCATTGAAGCCCATTTGCTATCAGTGCAGCCTGGTACAGGATGAGATTATTTTCTCTATTCTGCACCATTAATCTGCCTCTATTGCCACAAAGAGGTATGCTGCGAGCAGTAGACATTCATTTAGGGCTGGAATTAATTGCGGTGTGGTAATGATATGGGGAACCCTCCCCGCTCCCCATTGTTACAACACGCTCCTGCCATCGCCTTGATGTTGGACTGCTTGGGTCCCATATTTCCATTTATCTCCCCAGGTACAGAGATGGATGTAGGCCAGACACTGCAGCCCGGTGAGACTCCCCCGTGTGCAGCTCGGAACACCTGTCCCCCGCTGTGCATCGGCACCCCCAATCTTTACCAGGCCAAGGAGGAGCACCATCATAACACTTTCCCCCCAACCCCACCGTCTCACGGGACGCCCGAAGGAGCAAGATGGGGGAGGACCGAGAGGCCGGTGTGTTCATCGGGAGATCGGCCGCCCCAAACTGCATTTCTTACCCAGAAATCAAATTACAAGCTGCTGACATGCAGGAAAAACTGTCTATTCATTTTTTGAATGTGGATACTATTTGCGAGAGCCCCCCAACTGGGACAATTCTCAGATGAATGGAGGAAAAACACTGTGATGCACCAACAAGTTGCTGTCCACCATGCTTCTCCGAATATGTCTCCATCTAACATGGCAAAAAATAAACTGACTAATAATGCACATTTAGAATCAGCGGCCAGGTAAGATGATACAAACATTTTTTTATCCATAATGTAATGCATAATGTTTTTCTGTGAAAACCTCAAATCTGTAATTTATAATTGTTAAGAAAAATCCACAATATGTCAACAATGTGTCTAAAATCCATTGCACTGGCTGAGAGATTGTTTGACACGAGCTCTTTAACCTACACTCAGTATGGGTGATAAAGCCCGTGTTAATACATACAGAAGCCTGTGCATCTGCTGTTCTGCTACAAGAAAACATGATTGACAAACAGTCATTTAACACATGACTTCCTGCTCCGAGGTGTTGTACTCGGCTGCATTTTATTGAGAGTAGTTTGTAATATTCTGTTATTCAACCATGTATGTTAATGGGAAGTACGAAAAAAAGGAAATCCAGTACGGCACAGTACGCCACCTTAAATGAACATGTTAGTACACATTTCTGACTCTGTCACTGGATATTATAAAGGTATAGACTTTACAATGAATTGACTCGTAGTGTATTGCACGTGTGTATACTCCCACTGAGTGTATCTGGCATTGCATAATGTGTCAGTCCTTGACGTACAGTTATTTTGATTTTCAAAATTACTTTCAAATGGGCTGTTATCATGAGTCGGTTTCATACGGGGAACAAATCATCGCAGGTCACAAGAAATAGGCTTTGAGAATTCAACACACAGGACCTTTATTTTGTTTCGGTGATGGCCTGTCCAATCGGGGGCTTTATCATGCATGCTAATGTTATCTCCGGGCTCTGCACCTACACTGCTAATGTGCCGCATTCTGTATAGGTGTTTACCATTGTATATAACCCCCACTGCACCTTTTCTCCTCATCTCCAGCTTTCTAACCTCCATCTTCCCTGCCCCTCCACCACCCGTACATCCATCAGAGCGCTGTCATGGTAGAGGGGCTTCGATGCTCCTTCCTGATGCGGCCATCAAGGCCCTCCATCTAACACAAGCCGACACATCATAATAACAGTAAGAGGCCTTTCCTGTCCAGTGTCATGCTTGGAGAGATTAGTTCCCCTCCACAAAACCCAGGTAATTTGCTTTTGCTGAAACACATTTGTAGAGCGTATTCTTTCAGGTTAACTAGTTCACGATTGGAGAGGAGACACTTGCTGCACAGTGTTTGCTTCTTTCTGCCATTATTCCTCTCGGCTGTTTTTACGTTCAGGCCAAACTCTGCATGTGTGTGTGCCGCTGAATGCACATATCTGGTCCTTGCAGTTAAAAATCGATCAGGCATGTCGACACTACTTTCATGGATATGGTGCTCACGTGCATCAGCGTACACAAAGCTGATCTTCTGCAACGGAGGGCAAAATTAAAATGAATAATAATTTAAACGTGTCGACTTGAAAACACATCAGAGCATTGCCCCTGGATTTTCACAGACTTTGGCTTCAGGAATACATGATATCTGTTTTACTTACACTAGTGTCCATGTTAAATCACACACAGTGGAGCAGATGACCACTGAGGGACAAGTCAGTAAAGCAGAGCGTTTTATAGCTGTCATTATTTCCTGCAGAATTATTGGGTGGGTGAGTTACAGATAGGTAAGGGTTTGAATATGTCACAGACATAATGGGACATTAATCCATCTGTGACCCAGGTGTAAAGACAGTCAAATGTCAATTTTGGTCGTGGCTTTTAAAGACATTTTATATATGTATTAAAAAAAAGGAGGCTAGATAGAAAGATAAAATGTCCAGGGTTAATTTCTGCAGGTCTAATGTCTATTTCATTCTTTATTAATCACAGAGGGTTGCGTATGAATGGGCTGTGCTCTGTGTCTTCTCACATTTGCTGCATGATCATATTTCATAAACACTGCATTTGAATTTTTATGTACAGAGTATGCAATATTTATGAAAAACTGAATATGTAAATAGGTAACCTTTATTTATGAGTCCCTGCCAGACTCGTGCTCTTAAGTATTACTTTGGATGATAAGATGGATAGACAAACATGTTAGTTAGGGGGAACGCGTGGCTCCGGAATGATTGATAATTAACAGCTTAATCAGGTTGGAGGTCATAATTTACCTTCTTTCGTCTGGCAGGATTTATTTTTTTTCCAAGGCTGGAAAAAAACATATTCATAATTCTACACAATGACAAAAAACATTCAACATTTAATCATTCCTCTGAAATAGAGACCAAAGGATGTGCTGTTATTCTGCTTGCTGGCTTCTATTAGGATGTATGGAACTGCCGGACATGAGCGGAGAATATCCACAAATTTATTTGAATGAATCACCCAGGAAGGAGCCCAAAACTAGTCAAGTCGGTGTCTTTTAGTCACACATTTAATCCTAATGCTGCATCCTGTTACATTTCCAGGCTGTAAGTGCCTCGGAATTACCCATCCCATCCTGGAGGAGTCCTTTTTTTCTGATTGTTTAGAGAGCGGTTAGCATGCCGAGGATGCTCCAAATACAATTTTACATCCACTTATGGAAATCCATTGTTCCTTGAACATTTCCACACACAAACCAATATATGCTTTTCTAAGAGGTCTAAGACCTCAATTACATCAAATGCAGTTTGTCCTGCTGCTGGGCTGCCTGCTAAAGGGCTTAAACAACTGTGTCAATGCTACCCCCTTGTGACCGCACTGCAGCAGGAGCATTTCCTCACAGCCGCCGTTCACTGCAGAGGAAACGGTCCACTTCAATAACATAAAAGACCTTTCTTTACAAATAATATTGTGCTTGTATGATACATAAAAAATTGACACGTATGAGGCACATATTTTAAAGATTGTTGGTGTAACAACAGCTCCCATCATTCTGCACAGGTAACACATATTCACTACAATGAGTCTTTGAGGAATTCTTTGCTTTGAAGGGCAATTGTCAGACATCGTCACTGCAGCTTGAACTGAAGCATGATAAAGATTAAAGGGAACTCAGAGATATTCTATTTGCACAAAAGAAATTGAAGTGTGTCATCAGAGCACCTACTGCATTTGTAGCTCCCACATCGCTTTCATTAAAACCAAAAGACGTCTTGGAAGTTGCCACGCTGACGTGCAGACAGATGTGCATGTCAGAGGCATGAGAGGGAATATTTTGGGGGGCACTCCTCCTGCTGTCCTCTCCGCCTGCAAGAAGAATGCACGCACTCTTTTTATTGTATGGACTTGAAAAGAAATAATTAGACACACAGGTATATAATTGTGCAAAGCTGCATGGCTCACTTGTCACATGTGGCAGAAGGAAAAAAGGGCTGGATTCTCTGAAGTGCAGTTTGCCATAGGCCGCCACTTTAATTTCCCAAGTTTGCTTCATCTTCAAAGACGGCTCAGGAACTTAGAGAGCTTTTTTCTTTCGTTGATGAAGCAGAGGTTCTTAAGAAGAGAAGAGGAAAGATTTTTACAAATAGTATTTTATTTGGAAAAACTGAATTTAAATTATGGCACAGGGAAATATTATGAGCAGATTATCAGATTTATATATAATTCGATATGACCTAAACACGTTCCTTATGAATAACATAGGATATTTCAAGAACACAGAAATCTCTATTACTATAAGTAACTCAATTTCCTGTTACAAGATCAGATCCTCGGAGGGTATTTCTTAGAAACTGTGTATAGAGATACTGAGATTAGCATTTCCAACAATTCCACCAAAAACTGGGAGGCAGCAGCGCATCAATCAGGATGGTTATGCCAGCACTGATAAACGTTGATGTTAGCCAGCTGAGAGAGGAGAGTTTATCCGAAAGCATGAAAAATGTCAACATACATTCGTCCACTATAACGTCCATTACAGGCACTTTCATATATAAATATATATATATATATATATTTATTTTTTAACGTGAGTCACAATATTATAAATAAAGCTTTAACATCATATGAAAACAGGCCCACAGCATTAAGATGAAAGCTTATCTATTAAACCGCCCAGTAAAAGAGATGCAGGTTGGATCACAGTGCCCCTCTGTGTGATTCACTGTGATCCGACGAAGCTGAGGTTATATTTGGTTGCTGCACTATATGTTGACATCTCACACAGCAGCCCCACCCCCCCAGGTTAGGGCACGTCAATCACAGGACACGTGACTGCAGGAGTCCCCGCCTGCCCTCTCATTGACACCTTCCATTGACTTTCCTTCATACAGATCAGTGAGCCTAAACCATTTCATTCAGGGTGACCCGCTGCCGCTCCCCCCCGACTCCCACCACTGGACAGGTTGATTTGTGCCTCACTGGCAGGCTTCAACACAGCTATGACTTTTATCCACTTAAGTATGTATATTTTTACCCGACTGCAGGGTTCCATCTCTCATTAACAGTCCGTGCACACTGGGAAGCGAAGCGTGGCTCCCAGCGCCATGTATGTAAGCAGCCTATGTACGCAGCTAAAACAATGTTCACTTCAGAAGAAGAGAAACAGTGTTTGAATTATTCCCTTCCCTGACCTCAGGTCCATGTATGTAAACATGTGACCTAATCTCTTGCTACCACGTTGTTATTTATGTCATATAATCATTTCAACTCCCTCCGGATGCAGTCGGCAAACAAACATGACCAAAATACATATTTAGATTTATTTGTCTGCAACTGTCCAATAAAACATATCCTTTGCATTTCCATCTCTGGGCTTTGGTCCCAGTGGGAGTTGCTGGCTGAGAAATGTTGTGCTTTCAAGCTTCAGGGAACAGCGATGTGAGCAATGTTCAAGGTGGAAAAAAGAAAAAAGTGGTACGCTGCCTAAGTGTTGTACTATAAAGAGAGAAGAAGTGGGTTTTCACATTCCAAAAGCCTCCAAGGGTTTAAGCTCTGCAGTGGAATGTGGGTGCAATCATCATACTCATCTCAGGAGAGACTACAGCGGGCTCTCGACCACTCACTCAATCTTTGTGTCTCACTCTCCTCTTATTTCTCCGTCTGTGGCATCATCGTCTGGCTTCCTCTCACTTTGTCCACCTCTTTAATGCCCTCCCGCACTTAAACGAGCCGTCTGAGTGGCATGTTTTCTACCGGGGAAGAACAACTCCGAAATAACCAAATGAGCTTTGCTCATGTCTTTCCCCCAGTCGAGGAAATCAAATGTACGACTTTGTAATGAAACAAGTCGATTTTAAAAGCGGAATGAAATATTTTATGACGTGCTTATGCAGGGAGAGAGAATGCCTTGATGAAAGCTGTGCCCCTTGGTGCATTGTGGATTTCATCCTCATGCCATCCACACATGGTTTAGGGTGTTTGTGGCAGGAGCGGCATCCCCTCTGTGACCAGAGCCATAAATGAATTACTATAAAAAGGGTTACTCCAGGGCTAGATGGCTTTTATGTAATTGTGTGGTGGTGAAAGGGGGTAAGAGTATTTCCATAAAATTTCAATAAATTGTGCATTTTCTCAATGACTTGTTGCCCCACGTGAACGGCACAACGAGAATTCCTTTCTCCAAGAAATGGGCTGCAAATCCTGGCAGCGGCAATCGTTATTTTGCAGTTTAACCCGTTAAAAGGTAGCAATATGCTTCTTTTTTTTTATAGTGTTTGCATATTTAAGCTTATTTAAAATGTCATAAAATGTCATTGGAGGTCATCCACATATGTGACATCTGTTTAAAAACTGCCTGTTAAGTGCACCTCATATTCACGGAACATTACAGGGCTAAATGAAATTCATGACCACACGGCTGTTCTCCCCTGAGTAATACAAAATGGCTTTTTTTTTATTTAATATGCTTGTAAGTATAAAAAAAGTGTAAAAAAAGTTAATCATGTTACAACATAACAAATCTTTACCTTAAATTTGCTCATTTACCACAGAAAAATAAAGTAAATTCATTAAAATAGACACGGGCCAGCAAACTAAGCATCAATCACAATCCCCATTGTGAGTGTGTTTTGTTCACATTAGTTACAGTCATAATCTTAATTGTCGTACGGAAGAATGTGACCTCAATCTCTCATGTCACCTATTCCAACCTTGCAGAATCACCAGTCACGCAGATTTGAGAAGCTGATTTGAACACGATGATTCTGGAGCATTTCAAGTTGTGAATGTACGTAGCACATCATTTTTAAACTAACTGATATCAAACCGTTCACTCCCACCTCTGTGAAATGGCTGGCAGCTGCTATCTGGGTGTCTGGAATATTGGTTTCTCCCACTTTCTGTAATTAGCAATGATCAAGAGGAATTATAAGCGGCGGTTAACAACATTGGACTCCTCAATGACCCTGATAGATGGTCAATTATAGTGATCAGGTCGTAGCGTTTATTGGATTTAAAGTGGCAGTGATGGGCCCTTTTGGCCTAGTGTGGGTAATTATCACATTTATGCATGATTTAAGGCGACAGTGTATAACGAGAAAGACTTGACTTAAATTTAATCATTTTCTTATCTATGTATTTATGCAAGAGTTAACAATGGATGGCCATGAGTGGAATAATGCAATGAGAGCAGGATTAGTGTGAGATCCACGTGCTGTCACAGCCACAGTGTCGCTGTGGGCTCGTCATATCTGAGGCTGCAGGAGAATTTACTGCTTCAGACAACTTGTGTCAGAGATGGGCTCATTCCTAGAAACCTATTGTTTCATTCATTTTTTTACTCCTCATATATATGTGTATAATTCACTTCAGGGCATCAGTGACGCTTTTCAAGATTACACTTGTCTCGCTTCTCTGGTTATTCTGTATTTTATCGTGACCTCCACACGGCGCTACATTTTTAAAGAACACTCACACTAAAACATCTCATGGTCAACAGCCTCTGGTTTTGCTAGCAGGGGAAATATGCCAATAGAAAGCAGATGCTACAAAACGATCACAGTTGTCAATAAATTTCTCTCTTCCTCCATGTCATCCATTATTCTCTGCCTGTTCCGCAGGAAGAGGCATCTCGCCACTCTTGCTTAGGCAGCCACAGACAGCTTTCTGAATCCAGACACCTGAATATGATCAACTGGAAAGCTGCTGCTCGGCTCCTCTGGTAACAGAGGGAATACATCAGTGCCTTGTTTATTTACTTTTTCCACATGCCAGAAAAGGTCAGAGTCAGAGGATTATACTGCACGGCCCAAGTAGAACTCAATAAAAGCCCAGCAATGAAAACAATATCATCCATATTTTAAACAGCTGGCACCAAACAGAGGGAGTCTTACACTAGGGTGCCAATTATTCTACTTCTCGGGGTTTTGCAGCAAACCACTGCAGCTCAGGTGTTCTTCCCAAATAAAACAACACAACTATCCAGTTTGTGAGAAATCGGAGACAATCTGACGAATGCGACAGCTATCATTTATGTATTTTAATTTGTGTATTTAATCAGGAACCACTCACTAATGCTTAATGTTGAAGGGGGGGGGGGGGCAGATTTATTGCTGTTTAAATGCAGATGTTTTTCAGGCAGCAAGTGTGGTTGTTTTCATAGTCTGGGTTTGCTTTCCCTCCATGGACTTATTAAAGTCAGTGCTGCACAGTCTGTGCTCTATAATCCTGATGTATTATTAATCACGTCTTCCCATGCAACCCCAAAAAAAAGAAGATCCCTCTTTTTAGATTTTTGTAACTTGAAAGTGAACTGAATTTGCAGCAGAGCCTGGTCCACGGTGACAGGATGCTTCATTGTGTATGTCCTGCTACAGAGCAAAGCAAGTGAATACAATGGCTGCATTGTGAGCGGTTGCAGCACACTCTGTGCCTTGTCCAGTGGGGCATGTGAGTGTAAGTTCACAAGTGCTGTTATGCTATAGAGAACTGCTGAGAGTCAGACATCACGGTGCATTAACAAGAAAGATGTCCCAGTGTTATATTAATTTATCAATGTGTGTTCACACCAAAACTGAATGCGAATTTTCCTTTCATCAATTGTGTTTACTTACGTGAGCAACACTAGTAAACAGTTGTTGTGTTGTTGGCTACCTGCTGTGGAAACGCCGGACAAGCCAGAGCTGTTGTGTGTGGTTCCTCAAGCCGATCCAGGTGAGCTGCTTGTTGGGGATTGTACCAGGACCTGAGTCCGGTGAGTTCCATTCTCAACACTGATTGGCTCTCGCAACTTCGCACCACAAAAGCGTTTCATAGACACAAATGATAATAATGATAATAAAAATATCTTTACTTGTATAGCACTTATCTAAACATGGTCACAAAGTGCAATACAAAATACATGTCAATAAAAAAACAATGGAATAAAAAAAAGTAAGCATATATTAGAGTCATATTCAATGCACTTTAATATTGATTGCAAAATCATAACCGAGACCTTAGAAATTAGAAACCCAACAGTTCTGATTGACGCAAAATTCACGTCTATTGCATCGTGCCATTCAGATCGTTGGCTTTGCTCAACACGAGAGATGCAAAATGTGTCTATCTGCGTCTTTGCATTGACGATGTACGTAATCTCATCACGCGAAATGTTAACTTTGCATTCGTGGTTAACACAGCATAATAAAGCCTTTACTTTTCATTGATTCAAGGAACTAATGACTTGTTCGATTTCCTACAATGGAAACCCTATAAGTGCTATTAGCCGCGATGCTTAATGTCAGTATTTGCTCTCACAAAACCCTGAAGCAATCATCATGTCTCTTTGAAGCTTCAAGCTTTGTCAAAATAAAGAGAAAGAGACAAGCCTTTTCACTTTAATCACTCAAACCCGTATTTATATGACAGTGACATTTGACAAAGGATCTGATTTTTGCCGAGACAACTAGGCAAATGATACAGATGGCAAATACGGTTCTTTTATCTGAGTCGCACTCAGAGTCTTCTTTTGATTATATTTCAGGGAAAAGTTACCAAGATCTCCTCTCATGTCTCGGTGAAATGAAAGCACGTCAGATACAAGAGCATGTGAGGTGATCAATAGTCCAAATGTACAACTTCCGCAACAGTTTGGGAGTCATGCTCACATATACCAACCTGTCATCGTGGCAGGTGCTCATGGCTTTTTTTCCCCCTCCTCCTCTTTTATTTTTTGCCTCGCATGGGTAAGATGATAATCCAAGCCTAGTCCACTGACAGACTGCAACATGATTCACTTGGACAGTGACTGACTGCACATCCAATTTGTTTCAACTCCAGAGCAGCAGCTTATTATCTGAAATGCATGAGATGTCTGTGCATGAGAGGCATGATCAGCTGGGGCATGCGCCGGGGCTGCTGGGAAAGTAATCAATAAGGGATTGTCTCTTGTAGTTTAGGCCGACACATTATGACAGAGCTGAAAATTAAACAGGCAGATATTAATAATAATGGAAATCAGAGGCTCATGGGAGAGATTGGGGGGAGGGGGCGAGACTCAAAATATGTATCATGCTCAGCTGTAGGTGTATGCGTGTTGGAGCGGGTGGAGGGGGGGGGTGTACTTGGTGTTTGGGGGGTATTATCTCCTCAATTGAAATCAGAGGCGGCTTTAGAATTTTTCTAAATCAGGGGCAATAAAGGGGCCACTATTTACATAGATGGGTCAATTTTATGTCCAACATCTTTGCAAGATTCTGGATTCAGTAAAGTGCACATTGAAAGGTCCAGTGTCTAAGATGTAGGTGAAGGGATCTATTGACAGAAGTTTTATATCAAATAATCCTAGTGATGTTGACACAAGTGTGTTTCATCTAAATTATAAAAATTGTTGTTTTATTTAAAAATTGAACCTTTAAATCGGGGGGGGTCCTCTCTATGGAGGCCGCCATGTTTCTTGTAGTTACCACAGGTTCTCTTTCCTGTTTGGAAGGAGAGGGTGAGGTGAGGGGTGCTCATCTTCTACTTGCAACTTCACCATTACGAAATTATACACACTGCAACTTTAAGTCATTCCTTGTTTACTGTTAGCTCTATAGCTATAAACAAAGCCACACATCATTGAATATATTTAGAAAATTGTATCCTGTTCGAGCACATTGTGTTCTACAAAGAAGCTTAGAATGGCCAAACCCCTGGATCCACCTCTGCTGGAAATAAATACAATGTGAGAACTGGATGTAACCTTGAGAGCTTAGTGTTCATGTGATTGAGAATATAATGACATGTTTTATTTTTAAATGTGACACTGCTCATTTCAAAACTTATTAGCAACACTCACTGGCCATAATCATTAAAAAGTTTACTAGTTTTATAATATTTCAGTTCACACAATTAAACGTTTTGGCAATTCTTTCTAGCCCCTTGTGGCTGAGGCATTTAATTGGTCAATAAAAGTTCATTTGTGAGACACTCTTATAATAAGCAACAGCTGAAATGACACAAGAGAAAAACAGATTAATAGTAGAGAGCACATTCCGACTGCAATGCATGCATGCATAACTTATTATTTAACATGGACTTCATCACTTTTCGTCTTCCATTTATCCACTGCACGTGCACTTATACTGACACAACATGTCTATATGGCACATATGATAAGCATCCGGGCGTAGTTCACAGCTTAATATGATGGGAACAAACCCCAAAAGGTTCCCAGTGGCATGATACAAGAGGTTTCACACACAGCCAGAGGAACAGAGACAACTAAAGAGACATTCCCCTGCTTTGTCAATTAGCCGCGGCAATCCGTTTCTATTGTTTGGGCAACAAACGCGCCTGTGTGGATGGGGGCGGGGTGGAGTGGGGGGAGTTAACAAACTGCATTACAGGCCATTACAGATGCAGTGTCATTGATTATTTATACCCTTATAAAACGCCTGGCTCCCTGGTGGACCAGGCTTGCTTGGCTAGCTCTGATAAAATGCTCCCTCTAAATCACCAGACCGGGCAAACAACACATTCAAATACATAAGAGAGTCGAGGGGAGGGAGGGGAGGGGGAAAAGTGTGTAATGGATGTGACGATCGCTGCATCAAAAACAAGAAATAAAAAAGATAGCGTTCTGATAGCTATAGGCCTATCGCAACATCTTATTAAACTAGTAACTCATAGTGTTCCCTGCTTTTTTTTCTGATGTGTATCTGATATGTGTGATTTGAGGGAGCTCCTTCTTGGAAGAGAAATTGGACATGGGATGGCATCCCTCCTGGAGATTTGTTCGTAGTGGATGTTTCTGCATTAGTTAGCAGGGGAGCAGATGGCTGCTACAAGCTCACAAGGAAGTCAGCACTTTTCTTTTTTTTCTGTTACTTTCACGTTGCAGGTGTCTGCGCTGGAGCAGGACCTTCTTCAACCAGTCACCTCGCCATGGGAATACTCCCTCGCTGATATTAATGGTCGCCCTTGCCGAGCACCACCACCTCAGCACAAAGCCCACTGGGAACTGGGAGCAGGAAACGCCACACCTCTTCAAATCCTTGCTTCTTAATGACACTACGCTGACATTGTGGCGCCTTCAAAAACTTCCCGAAGAACATATATCAAACGCTTAGTCGACTAAAACACCCATGTAGTAATTTGACACGCTGCCCTCTAAATATTTGTTATTACCAAGATATATCGCCGCTGATGAAACGCATACTTTATCATTTGGGTTAAAGGTCAAAATACCAGATGTCCCATAGCACAGCATGTGGAAAAACATGCAAGAAATGCACGGTGTGTCTCGATGGTGACAAACGCATGCCAACTGAATAGCAAAGAGGCACAGTAAGTTCATATTGGACACACTTCCCAGAGCACGGAAAGTATGAAAGAGAGAACATCTTGTATCATCTATCTTCCTTAAATGCTGAAGCCGTGACAAAGTGGATGGAGAAATTATGATAAATGATAAGACGTATTTCGTCAATATCTGTAATTCTCTTTCTTCCCTCCACTGTGTTTTTATCCTCTCTCTGTTTAGTTGAAAAGACACCCGTTCATTTAAATTGCACTTTGAGGGGCCAGATTGTGATCAAATTGAAATGGACATTGCACATGTTAATATTAATATCAATATCTCCATCCAGGAGAGAGATTGTCAGACGGTCTTTTATGAATTGATATCTTATTTACACATAGAAGGAAGCAAATCTAGAAGATACAAACTGTACAGATGTTTCTTTACCCCAGCCTTCTCAGAAAACACAAAAAGAGTCAAAGAGTCAAATGTAAATGTACATCACACATCCACCAACCAGTTTCTGAACAGATAAACACTAATCTCATAAATGGAATTGGAAATTAAAGTTAAAGACATTTTTAAAACCCATTATAAAACATTCATTTTAAACTTGTATAATTTGTATACTGAACAGGCTCTGTGGTCCCATTGTGGACAGAGTTGTGTTTCATTGTAGTAAATGCTGACAAGTTTCTGGATCGACTTTGGGTAAATTAAATTAAAGTTGTTTATCTTATCATAAGGTGGGGTTGTGGATCAGTTTCTATTTTATGTGTCATATGGATTGGGTACTGAAAAGACTTAAGATAGATATTGGGTCCCAGCATTATCGTATTCTCAGTAGTTTATTGGAAGTAACTTCTTTAGGCAACCAGGGATCCAGAGAAAAGGACTTGTATATTCCATTTGGGATATTTATGTCAAATATTCAGATTATTAGAAATTTCCCTGTTAAATTACAGTTAACTACTAGCAGCTACAGTTGCCAGTCACATACCGTTTTTCTACAGTGTACCTACAGTCTGTCTTTGACCTATATGCTATTATATATATATTAGGGATTGTCGTCTTGTAAAAAAAAAAAAACATATTTGTCTGTGCAGCATCAAAAAAGTATAGTTAGGTTTATTGTAAGGCGGCTTCTAAAGGGCTTTGTAAGTATGACAAAAGCAAAGGAGGCAGTAGGCAGTCAAGATTGTTTCCATATCAGATTGTCCTGGTTTTTCTATCAGAGTACTCAAGATACTATATCCAGGTTTCTCGAAACAGGGTAAGATGTTAACATGTGTGAAGCGTAACCAGGATACTCCCAAAACCTGATCCTAGGCAGAAGGAGCACTCGTAACAAAGGGTGGGGACAAATTTCCTACATGGTGTTTCAGTTTGGAGGACTTGTTATGCAAGTTAATACTAAGACTGGTGCCAGTAACAACAATTAACAATGGCTCTGTTCTGTTCCAGCCATGCCAGTGTGACAGTGAGCCAACACCCTCAAAACCAGGCCCCTGAAACCATAGCAGCTTAATTTAATTCCGCCATCATTAGTTTTATTAATAACACCTTTTTTAAGTTTATTTCATGGTTTCACAAAAAGAAAAAAAAAAGAATGAAGAAAGGCTCGGGTTCATGGAGCAAATTAAATCCTGCAGCACTAGTTGGTAGTCGATACATCAGTGGGTCAGGGGAAGAATTTTAAACTTTCCAGAAGAAGACCAGTGGGCAGTGAAGTTAGTAACGGATGGGAGTAATATGGTGATATTTCTTCTCTGTCATTAGGGTAATAGCAGCACTGCTCTGAATATACTGGAGTTTCTACAGACTGCTGGCAGGGGTCCCAAACTCAAGAGCGTTGCAGTGGTAGAGCCCTGCCCTTTCCTTTTAGAATCCTTTACATTGGTACTCCTAATATTTTTATGTGTTTCATAAATATCAACGTGGATACCACATAATGTTTTACAGTCCCTAAAAAAAACGGTGATCAACTTTACATTAGCCTGGAGAAATTATCTTTTTTACTTCCAATGAGGAGTTTCTGTTTTCACCCCTGTCTCTTTGTTGGTTGGTTTGTTTGTAAGTAAGATCACACAAACACTAGAAGACAAATTCCTACGAAGCTTGATGGAGGGAAGTGGCATGGTTATAGAGAGGAACCCATTCAATTTTGTCGTGGATCTGGACCAGGGGGCGGATGCAGGAATTTTCATCAGCTTTTTTGAACATTGTGAGATAGTGCGTTCTCACTGCTCTCCCAGGGAATAATTCATGGAGATTGATGAAAAAAAGTCAGGGATACCTAGGTAACTACTATCCATGAGTGAAAGATTTATTACAATTAAGGGTACTGTTGGGCCTTGGAGGAGGTATTCACTCTACAGAGGGTAATTCTGCAGATTGGCAACACGGCAAACTGCAAATGAAAACTCACTCATTATCTCCTCACCACTTTGCCGATGGAGGGGTGGGTGAAGTGTTGGGGTCCACAAAACACTTTTGGAGTCTCAGGGGTAAACAGTGTTTCAGCCAAATCCAACACATCTTTAATTTTAGAAAAAACAACGGAAAGAAAATATAAAAAGCCTCCATACTGCTTCTGTGGTGTCATCTAAGTGTCCGCAAGCCCTGACGTCTGGATTCAACTCGAAACAGCGTCATGTACACATGTTTTAAGCCTAAATGTCCACTGTGATCCATGCGTGAATGCGTGGATCACATCTAGGGTACAAACATGGCGTATGTGACCTTGTTTGAAGAAGTGGTCACCAGTTACTTAAATTGTATTGGATTTGGCTGCAATGCTTTTTACCCCTGGGACTCCAAAAGTGTTTTGAGGACTCAAACACTTCACCCACTCCTCCATCAGCCTATTGGTGAGTCGACAATAAGTGCATTTTTATTTTGGGGTGAACCATCCCTTTAATGCCTCCTACTTGTTACTGTTAAAGTCTTTGGTGACCCCTGATGTAATGACTCTGGGTTGTCACTCCATCGAGCCAGTGGCAGAGAGGAAGTGCAGTATAAGCTGCCAGTGCACTGAGTGAGTTGTGTGTCAGTGTGAGCAGCCCTGGGAACTGAGAACATGACAGGAAGATGAGTGAAAAGTGCCACGCAATACAACGCAACATCCCCTCAGAGGAGTACGACGTGCTGGTGACTCATAATGTGTAATGTCTTGTTACCCTGCACACACACACACACACACACACACACAAATTCACCCACCCACCAACAGACACCCATTCAGAATCCATAAGGGATTTCAATTTCCTGTACAAGATATCTGAGAAATATCTAATTACGCGACAGAAGCATGATTGAGGGGTGTAGTAATGGACTGAATGGTGACGCTGGGAAACACCTTGTTACAAACTGTTTCTCGGATGCCATCAGTCACACTGCAGCGGGGAGAATGCTACTGCAACAGGTAGCTGACTGTGTGCAGTCAACGGAGCCCAACCTCTCCGTGTGCTTTGACACACAGAGCGGGAGAGTCCAACGGGAAAGGACGAGGACGTGGGACCCGAGCAAAGGACGAGGGGATCACACCGCCCGAAAAAATGTTTGCAGAGTCGATACTGAACACCGTTGTCGAGGTTACTATTTATCTCATGCCAGCCAAGTTGGCACGCACATCTGGCGCTGGGTACTTAGTGCAATTATTTATGATTTCCTCCAAGATTTAAAAGCTCTTCGCCCGGCCTTGTAATGCAGTAACTGATTGCACTGCTAATGTAATTAAGGGGAGATTATGATGTCCACGTGGCACACCAGATGGTGGCATTCACAGCGATGGGGGAAGGCACAACTGGCACACCACTGCACAAGGGCAGTGAGGCGCAGTCAGTCGGAGCAGTCCAGACTCCCCACCAGACGGAGGAAAGTATATGTGCGTGTGGGCGTGTGCCTGTGTGTGTGTGTGGTGCGCATGCAGATGTGAGTGTATGGTTGTGCTTGATGATAAGTTGAGCAATGGAGTGTAAGCTGGTAGAGATGAGTGTACGAAATAATCTACCCAAGAAAGTGCCAGACTGACCGTCTCTGTGCGATACGAGCGGGATACATGCATCTCTTCTTTTTACAAAGACTGCAAGTTGAAAGTGACTCAACTTTTAACTTGCATTTCAGTGCTTTGGCCAAGAACACAGATGGCATAAATGGGAAATTAAATCACATTTGGCAAAGCCATCATGTTTCAGAAGATGTTTCAGCCACGGCAACAATGAGACTAGACCAAACTGACCTTTAATTAGAGAAAAGGCATTATACTATAGAGCCTTGCAAGGCTGTATCCTATGAGGCACTAAGGGTAGGTTTCTTAAAGCTTGTTATTATAAGCTATTCAGGAGACACAGTTTTTTTTTGTGTGTAGACAGAAAAAGAGAGGAGGAGGAGGGGCGTGAGGGTCATATATGAAATGAGACCTGCAGATTTCTACAAAGCCCATAATGGGTTCATGTGGGTGACGGGGACATTGGGGCGCAGTAGATTTCCCAAGTTGAGATAGGGATATTATTACTCTCAGGGTGGCAACACAGAAATCTCCGTCTTCAGTCCCCTGACTAGTGTCAGCAAATTACAAAACACAGTGAATGACCTTTACACAGGGAAAAGAAAACCGTTGCTGTTTTGTTTTTTTATCATTTGGGTGCAGAGTCATTCACAGAGGTATAATTTTGGCCCACGGGCTCCTCAGTCATCCGCTGATTACCCCTCACGACTACAGCGTTGTTAAGGCTTACCAGAAAAGGCGTGCGATATTCTGCACCTGACAGGATCACTGTGTTTATGGGATTGACTTTAACTGAGACGTATCATAAAGTGTACACGAAACAAAGCATGAACGAAGAAATCACAGTTTTAATGAACCTCTTCAAAATGCCAGCTGTAATGCTATGCATCCTACACTGGCTGCTCCCCCACAGAAACCTGCCACAGCCATCATTCATCTTACCCCACAGTCCTCAGCGTGCGATGTGCCGCACATTAAAACACTGTAATAGCTGATGGCTTTCACAGTTAGCATGTGTTGCTGATACCTCCAGACTCCCGACGAGTGTTTCATCACCTATTCCATAATTAGACCATTACTTGAGCAGGTGTAGCTCTTCTCGAGCATGTGTTGTGTTTCTGTTTTTTTCTTTCCCACACTGACACCTGAGTTTTTATCTTATCGCCAAATTCAAAATAAAATGAGCATGCCTATTTCTGAAGGTTGTCAACACCTTGATGTGAGAGCGTGTGTTGGTGGGGTTATGTGTGTGTGAGGTGGGTAGTGGTGTTGATGGAGGTGTGGTGTTAGTGTATCTGATGAAGTAAGATTGGAATAAAAATAAATCTTCCTCCACCATGTAAATGTCTCTGCTGTAATTATTTGTAGTTAATATTAACATACAGACATAAAGGATATGTTGCTGTGGTACAGTTCTTGAAAATACTGTCCTGAAGACTGTTTGGCAACAGGCTAAAGTCTTTATAGTTGTTCTGTCAACTACTATCATGTCCAAAGTGTATTATATATCAAATGTGTTATATCAAGAATGCACTGTCAACACATGTCACTGGTGTATTTATTTGTCATCAATATCGACATCTGTGATTTGCTGCTAAGGTACAGTATGATAACACTAACCTGGACACTGTTCATAAGCAGGCTGGTATCTTTATAGTTGTCCAATCAATCATTCCTACATTAACAAATATTAATTTGATGTATTAAATAATATTAACTCACATGCTTAGTTAAGGCGCTAAAAGGATTTTTTCATAATAACCTATTGGCAGCTACAACAATAACTTAATCTAAAGAAAATGTTTCATCAATTATTTTAATAAAGGATTAATCATTTAATTCAATTTTAAAGTCAAAGAAAATGGTTCTGGGTTTGCAAATGTGCGACTTGTGACTTTTCTCTGTCTTTTGGTGCCTCAAACTGTTCGTCTATGACTGCCAGTTGCAGTGCTGCTGAGAAACAAGTTAAAGGATAGTTTTGGAAAAGATTATCGTAATCCAGCATCACAACAACAAGAAACGATTTAGCAAACTGTTTTATGCAGCCATGGTGGTTAAGATTTACTGACGCACGAGACGACTAAACCCAGAAAAGATACAAGGGCTGCAAAAGCAGACAGTGCCATGTTTCGACTGTTGAGAATTTCGAGAATTAAAATTAGTCAAATTAACCCAAACACAGGAAAGATATTGCGTCTTCAGTTAACATCAACAGTGAGCGGAGGCGGTGAAAGCTGCTGGTGTGTGAGGTGGCAGAATATCTCCCCTATAATTATATGAGCATCATGCATTTAAAAAAAAAGGGAACACTGATCACATATTGTGTGGGCCAAAAAATACATCTCAGTGTGTGTGTGTGTGTGTGTGTGTGTGTGTGTGTGTGGTCCCAGTGAAGACACCCTACTGGCCTGTAGCACCATGTCACACAACAGAGCAACACGTCTTTGATAAGTTATTGGATTTGGTATCATGAGGGTTAGAAATAAAAAATTGAATGGGAAAACATCTGCTGCTGGTTGCTGTTTTGGACAGACAACAAAGCGGCTCCGTGTATCCTAATGTTGAAGCCAAGCTAATACATTGCTCTTAATCTTACTTTTATCTGATTACAGTAATGACATGTGATGATTATTGAGAGAAGCAACTGTCAGAGGGCGTGACCTTAGATTGCATCCATGTAATGACGGCCATTTAGTGAAGCACAGCCTTAATTTTGTTACCGTAGTTAAATTGGCTCTCAGAAGTTATTGCAAAGAAATACACCCACAACTCAGTGTGGCGTTCTGTGGTTGTCCTGGGCCTCGATGCTCCGTGCAGACTCACTCAGACATAGTCAATTGACATGTTGACCTTTTCTGATAATGCTTTTCTAAGATGTTGTACTGCACTCAGTAGCTGTGTCTCAGGGACTGCATCTACCCGGCCCGTGAAGACCGCCCCGTGCCAAACTCAAATGAGATGGTGTGGTCTGCAGAGGATTTCTGAATCAACCGTACCAGCTTGTTTCGCCCTTATTGCTGTTGCATAGCAACAGAGATGAAGCTGGACTTGACGATAACGTTTTAATGCCCTTTGCTTTTTTAAATGTGTACCATAACCTGTTCAGTTGAGTTGACACACGATACTCCATCAACAGACGTCCCACTGCTTGCTGGCACCATCACCTCTTTTGTCACAGAAACGCAATGATTTCTGGGATAGGTTGGGCTGGGAAGGATTCCACCGGTGGAGGCATTTGCCGGCTGCATTTACAGTGACCCAAAAGCAACGCACGAAGGATGCAGAATTAGAAATTACACAGCTGTAGCGTCCTATGATATATGTATTCATTTAATACTCCTGCGGGATATAAGAAATGATAATGACATTCTAAAGAAAACTACAGTGAGTAGGGAATGAGCGTCATCTTATTGTAATAGCGGCAAATCACAACATACATTACTTGAAGACACTTGACATAGCAAGGTCTGGACTTTAAACATCATATAGAAACACAACAGTTCCCATAATGAGCAAATACTTAGCAAACAGAGGCAGACTCAGTGTAATCGACGACCGGTTGAGGTAAGGGAGGGGAAATGGGGGCGGGGGGGAGAACAGAAACAGTTGTGTAACCTTCATATTTCAGCACTGAATTTTAATAAATGTAAAACTTATGATACTAATAGATGCTACTATATATGAAGGATATCAGCACCAGTTAATACCACTACTACTACTACTATTACTACTACTAATGAAACAACAACAACAACAACAACAACAACACTAATAAGAATAATCCTAACAATTTCAATAGGGCCTCTCACCATTCGGTGCTCGGGCCCTAATAACAATAATAATAATAATAAATGCCAATAGGACTTTATTCATATAGATGGTCTTTTTATAAAAGTTTTCTGTTTTCTTAATAAGATTAATGTAAAATAATAATAATAATACTAAGCATACGAATAAATGTACACAGTGCTTAGTTAATTATTAATTACCCACAATAACCGGAAGCGTTCACCTCCAGTGGCTGGCGGGGGTGAAGTCCAGAGCATAGACTGGTCCAGAGTGGGTTCAGCAGGAAGACACGTCTGAACAGGTAAAATAAACCACACACGTTTACACTGGTCAATTCAACTAACCAGTTAAAGAAGACGGCAGGTGAAACGACTGTAGTTTCCAGTGTCTCTCCTGTGTGTAACGGCGCAGAGAGTTTGTTTCTATAGGATTCATTAGCTGCTGTAATGAGTCCTGGTGTTCAGAAACGACGTCATGTGTCACGTGCACATCTGAGGGAGTGTACCGTAAAGTTTGCACAAACGTAGACGCCAGGAAGGAGGTGAAGATGAGAGTGAGGAACGAGTGAGGAGCTTAATGAATGAGCTAGCTACACGGAGCTAACTACAGACTATAATCAACCAGGGTAGTTTGTGGGTTTATGTTGATCGTTGTTTGGCTCTAAATCAGCTGCCTGATGCCTCATTATGTCACTGTATGATTATGAGTGTAGCTTTATATGTTTCATAGCCCCTAGGTGTAAGCTAGCTAAAGTGATATGTCATAAAGAGTCATGGATTAGTGATATGTTAACCCGCTGCAGTTTTGTGATAGTTATTGAACTTTTATTTAGTTATACTCAAAATATTAATAATCATGCAAATATCAGACCATTTTGGTGCAAAAAATATACAGAAAATGAAGGTCTTATTTTTTCTAGTTTGACAGTCATAAATGAAAATGAACACAAATACACACTTTCTTCCATTAAACCGAAAAATGTATACAGTATATTCAGCATCAAACAGTGCGACTACAACTTCATACTATATAAATCTCAGAATGAATATAAAGTGCCACCCAAACTGAAGTCTTGCATATGGTAAAGATCGCAGTTTTACTTTTAGGACTATCCAGTGTGAGCTAATGCAAAATTGCTGACATTTTAGCGAGCTCCGGCTAATGCTTCACTGCTGCAAATCACTTCTTCGCTGCTCTTAAAACAGTACAGCACGACTACTTTATCGGAGAGGTGAAGAAGTAGAGGAATTAATCAACTTTGTAATAGGTTTGTGTACTAGTCGATGCCAGACGGCAAATTTCTGTACCATCAGAGGCATTTCCAATGTTTGTATCTCTAAAATTAACATTATTATCAGCAGAAATCGTATATTGGAGGCTATGCTTTAAATGCTACATGTTTACGTGTCCTACAGTCATTATTAACCTAGTGTTGGATATCAAATACTCACTATTCCTGCTGGGTCACCATGGGCGAGAAAACAGTGATTCTTTCCACGTATGAGACAGAAATAAGTTTATGATTTCTGTTTCTTCGCCCTTGCAGGATAAGTCTCAAAGCCTTGATGTTGTGCTGGAAAACAAGGCTAATTTTGAACAAATTAATGTTACAAAGAGATCCCTCATCCTATTAGCCAATTTGCTATCCTGTTTCATTTGAATAAGTACGGCTATCTAACATTTGTTAAAGAGACAGCTGTTTCTGGAGCAAATCCCCTAATTCCATCAGTGTAATTGCAATAGATTTCGTAAACATCAAGATTGAATGCAGCAACTTTGTCAGTTAGTACAAGAATGCTTTAAAGCTAATCTAATAACATTGCATAAGGGAACCTTTGCAAAGCCACTCACCCTGTAAAAGGCTTGCGTGCCCATTAGGCAAAAATTCCCTTGGACAGGAATAGACAGCAATTGATTGGGACTTCCTTGAAAATATGTGATCACTCTGCCTAATTTGTGATTTGGTGAAGTCACTGGGTGGTCTCCCAATGCTGTTTTGTCACTGGTCTCACTTGTCATTTGATCCTTGATTAGGAAGCCACTTTTTCTTCTGGATCCTAATTAGCCTCATCAAGAAGTCAATAATGTGGTCATTTTAGCCAAGAAAAACCTTGTCCGTTGTCCATGTATTGACCCAGAAGGATGCAACTCCCACTTAGTTTCACCATCTGTATTGCGTCCATTTCCTTATGTTTGCATTTTCATGTTTA
Organism: Platichthys flesus; assembly: GCF_949316205.1. Lineage (NCBI taxonomy): Eukaryota > Metazoa > Chordata > Actinopteri > Pleuronectiformes > Pleuronectidae > Platichthys > Platichthys flesus. The sequence continues at coordinate 19,063,180 of NC_084947.1, forward strand.
AAATGAGTTTTCATTGAGCTGTTTGTCTCAAATAACATGTATGTTGTTTTTTTTTTTTTAGCCCTATTGGTCTGATGAGTCTCTTCTGCTTTTCTAACAGATTTCCAACATGTCTGATGTGAGTAACCAGCTGCCTGCTGATCCCATCTCTGCAGTTGGATTTGTCACTTCGCTAAATAAGGCCCCTGATGACTTCTGGGTTGTGAGTAATTATTTTAATCTATTAATGGCTTGATGTTTTAAAGGTATTGTGGTTTTTTTCCCCATCTCATTTAAAAGTCAGAGTTGCAATTAGAGGCTTATCTCATGCGTCGGTTATGTGTGTAATTGTTGTTACTGATTGTATATAATGACGCACAGCCAGGAGGTTGGCAGCTTTCCATGGTGTTTTTTGTTAGATGACTTATTCATTAAGTTTACTTTGATGATTAGGATGATTCCCTTCCTGACATTGTTACTGGTTGCCGCCAGTATAACAGACACACCAGAGGCAAAAGTTGAATTATGTTGGGTTGATGCCCACCAGAGTTATTTAAGTTTACCCCCCTTATGCTCAAGTACAACTACACAGTGAATAGGATTGTGTCAGGATGTGAAGTAGTGCAGGATGGACAGGTTTATATAACCACTTCCCTTGTTGCGAAAGAGTTAGAGAGGTTAAAAAGCGAGGAGTGTGAGTAAGTTTAACAAAGCACAGAACAAGCTCAGGGGCAGATTCTCTCTTCCTCCTGTTCCCTCTTCCTATTCAGACTTTCTTGCCTATACCCGTTGCCTCCCAACCCTCTCGCTTCCCCCCAGTTTTTATCTCTTCCTGCTCCACCCTGCACACCCAGCTTGTTCTAATCTCTGGCAGATGATGGTGGGTTGGCATTAGAATGGAGCCACTGGCAGGGAAACTGTGTACACACCACGCGGCAGTGACAAACACAGAAACCCCATCAGACTTCCTCCTCTGCTGCTTCAGTGCGCCCTTACATTTCAGCTGATATGCAAATACCGTGGATGTTCTGGGGGGGCTAAAATCTGAATATGGTACAGATTTCACCTAATAATAGCTGCTCAGTTTATTTTTTAAAGTTTTTTGTTAATCTACAGGTTATAGAGCAGCAGTTGGAAATTTGTAGTTAGTTTAGCCTTGGTACATCATTCAGAAAGTTTAGACATATAAATAAATATAGGACACTACTCATGTCACTTATAGTACTGTCACTTTATATTTGAAAAACTAAAATTTATTTGAACTTGGGAGGGGGGCAGAGGGGCTCATATTGGATCTGTAATGCTTTGTTGGATTTCTACAGTCAAGAGGCACATCACACTGTCTGACGTAGTTTGCCTCGTGATCCAGCAGAGGGCACTCACTGTCACATTGACCTTTTGCATGCCCTCTTGACCTGTCGGTAAATTAAGCCAATACTGTTACTGTTTTGCTTCACAAATAGAGGAGTCTAGCAAACAAAGCCGTCCTGAGCCGACAATAACAATATCAGAGCATCTGAGAAGCGGTGTGTGGACGTGTTTATTTTTGAATATGTTCGAAGTCTATGCTTGTGGATCATGATATAGATTATGAATTTATACTGCCACAAAAAAAACACAAGGGCATAGTATAAACTCAGACTCGATTGGTCATTGTACTTTTTTAACTTCTTTCTTTACACAGCAATGTTGGAGCAACTGTGTGACAAGCTGTAAACTGTACAAACCAACATTTGCCTTATATTGAGCAAACCTCAAATCCAACCATAATGAAGATAGAGCCGGGTGTTGAAAACAGTGGACAGCACAGCACCAGTGTGAGGCAGAGCGCACCACTCGTTACTGTTGGGTGTGCCAATATTTTCACCACTGACTTTCAGTGGAAAGAGTTGTCCACAGCCAAGTAGGAGAGGAACTGCTGCTGAGACTTAGAAACGCCGACTTGCACTGTTTAGAAATCTTGGAAGAGAAACACAGATGATAAACAAAGACAAATGGGAAACAGGGTTACCGTACAAATAGCTTAAAGCCCATAGTCGTTAACACAATCATTTTCCTTGGTAAAGTTTACTTGTGTTAGTTTTCCTTTTGTAGAATAGGAAAAATTTTCTTAAGAGGAAAACGTAAATATCAAATTTATGCAAAGTTCAAATCATCCTCTAAGATAAAGTTCAAGGACTTTCCGACTCTGAGGAATCTTTCAAATTAATTTGTCCCACATTCAGCAACATCTTACCAATGCAGTGCTGACATAGGTAAATCTCAGTATATAACGCTGTATTGATTTGTTTTTCTCTTCGAAGTAGACTTCCTTGCTAATTCCTCCCTAACACTGGCTGCTTACCATACTCACCGTACTTTTGATACTGCAGATCAAAGGGTTGATTAACTCTTTTGCTCTCTGGTACGGTGCGCTCACATCTCTGAACTCTGAGCAAGTTGTTCCAGCGCAGGAGAGCACAGGCCCAGATCAAACACTGCTCTGCTGGGATCAGGAGCTTTTCTGAAGCACCAGCAACCACCCAACATCAAACACCATGAGCAGACTCCTGCACACTCACTCTCTGTGCACAGGTTGCAAAGTGGATGTTTGTGTGTATTTTAGATTCACCTCAGCATTTGATATTTTATGCCCACAAGCGTGTTAATGAAATGTACGTTTATTTGAAGATGACTAGTTGTGGCTTTTGATTAGCTGAAATGTGTGGGTTTACAATCCCAAATAGCTGCTTTAAATCACCTGTACTTTGAAGGTATAGCTTGAAATTTTGGTAAGGTTATTTGTTGTCTATCCAAAAGAGGACAGAAACAATTTTCATGTCTGTGTGCTAAGTTTTGAGCACACAAAACTTAGCACAGTTTTGACACTCAGTGGTTCTGAGCAGAGACAATCCACAGAAGAGTTGGTTTTTTCAAGTAACAATTGCGGCATGGAAGTTCCTTTTTTAACCGACAAAACTTTGTTCTTACAGAGATTAAACAAACAAAAAAATATCCTTTTATAACTGAGGTTCAAACTGTGTCCCAATTTGAGTTGGCCGCTACGGCTGAACCGAGATGGTTAGGTCTAAGGAGGATTTCCTATTTGCTATTAGGTTTTCCTGCCTCTACTTAGCTACACTGAGCGGCTGCCCATAATGCAGCTCAACCACCCACATAGCTAGCTTGTTAGCTTTGTTACCGCCGTGCAATCCTGGATCAGGGTGGCCTGAAAAGCATCCAACCGTTGGATTCTTCATTGCTTGGGAATGAAAGCACACATTTGTCAGTTCCGTTTGAAGAAGCCTTTGAAAAGGGTGAGGGTGCGTTTGAATAGTCCATTTGCTTAGGAACCTTCCTTACTCAGTGAAATCACCCGGAAGTATTTCAGCGGCAGCCATTATAAGAGCTTCAATGTCTCCTTCAGCATAGGAAACATCCGACCATCCTTTATGAAAGGAAAGGAGAAAATGCCGCCCCAAAATTGTTTGAGGCAGCAACATTTAGGGCGACACAACCTCGAGTTGCACCTGGACACACCCATGTTAATATAGAAAACAGAACATTATTATTAATATTATTCAAATGACACGATCCAGAACTGATGTAAATCCTCATATTTGTCTGAGGCTCCTGATTTCCTCACAATAAGCATATTAAACTTATAGTTCATAAAATCCCCATCAGAGCTAATACAAATGTAAAGGTAATTCAAGCTTCTAATAGTGGAATGCACACAAAATATAATAATCTCTACTTATATAAGGTTTTCTCCATGTAAAGTCTTCGCCTTATTATATTATTTCAACATTTCAGCACTTTGCATACAGCACAGAGTACCATACATTTTGTGAGTACACAGCAAGTGGAGGAGATTTTCTCTTTTCTTAACTCCTTACAGCTTCACCTTCATATTTTTCCTTAACCCATGACATATTACATCGGGGTCGAGGAATATTGGTAAGGAAAAGAACATTATTTGGACTTTCTGCACGCACCCCAAGCCTATAGTCACCCTATTGTGTCGCAGTCGGTCTTCAGATGCAGCCACCAAAGGATGCGATCCATGAATTGGGACACGGGTCATGAGAGACTGGCAGGCGTATTCTGACAACTTTGACCAGAGCCAAGCTGCTCCCTCTGCTTCCACTCTTAAGCTAAACTAATCTAAACTAGGTGTCCCCTGGCTTTGATGTCTCCTCCTTAGGCTACTTGATGCATAGAATAGAGTTATATTATCTACATCCTGGCAAGTTAGCCAATAACCACATTTGCAAAAATGTCAAACTATTACTGAAAATAAAAGAACGTTTCAAAGTAACTGTGCCTGTAAGTCAGGATCTCTTTTCAATTGAGAGAAAATATATTTTTTTGTTCAGTTTTTCTCTGTATATGTAAGAGAAGCTTTTTTTCCTCTACTTTTCATCTTCACCTGGTTTCACTCTGTGGAGATTTTTGATGGTGTGCCTTTATATCTTTGTATTCACAGCTGTACTTCATAGTGCTTCATAGCAACTTGCTGGTGATGTCGGTCTCCAGAGATGCATAGGAATATGCAGCACCCCCTTAAGACTTGTTTCATAGGTGGGCTTTCAGATCACTGTTAGCGTAAGATTTTCGGAAGTGGCAGTTGAATCTGTCACTGCATTTTACATCAAACGTTACACCCTTATTTTAATATCCTAGCCGTGACGTCTCTTATTAGACATGTGACGTTCCTCTTGAAGTCTGTAATGATGGAGCCAGACAGTGGCAGGCTTGAAAGTGTGAGAGAAGAGCCACCGCGACTTTACACATGCCTTTCCTGCCGTGGCTCAGCAGTTGGCGTTTCAAATTCAAGCTGCGTAGCATCCTTGCTGCCGGTGGCTGTGGCAGGATGATGCCTGAGGTGCCTCCGAGGAGGACCGTGCCCTCGTTACTCCTCAGCTTGACTTTGGGTTTCACAAAGCGAGCCCTTTGTTTACTCTGACAGGATGCGCTGGCTACTGACCTGGAAAAAGTGTCCAAGACGGGTTGTCTTGTAAAGAAGAGGGAGGCTGGTGATGTATAGGCTCCTTCTGGGACCTTTCATGGAACTGCTGGTGGAGACGCCCCACAATCCCTCTCTCTGCTCATCTTCTGCTCTTTCTCTCTCTCTCATCCCACTATCTATCTCTGTTCCCCCCTCTAGTTTATGCTCGCATCTCATCTAGTCATTGGTGGTTTTGCATGAATCTCCCCATGCCATGTTTCCCCCACCAGTCACCAGGGTCATTCATCATTATTGTCAAGGGGTAATGTGTGTGGGTGGGTGCAGAGATCTATGACTTCTTCATTTGAATGAACCTCATTAGATTGACTCTTCTTTGTAAAGGATCCCTTTAGAAAATAACTCTGGCAGTTATTTAGGTGATTCTCACATGATAGCCAATGGAACATGACGTTTCAGCCAACCGTATTTGCTCCAGCGATGGAAGAATGTTGGTGATGCAGTATGTGGGTTATATTTTGCTTTATCGTTCTGCCCTCCACAACTGCATTTACATAGCAATGTAGTTTAGGACCTTGAGCTTGACTTGTGGTGCCCACATGCTGTCAATATGATGCTATCTATTTTTTTCTACTGACTCCACTGATCATTTACAACCATGAATGAGCTTATTGTACAAGGACAAGCAGCGTACATCTCTGAATTTAGACTTATTTGGCCATCCACGTGGAATTGGTTTAAATCCTCAGTAATTCATTCTTAGAGAAGTTGTCTCATTAAATGATAGAATGAATACACACTGGGTAGAGCAGTAAACATATTCAAGGTGCCTGCCGCTGTTGTCATATCACCTGTGTCTTGGGATACAATGGTAGGTCTTTTACAATACACATTCCACATTTACCGCGAATAAAATCCCTGCTTTTCCATTGAAGCACACTGAAGTTTGGTTTCCTTATTAAGGCAGATCCTTTGTCAGGGCATCTTTAATCAGCCTGGTCCCATGGGATGGTATTTTTAGCCACGTTTTTGGAGGCTAAGACTCCTTTACCCACACAGAGCACTAATGAGATGGAGCGCTAGTGTAGGCAAGCGTTAATTAAGGCTAGTATGCAAGGGAAGAGGCAAGAGCAACACGCTTGTGGCATACATACATTAACTTTATCCCACCTCCTGCATGTTTTTTTCACTCCTTGTTTTTTTTTCCTCCCTCTTTTTTCCACGTAGGTTGCACAAACAACAGATGGCTCTGACGCCGACCTGTGGAAGGACGCCTTATTCAAATCCAAGGTCACTCGCTACCTCTGTTTCACCAGAAAACCTGTAAGTGCGAATGTAAACTTCTCCCTTTCCCTATGCATCCGGCACATCATCTACAGCACTTTTTTATTTCTGTCTTCCAGCAGTTATTATCTCAGGTTTCAGAATATCTTTATGCACTTTGCACTTTGATCAGTAAAAGTCCCATTTAGAAAGGCCATCGTTGGCAGCGCAGTTTTGAACTCTTACATATAATGGATTTGCATGCATATTCTAGATGAATAATACCCCGGTGCGATATTTTCATGTTGCAGTAGTCCTTCTGAGGATATAATCTATGTTTATTCATGAAATAACAATGAGCTGTGTTCTAAGTATTCCAATTCATTCAATCAACAGTGTCTCTGAAGAGAAAAACAGTGATTTGAGAAAGCTGATATACATGTACCTATGAATATGAAAATAATGCTATTCATGTCAGAAAGTACTCTGGTAGAACTTTATAAATGACCCAAAATGCAGCATTCTTATATCCCTAATACTTGAGTTTATATGATTTCTTTAATAAGTTAGTTTAGATTTCCATTTGCATATCACTTGTGAACAGGGTTTAACAATTCTCAACACACCCCTTTTTATTCGGAAAAGTCTGTGCTCTTAACAGGACTAACGATTTCACTAACCCATCGCTGTTTAAGTTCCTGCACGTGCTGCATCTGCATTGATTTCAAACATGTTTCATGTCTTGTCACTGATTTGTCAACAATCTATTGATGGTCGACAAGAGCACATGAGCCTCGAACATTGTTTTGTCACTATGAAATCTAAAAATAGTTGTACTCCCTGGTGTCTCAAATTGATGAAACTCATTGGAATTCTAGCTCTTATTAAACAGCTAATAAAATCATATCAATGATTGTTGCAATATAATTGTCATGAATTGGAACATAACAAAATTCCAATATATATCAATATGGTGCTTATACATTGTGTAAGCACAGTGATTAGGTTTAACAGATATTAACAGATCATTGATTAAGAAATGTATCAGGTTTTGCTGTTTATCAGGCTTTTGACATTCTCTGCTAATCAATAAGAGTTTCAAACCACAACCTTCACTCGGAGCAAAAATCTGTCTTTTAACTGAAATAATAATGTGACTTTAGTCCTGATAATAACTATCAACAGATAAGAAAATCTTTTGTTAAATTAAGATATATATCTTGATATAATATTTTGCCATTTTGTCCATCCCTAATACTAAATGGGATATTGTAATGTTTGAACAGCAGGGTTTCATAACACCTTTGAATTATCAGTATAACACCAGTCATTGTTGTCTCCTCTGCAGCCTGCAGCTGATGTGTTGTTGTGTGGCTGTCAGCAGCTCTGTGGCCATAAATACACCTGCTGGGTGATCAGCCTGTCTAACCTCAGCTCATACAGCTTACTGTTGGCTGTCTATCCATTTGTTTCCCTGGGTTGCAGGCAGATAATGCAGACAGCATCGTAAACAAAAGCTGCATTTTTGTTATTATTTTGCATCAGCTCAATTTCGGGACTTAATCAAGTCTTTCATTTTTTGCTATGTGTCCTCGAGAAGCCGGGCAACTTGCCTCATGCCCGAGCTCAATCTGCTCGTCTGTTTAGTATCTAGCATACAAATAGCCTCCCCCTAGTTCCTGTATATTATCTTAAAATATGTGTCCACATTGTTTTAAAGGCTTTGACACAAATAAAACATGACAGAGCCATCAACAAAGGATATTTTGTCTGCCAGTCATTGGAGCCCCCACTGTAATTGTCTATGACAAAAACAGATTTTGTAAAATTAGCCCCTGAATTATATGGGGGGGGGGAGTAAATAGTTTGTGATTTATCATACTCTAGGTTGGAGGTAGATAGCCCCTTTTGTCAAGCCCTGACGGAAGAAATCTCTCCAGTAAAAAGGGGAAACCACTAAAAAACAAGGTTCCATGCATAGTAATAACATTCATCCATATTCCTCCTTAAGTCAGTATAAAAACCATGAATAAAAAATGTCTCTAATGGTAATGACTATCGGGCAACAGTAGCAGTGGAATCCAGCCTTTTCGGACGCATCACGTCACGCCTGGTCCGCCCCACTCTCTACTGCCGCTGTGTATTATTGCAATTTATTATGGCAAAAAATGAAAATGTAATGGGAGGCAGGGAAGAGTCATGCTTGAAAATGTCAACTACACAGTCCCTGATTGTTTTTAACCAGTCCCATTCTGTTGATCAGACTCCCCGCTCTGTCTCCCATCATCCCACAGCTTCTCGCCAAAAGGTTGAGAGTGATTACAAGTTCACAGATGCATTCTCTCATTGCAAAAAAAAGGCTATTACAGAGTAATTACTTCAGCTATTTTGTCAACCCTCCTCTTTAGAGATTTCCTGAGCTTTTAGTAAATCATCGGCTCTATTATCTCTACATTTTCTTTTCTGAGCCCTTCGATAAAATGATGAACCTTTTTCTGTTTGTGCACTCTGTCCTTTTTAAAAGTTGAATTTGCATACAAGACTTTAATTTCCCTGCCCATGCTCTGTCTTTCAGGGGCCTGACGTGGTTGCGGACGTGAAGCTGACTGACATTAAGGAGGTGTTGCCAGAGGGCTTCACAACTGTGCTTGAAACAATGGATACGAGTAAGTAAACAGTCCATACCAACCACAGGCTCGCTCCTCTCCTCTGCTTGTTTTTCCACTCTCCGACCAGCTCACAAGGAGGTCCTCAGGGGCAGCTTTGCTTGAGATAGTGAATGTTTTATGGGTGCAGGTTAGCTTAATTTATGGCAGACTGTGGGAATAAAATAAACATTTTGCCCTGGAGGTACAAGAGAAGAGAATCATGAGTCATTGTTTATCTCAGCTGGAGCTGTGCTTTTCTTTATGAGAGGCTTATTTATTTATGTATTTATTTGGGGAGAGGACGAGTGGATGGGGGTTATCTAATATTAATGAAATGCATTCCCCAATGCTTTAGTGCTTTTTGAGTGCTATGTATTTCCCCCTCACTATCCATGCCTCGGAAATGTAATAATATTTTGGTGTGGGGAGTGAGGACAGCTTGTTTATTATTTTTATTATCATTGCATTTACACTGCACTTTCTGGTGTTGCTGGGGAAATAAATGAGAGAGGCACAGATGCAATATAGAGGGCCATTGCAATGTTGTTGTTGTTTTTTTTGGCAGAATGAAGAAAAGAGATTATGTTTTGTTTGGCTATGTTGTAATTTAATGTTTTATTACTTGGTCTGAATCCATGTTTAATGTATACATGTGGCATTATGTATGAGTTTCTATCTAGAATATCCACTTTAAATCCCTGTTGTGCACTAAAGCTGATGGAGGATTCACTTGCTTCTGTCATTTCGCTTCCTAAAATGATAAAAATGATAATAACGCATGTGGATTTTTGTGACTTTCCGCTGTCCGGTCATTTCCCTTTGAGCATAGCAGGTCGCCAGGAAACTGATATTAGACTGATATTAGCTCATCTCTTATTCTGAGACTGGTAAACACTAAATAGTAAAGAATAAGCAGGATTTATGAATACATATTTCTCCTACAGGTTCAAAATGTCTTGAGATATATTGTTGTGCCTTAAACCAAGAGAAGACAGGCCTGAATATGTGACCATGTTTTCCTGTCTGACACCCTTGTCTGTACTTGACTCATCAGAGGAAACTGCCACGAGGAAGAGGAGGCTCTGTGTGAAAATCAGCCCTCGTGGGCTTGCTGAGACGGCTGTATGTGACATCCAGATCACTGCAAAGTCCAAGCACCATCTTGTTAACTACACCTGTATAGGGTGAGCTGTTTGGCACCAGAAATGAATGCAATCATGATGGTTCTGCTTATATCATTAACTTAGTGTCTTGTACTTTATAAAGTGTCTTTAGATTACTAACCGAGCCCTTTCAAAACTATGAAACACTCTTTGTGTGTCCCCTTTTCATTTTTACATAGTGAGATCAACAACATGGGAATATGGTATCAAATCAGAGCGGTTCCTCAGCATCAGTTGTGTCAGAAAACGTCAATCCTAGCTGAGACGGATATCCCAACACAAATCAACACAGCAAGGTAATGTCATATTACAGTATTCAGCACCAGCTCTTGAAGTCCAGCTTTCCTCTTGCTTTCCTTTGTATTTCACACTCCGTTCACTCGAGCTGTTGTTACGCTTCTGTACCGTATGTACGACAATGAAGACACAAGCAATTGATCACTCCCGGGCAATCTGCCGTAAAGGTTGTGGCTGGACAACGAGGTAGCGAGGGTGAACCGGAGAGACAGGCTAACTAGACAGGATCCCCTGAACAAGAACATGAGTTCAATGAGGGCTAAACTCCTGCTATTTGTGGAGTATCCCAGGAGGCAGACGCAGGTCGCTCCTCTGACTGTGTTGACAGGAGTGTTGTTATGTGCAGACAAAGAGGAGGAGATGTAGCCCGGAGAGGGAGCGACAGCTGCAGAGGAAGGGAGGAGAGCTCCAAGATCTCCGCCATGCTGGAGTGTGTGTGTCCCCCTCCTCTGCTCACGCTGCTCAGCCTTCCTCCGCCTCGGGCCTCAGTGTGAATGGAGCAACCCTTTGTACTGTGTCCAGATCAAACAGCTCAATTATTTATTGCAATGAAGAACTTGGGGATTTCCACAGCAAATTGTAAATAAACAATTGAGACTCCTACGGTGTAGCGGTGCTGAGGCGAGGGAAGCTTGGCACGGGTTGCCTGTGGCTTTGCCAGCTTGAAGTGCTATGATCTGCCATCCTGTGCCGGGCTGAGTAAAAGCCACTTAAAAGCCACAACAGGCCAGAGCAGTGGATGCCAGCAGGCGTATTCAAAACTGAGCTTCTGTTCACATGGCCACGCCGCAGAATGAGAACAGTAGAAATGGACAGCCGCAAATCCATAACCCAGGTTAAACTCGACATTTGTGAATTGTCCACATTTTGGTCAATGGTCAATATCCTTTGATGTGCTGAAGTGATGGAGAGAGTCTGGGTCTACATGTTGCCGGTAATCCTCAGTTCCTTTGAAACCCACTTTCAAGTTGGTGAGGCTCAGAGGTTGGAATAAATTGCACCTCGAAGCCACCCACACCCCCTCCTGATGCCTGCTGAGATCACAGGCTGCTGTTTTTGTATTAACATTAAAATTCATCCCACAGTCGGAGAGTCTTCCTTTTAGAGCATTTCCATCCATAATGCACTGACACATAAGGACGGCACTGTGGGCAATTTCCACAGTGGCAGTTCTTTGACTGTTTATCTGCCATCCTTTCTGTGTAGTTACATGCTCCTCAGACAGCCATACATGCAGCCATAATTATTTCTGTAGTTATTTTGAAGTCACAGATTAGATGGTCCGACACAGTGATTTATAAACAGCTCCTAGAGCTCACTGATTGCCTATGTAAGTACAGTACCACAGTGTAACTGTCTGTGTAGTATCACCCCACTATACTTTATTCATATTCAGCAGGAGAAAATTCTCTCCTCCATGCCTCCTTCGGGCTATCTATAACAACTTTATGGCCTTTGGAGAATAGCACCTCTTAAATTTAAGTGCTCTTTACAGTCAGTGGAAAAGATGTTTTAAATACAGTCAATAATGTGTAAATTTTTAATGACCCTTATAATTTTGAAAGCTTCAGTGATCCCTCTCAAATGTTCCGTTGCCTCAGGCAGCGAGAGCTTGTTAGAGTTGTGTACAAATGTAAACTGCAAATCAGGTTTTTCAGCAGCACAGAGCTGCAGCACACAGTAACTGCAGGGTGTTGCATCATTATGGGATGCACACAGTTATTGCATCAAGGCTAAGGTGTTGTATTTGAATTGTTTTTGTGCTGTTATTGTCAGCTGAAAGCAGAGAACCTGAAAGTGTAGAAATCTTTAAAAAAAAGTTCTGAATTCAACTCCTGGGAATGTTTTTTAAGTTTGGAATTGAATTTACAGAAGTCTTTAATACTTTCACCTCATAGCTGTAACCAGTAAGGTTGGTCATAAAATGTGTTTGTATCTTTGTCAGGAGATGTTAAACATCTTCAAACATTTAGTGTCATTATGCACATCTGAGGTTCTTCCATCAGTCTTTAAGGAAGTCTTTGTGTTTTCTTTGATAGTAGCTCGGAGGACCATTGTCCTATAATCTAATCTCATAGAATCATGAGCAACTCAGATCTACCTTTTTGTCCTTAAATAAAATTGACTTGCCCTAATAATAGGCAGTAGATTTTTGACTTATTATTATTATTGACTATTGACACAGCCTAATATGACGTCTTCAAATTGCTTGTTTTTTTCTGGTCAAATTCTCAATGTTCAATACATATACAGTGAAACAAAGAAATCAGCAAATCACGTTTCAGAAACTAAAACCAGTAATTTTGTCAGTTAGTTTTTTTTAAAACTGAATATATTGATTGATGTTTAAAATATAAGTTTTTCCTCCAATTGGCCGGAAATTCCTACAAGATCAATTAATCATTTGAATTGGTTAATCTGTCCAAATGTATTTGTATAGTAGAGGACTTTATTCAGCTGTGAAGTGACATAATAATACAGAATTGCAGGTCATGTTGTACCAATCACACTTGTTTTATGTCTTATGTTGATGCTGTTATTGGTGCGATAATGAATGAGGTATTAAATCACAGTCTGTGTGGTATTTAGAAGTCTTAAATGTAACTAGGGGAAAACTGCAGAAACCCTGTAAAAAAGGAATCTTACGAGTTCATAAAGTAAGATCAAGGATAAACACTAAACCTAAAATAGTTATTTCTTATTGGGCCAGGCTGTTGCACCATACGGAGCCACTAAAACTGTGAGGGTGGGGCTCTGTCAAGCAGCCCGCCTTGCAAATGCATTTGAACCTTGTGTGTTTTAATGTGTCTTTATCAAGTTCGTCTCGAGCGTTTCAACCAGCAACAGCGTTGTGTCTTGATTCATAGCTGCAGCTTGATGTCAACCACTTTGGCTTGTTATCTGTCAGGACAGACCGTATCAGCCACTCCCTGACTTTATAATGTGAAAAACCTGCACCATCCGGTCAGCCTTTTAATGTGTCCAGTAAAGTATCCCCCTCCTTTCCTCCGCCGGCCAACGTTGCCATTTGTTCTCCTGATAAAACTGTCATTGCTGAGGCTGATATCTGACCTCTACAGTGACTGCCAGCATAAATTATTCTTGTCCTAATATTGCAATTTCTTTGGCTTCACTCAGAATCAAGGTTTTTGACATTTCTCTTAGAATAATAGGCTATTGTACACATGGACACTTTTTAAATCAAACTGCACAGCGATAAAAATGTCAAGGCCAGGCATCTTTTTTTTCCTCCATGGCATAGCTGGCTTTTTCTTCAACACGTGAAGCCTACAGAGTCATCAGTGTCACAACTGGCGCGCATATCAATACGCTTTGGATTGCTCTGTCGTCTACCTGTGACACGCCACGCGTTGCTGCGGCTCTGCAGGAGAACTGTATCAGCTTTCATTGCACACTGGTTAACCAAGACTTCCCACTGCATACCAGTAGCGGGAGCCTGTCAAGTGTGTCGCCCTGAAAATCTTCCGTCTGGGGTGTTGAAGAACAATCATCATTCCCAGCTCAATCTCACTCATTACTTTGTTGTGTTCAGGAAAGTTACAAAAAAGTAGAGAAGATCAAGCGCGGGGAGGTGGCGCAGTCGCCAGGGATGATCGAATGATCAGCTGAGATCTGATGGGCTCAGGCTGTTCGCTGATTTGCCACCAAATTCAGAGAGATCCTCTTTTCAGCACCTGACACCAGACTTAAAGGAGGATAATGATGGGTGAGAAAGCAGCTTCCACAAAGCAGCACTGCCGGCACACAGAGGAAGGTGTGGAGATGTTGTCACGGGAAAGGCTGGATGTGTGTCAAAACAAGCGCTCCCAGCTCTCTGTATCGCAGCTCTGGCTCTTCAGTGATATTACTCTCATCCTCGTCTTACCTCTCCACTGACTACCACACGTCTGTCCCCACTGTCTCTCACACTTTTCTCTTCTTCCTTCTCTTTTTTCGTTATTCCTCATGGAACAACATGAAGAACACCCCGCATTGGAGAGAAAAAGTCAGTAGAAGTGTAATTCATGTTGTCATGTAATCCTTAGTGTTGTGCTTTGCTTTACGGCACTAATATGATTTTAACTCCGGCAGATTTCAAGGGAACATGAGACTCTTGGTCTGCGTTGTAATTACGTAAATCGCGCAGGCCGTGTTCCCAGTTTTACTATAATTTGATGAGGAACTACACTATAATTGAATATTCAAATTAGGATTATGTGTCAATATGGCTCTCCTTGCCTGAAATGAGGATTAATTGTTGTCAAAACTCCAGTGGCCAACATAATGTGAGCCCCAACACTGCTGTTGATTAGCAAATGCATTTGCCATGTTTTTGTTTTGAGAATTAGTTTTCTAATTGATTTGCCATATGTTACCCTCTCCCATGCACCTAAAATTGTATTTAGAAATCACCAGTTTGGATTAAGACAGTTTTGTGTTTGAGACAGATGGGAAAAACAACCCCGGAGGTGGCCAGTGGAAAAAGCGTTTCTTGAGCACATTTCCCTGGATCCACGCCGAGTCTTTGGGATCTTAAGTACCACTTTCACTCTTTCTGATAAATAAATAGAAAAAGAGCCTGACTTAATACTTTTCCTCTCTTGTTCTTTTTTTTTCTTCTCGGGAGCACTAATTTCACAACACAGGCCCACTGTAACGATCGTCCCTCTCGTCATTCCTTAAAAGACATTTAAACCGTTTCCCTCCGTGTTATCTGCCTTGTTGCTTTGAAAGATGTGTACCTTTTCTTCCTCTGCGGTGGAAATCAACCTTTCGCGAGGTAAAAGAAGACTGCGTCGAATATGGCAATCGGTCCCCGCAAGATTGATGCCAACCTTTTAAAAATTCACCATTGGCCTGGATTTAACATGGCCAAATGCTGATGTAAATGAGGAGGAGAAAAGTCGACCCTTTCATTGCAAATAAATCTGAGTTGCAGGCTTCAGCTCATAAATACCACGGCCCGTCAGAAGTCTTGTTTTATTGCTCTTGATGGAAATTATCGCATTTATTTATCTCATAGCCAGAGATAAGGCTTTGAAAGCCACACTCACATGCAGGCACCCTCAGGATATATGATCTGTCTTAAATAAAAAAAATATATATTTTATTATGTTATCCATACACAGACCAAATACAGAACATGAAACACACTTCTTTATTTGCAGCTTCACACCTGCTCATTTCCCCAAATTTGCCTCGTCTTATAATTCAGTAGTTTTCCTTGCATTCTCCATCCTGTCCTTGTCTGCCGTGTTCTCTTTCTTTTACAACAGGCTCTTACTGCATGCCTGTGTATCCTCCAACCAAAGCCGTACACTTCTTTTTTTTATATCGCCAACTGCTTTGCATTATCGTTATGAGATCATTTGTTTTATAATGCCATCTCAGGGCTCATTTTCCCTTCAGAGCATGTCATGTTATGCAGCCCTCTCGAAGCTGTGAATTTTTTTTTTTCCTGCTTGCTGTGGATTTATCGATCCGTAGGGGTGAGTCACAGGGTGTAATTCATGATAGCTTGATTGATGAGGATTTCAATCTTATATGGTTTGTTAACTTCAACTCCCCACAAAGTGCATTCTGTGCTGTTTTCTGTAATACAAGGCCATGAATGGTGGAAAAAAAATAAAAAGACTTCCCTTGAATAATGGAATCTCTCAGTTCCTCCAGAATTAACAAGATCCTGCTCCGAACCTCCTGTTAAAGGTCTGTTCGAGCCCCTGGGCACAGGCTGAGGCACGGTTTAACTTTTACCATATTTCTCCTCTTCCCTTTTCAGCCGGGTATTTCAGCGCTCTGCTTTGCCTGTAGACAGAGCAGAAGTCTTTTGTGTAGGGGAGGGTGCCATGCTTAAATTTTAATGTCTGAAAAACTTCTCTTGGTATAAACTGAAAGTGTTCTTAAATACAACATTTTCATGCATATTGGGTGTTTTCATAACGATTGTCAATACAATTGTATGAATCAGTTGACTGAACTTTTTTTTTTTTCTGCAGTAGAACCCCGAGAAGGCCAGAATGTGAGCTGCAGAGAAGTGGGAGCAACACCAAGACGGGTAAAGAGGTCCCACACTTTAAATGCATTCATGAAAGTCACAGTAGACGATCAGCGGAATCCAACATACGTTACATTGTAAAACTAAGATCTTACTGAAGCTGTGATTTTGGAGAAAGAGTTAAATACTCGTGCTTCCAATGCTGCATCTACAAACAGTCTCGTCTCCACCTGTACATAAAAGAAGCTTCTCTGCTACTTGATCTACAAACGCTCTCTGTCTACATCTCCTCACTGATGGATACTGCACAGAGCTTTGCTTATCTGAGCCAACGTGCCTTCCCAGTGGAGCTCGGCTTTACACTCAAGAGAACATTTAACAGCTGTCAAAGACCATCCATCACATGCCATACTTACATGTGTACCGTGCATGCACTGGACGAATGCTCTTCTCTTTGTCAAGGACAAACTCAACTACTGCACAATGCCCCATGACTAAAACAGAAAAAGGGCTAATTCGTTAGGAAGCAGAGCTCGGCTATGACAGCCTCAGAGCCACGGAGTCGGAGCCGGCTGAGACGCTCCAGCCTTAAAAGAGCGTGAGATTCACACGAGGTGAACAAGGCAGGCAGGTTTTTATCCAGCTGGAGAGAGACACCATGTGGTGAGGATTCCTCCTGCTGCTCCAGTAGAGAGAGGCACGCCCAGGCTCTGGCCACTTTACACCCAACCCTTTTTAATACAAGTCTAGTTTTAAACAGCTGCTGAAATGTACAGATATTAAGGAGTTTTATTTTGGATGCTTTAAATTAATTTGAAAGAAATAGAACATAATTGACTAAACAAAGATGAATACATCACTGTGTTGGTATGACGGTCATTAGAAGTTAGTCCAGACAAGTGTGCAGAGTGTAGCCCTGAAGGAGCAGACATTAACACACAGCTGAATGGTTTGTGGCATTTGGTGTGCGATTTCCTCCACTGGGACGGGATTTGAGTGACAGTGAAGCACATGCACATACTGTACAGAGCGCTGCCAACGGTCATCATTTATCTGCAGAAAAACTGTCCTCTGCAGGTGCACGCGCTTCCTCTTCCTCCTTCTTTTATGTGTCTCCTCATGAGTGGTTGAGATTTTAAAGGAAAGAGGATTAATGGCGTTTGTCTGAGATGCTTCTTGCTTTATTGCTTGCGACCGTGTACTCGTCAGGCTCACAGCATCACACTGTGAATGTGAGAGAACGCAACTTCCCTTCATTAGCAATGTGATAGCCTGCAGACCAAGTGTGAGGTCGTAGCCGACAGCCTATTTGTGTTAATTGTTACCGTGGTGGTAGCTCGGGTGTGTGTGTATGTGGGTGCGTGGGCGCCCGGGTGTGCATGTGTGTGTGTGTGTGTGTGTGTGTGAGTATGTGTGTGTGGGCTGACAGCTGGCCAGGTTCGAGTTGGTCTAAAACCATGTGCGCTCTGTCAGGGTTGTACAGGCGCCTTCTTTAGGATTGATGAATTGCCTGCTTTCTTGATTAAACCCTCCGTCACTTCCCAACAAAACAAAAACCCCAACACAAAAAAAAGAGCAAGCTGAGGGGAGGAGAGGTAACATGTCTGGGAAATCTGTCATCTGCAGTCACATCATGTACAGCTGTGATGTGCAGGCGCTTTGACATTTATTACCAGAATATTAAAAACTAATTCACATTTATTTTGCTGCCCTCTTTGACTTGACAGTTCAAGCTCATTTGAAAAGTTATCAAGTTTTCATAGCAGCGCCAACCTTTTGCTTTTCTTCACTGGTGTTGCTTTGATCCACGCCAAGTCCCTTTGCCAATTAGGTCCATTATTCATACATTGACAGAAAAAGCAGGATGTTTTAAAGGTAATTAAATTTGCATTTTGTGAAATGTGTCATATGTTGCATATCTTTCATAGAAATATATGTAACAGTGCTGGAGAAAAAAAAGTCTATATCTGTAAAATAAACCTATGTGATGGTTCAGTCAGTTGCGCTGCGGTGTCGCTTCATTACCCACAGAACAACATATAGTATTCAGCAGCCATCCACCTGATAAAAAGGTAAACGTAATAAAAAGCAATACATTTACATATCTATCGCATTAATCAAAAATACATCCTGACATTGGCCCTGATCTAACGTAATATGGAGAGCAATTATTTCCCTATCCATTAGGGGAACTTCAATTAACAGACACCAGACAGTTCATCCTTCAGAGGAGGAGGAGGAGGAAGGAGAAAAAAATAGGAGGCTCAAAATTAACTTGGGTTTGCAAAATATCTTGGCAGGATGACAGTGATTTTTGATTTTCAGGAAACAATATTAGAATTCTTATTAAACTATGTGCATCTGCTTTTAATTTGCTGCAAATAATTGGAAAATGCAATGGAGCTTTCCAATTAAAGCTGTACTTTATGCTGTTTAATAATACCCTCATAATATTATAGCTTATGAAATGACAGGTGAGTTGGTGTATGAATAAAACATAAAGCCCTGTAATAAGAGACCGAAAAAAAAGGAGACAGTTGTTGGGGGGGCTTTTAAATGCTCGACATAATTTGCATATATTAATCTCCTCTTTTCAGCCTTATCAAGTATTCCACTGTATTTGAAGTTAAAATAGTCGTGACAGGCAGGGGTACGCTTCGTTTTTCCAAGGATTTATTACTTGTATAATTCTGGATCTTTAATAAGCCAATATGACTGATCCTCTGAGTTCTGTGGAATTTGGTTAATTGTTCCAGATGGTGCTCACTGATTATGCAAAATTACTTTCTTTCTCCTCTTTTTCCCCCCAACTACACCATTTCTTGATTGACTAACATGGAGAAAAAAGATTATTTTTGGCGCAGCACTTTCATTAAGAGGGTTCTCATCAGGTTTCAAACAAAAGTTCCATCTTATCGCCCCGTGTAGTTCTGGGCAAGGCTATACAGAGGGAGGAGATCAACCGGCTCTTATCTCAAACCATGATGGATCGCAAACGCTTTTACCGCCGGGGTTATATTTTAGAATAACACAATTCTTTAGGCTGAGGGATTAAAAAACACAACCTCTGGATAGTGACACAGAAGTTATTATTAGTGTACGCCGTTCTCCTCTTTCTCTCTCGCGCTCGCTCTCTCTCCCAGAGATTGATGAAATTACTAAGCAGCCGGGTTGGTCCTACACTTGCAGCTCGGGCTCCATCCACAACTCACTAACATTCTGTTTTGCATCAGCTAAACTGAGCTGAATGAATCATTTATGGAAGTGTTATGGGGGAGGTATGGGCAGATTTACTGCCGAGCTTTTACTTTAGATGGAATGGGATTTCTATGAAACCGATCTTGATGTCTGAAATAATGCCAAAGCTTACATCAAGACATGAAAGGAACGCTCTTAAAACCCAGATTTTGCTCCTTAATACCCCTGGTCAGCAAAAGGCAAAGCAGAGCACGAGAGAGAGCTTCGGCAGAAGAAAAGTATTTACACCTAATGTACACACACACACACACAAACACATATGAGTAAGAGCTAAATGTGTTTACTAATCCCAGAAACTAATTATATAAAGCAGTGCTGAATTTCATTTTATAATTTGACGTCTTGTATATTATATCATATATTATTCAAATTAGCTTTAATTCAGGTTTAGGTTTGAGCTATTTGTGCATTTCCCATATTGACATAGCAGGGTAGCTTCAGTGTTTTATGGCAAACTTACTACAGAACTGGATCAAAGCATTGGATTGAAACCACACCAGCATGCTGTCAAGACAATTCTATGTTATAGGATAATTAATATTAGTGTCATAAAGATAATATAAAGTATATGATATAATGTCTGGATAAATCATGAATGTAATGTAGTAGGAAAATATACTCGTAATTATTTTCTGATCTGGAGTCAAAGTTTATTATGAAAACAGTTGTAAGTGGAGATTGTGTATTAAGTATTTATCCGAGTTTTTTTTTCTGGAAAATATTGGTATGTATTTTCAAAAATCAGATCTTAAACAGATCCATTCTGTTGTGACCAAAGTGAAGTGTGAAGATTAAGAAGTCTTTTTTTTTTCTCATTGAGTATAGTCTGTGTATCGCCTCAGTTCAAAAGTGCTTTTTTGCTTCAAACAGATGAGAAACTTCTCAAAAACAATCCCGTTGGAATTTATTCTGTTGATATGTCAAACATTCTTTATGACTAGGCGGCTTTTGTAGCAAAACATGATCGATCCCGTTGTGATGATGCCAAGTATTTGAGGATCAATCCTGTATAAATCCTAATGGATTTTTTTGACTGGAGTCTTGAGGCCCTCCGGCATTTTCGGACCTTTATTATAGTCAAATAAGGGATTTTAGCAGGCTTTTGCATTTGCAGGCCAGACTGGACTCTGGAGTCTCATCCCTCATTGCTTTCTATCCATCCCTGAGATAGAAGCAGTGCTCCATTAGTTTCAGTGTCCAGACGTGGACAGCCTCAATGGATGGGCCTGTCACGGCTCCCTCATTTGCCCCGTGTACAGCAGGGTTTGTTATCACACATCTAATTAGAACTTGATAAAAAATATTTCACAAAAATCCAGTCATTAAATATAGTTTAAGGAGATTTATGGTCAAATATGCCTTAAAGATCTTTTAATGGCTCTGCTGACTTGTTAAGTTTGTAATTAATGATCTTCTAATACATACTGTGGTGTGATTTAGAAAGCACAATGAGATTCTGGGAATGAAGTCGTTGTAGAAAAGGGCATCTGGGGCTCCCAGAAGCTACTGTATATTAAATAGTTCTGCTCAGACTTTGCTTAGAGCCATAAAGTCTGCTGTGAAAAAGTTCAAACCCATCAGTGGTTTTACATGGATGGGGCCGTTTCTATGGTAGGGTTGCAAGGAATAGTGCATGATTATTAAAGTGTTGCCTTGTCATCTCACAAGAGTCAATTAGCTCGGACAGAAATGTGGTTGGCTCCTTTGTAGCAGGAAAAATTCTTTGCTTAACAGTTTTATTTAAGCTATCTCTTTTTAAAGTGCACTTCTCCACACACAATAAAACTAATAATCAAATGCATATGTATGAAACTGTAAGTGCATTATACTAATAACAGTTGCCCATTTCATCAGGAGAGTAATGGTGTCCTTATTAGCATAATTAATGACAAATGGCAGCGCAGCATTGGTGGATTGGTTCTAGGGGATGATAAATTGGTGGATGCCCAGGTTAGTGGCTGCCAAGGAGGCCTCTTTGGCTGTCATCCCTCCTGCTTCTACTCTGGCACAGTTCATTACTCACTGTGTGAGATGCCACTTTACATTGCCTGGTACTGTGAGCATGGAGAACTTAATAACGCCACCCACAACCGCTCAGGGCCTGCTGCTTTACCCACAGTCCAGAGGGCAAGTAGCTCAGCGAGGGCGAGGGGTTGTGGGGAGCAGGGCAACACGGGGATCATCTCCTGCTGCCGCGCTGATCAAAACAGATCACGCGTCAGTCCCGACTTCAGGGGAACCATGTGACCCAGTCTCCTGTGCCGGTGAATGTTTCTTGTTAGGATTTCCGGGGCTCGCCACATCCCTCGCATCATTACGGTTTAGTTTGCCCACAGAACTGCTAATTAAGAGGGGATTTGTGTAATTGTGCCTTCTGCTGTGTCCCATCCGGCACATGCAATTTAC
Organism: Platichthys flesus; assembly: GCF_949316205.1. Taxonomy (NCBI): domain Eukaryota; kingdom Metazoa; phylum Chordata; class Actinopteri; order Pleuronectiformes; family Pleuronectidae; genus Platichthys; species Platichthys flesus. The sequence continues at coordinate 19,085,137 of NC_084947.1, forward strand.
TGTCAGCCCTCTGCCAGCGTTTACACTTGTCCAGAGAGGCGTACCCCATTTATACACACATTCTGCTGCACGTTGAGCAGCAGCCACAGCTGGGGATCAATGTCAGTGCCATGGCAATGTCTTAAAGACACTGTGTTGCTGATTAAAGTCTGAATGTCCATTTAATTTCTTGAGAGCCATCCAGCAAAAGAGCGCTCTCCCAGTATTTCTCCAGTACATAGCATCATAAAGGGGCTTTACAATTATACCAAATGACCCTGCAATTCTGGTACTTTATTGAATTATCCTGTTCTACATTTAAACTCAATACGATCTAACTTTCACTTATGTATTATTGGAGGAGTTATAACACACGTACGTGCCTCCACACAGTATACACTGCTATGCAGCGGTGTTTGTGGCCAACTCACTGTAGGTGTTTCTGGCTCTGCCCACTTTCTGGAAGACTGATGGACCAGCGCCTGACTGGGACTGCCGCCTGGCTCCCTACCCACAACCAGATTTCAAGGACCGCTTGTCACAGATGGAAAAGTAAGTGGGTCATTCTACATAAGCTTGCCATTTTGCATCCCTCTGGTCGCACAGTTTGTTTTGTGTCGCTTTTTTTGTTTTAATTATTTCAAACAGTATGTTCATTTTTAATTTGCCAGTGAAGACATAAATATTTGGCACCATATAACTATAATCTTAATAGTTCAAATCTGACCGTAAAGGCCAGTTATAGAGGTGAGTAAAGGTTTTATATGTAAAAGTAAAATGATCGGTGCATTTCAATCATTTCTCTTGTATTCTTGCAAAAAGTTGCACATCCTAATATAATACTAAACAGTTCTTCTTTTCATGATTTTTTTCCCTATACACAAATATATACATACACATTTATCCATACACTCATACTTACATATGCACATACATATATACATATACACAAAAAAACTGAGTAAACTTTCCTCGCTGAAAATGGTAAAAAAATCTACGAATTTTAGTTGAGGTCAAACAGCACGCTTATGTAAAATGATGCAAATTCTTTTCACTCACCATGTTCTTCTTTCTTCCCCTCTATAAACCATTATTTGTATTTTTCGAGCCTGCAGTATGAAGCTATACGGACGTGTATCCACTGGATGTCTTGCATTTTCCAAGCTTAAAGCATAATTTAAGTTTGTTTACATTTTCAACATTTGGCTGAGGTATAATTAATATTTCAGTATAACTGACTCGCTGTCAGCCGAGTTGCCGCAGAAGCTTGTGTACGCTACAGTGAGACGGGGAAACGAGTTGCATGCAGCTGGCAGAAACAAATAAAAATAGATTATCAGAAGCACTCAACATCATTTCAGTGCGTGATCTATTTTGGCATCAATTTTATTCACTTTTTAGAATGTTAATTGACTCCACAGTAAACATTTAAATAATTCAAAAGTTACACTTCCACTTTTGCCAGAGAGATTTTTAATATATTAAAAAGTTTTTATTTTTTTTCCGCTCAGCTGTCTAGAGAGTTTGAAAAAGCGGGGAGAAGATAAAAGTAAAAGAATGGGTTTCATAGAGCCGTAGTCATTAAAAGAATCTGAAAATAGCAACTCGCTATCATCTGTTCTCATAGCACGGGTCAGGAGCTCTGACACCTCCAAAATTCCTCCTGTCAGGGTAGGGGGCCATTTGTATTCTCTCTCATTAGGCAATTTGACTAATGACCTGCCGCGGCTGCAGAGTTACTGAGGGACCCAGAGCCTCGCGCCCTCTCTCTTGCAGCAGCCTGAACACACACCCTCCATTGGAATGGCACAGATGGCATGCCCGGGCGACAAAATAAACCACAATATGTCTCCGAGATGCTGTCAGGCCTGGGCACTATTTCTCATGTCAGAGCGGGGCTAAGGGCTGTGAGTGGGCATAGGGGGTCCTCCTCCAGCTCTCTGTTCATCTACTCACCATTATCTGCAGAGGTGACAGAGAGCGGGGTCTGCAACTAGAATAGCGCCTTCATGGTCTGCATAAAGAATCCGGCTCCAATTGAGAGTCACGCCGACAGGAAAGGCATTGCAATGTCTAGCCTGGATACACAGGGAGAGGAGGCAATATCCCATTGTTTTATGGCAGATTCCAGATGTAGTTCCAACCACTTTTTGACCAGCTTTACTTATTATTTTATTTTATACGATACTAAACAAGAGAAATCAGTCCAGTCCTTTTTGTGATGGATGTTCTCTTGCTGATTGTTTTGCCCAAGCCGAGACTTTCTCACTTAATTCAGGTGCGAGACAGATTCACCAGAGTAATCGCACCAGACAGAGATCAATGCAATTCTGCTGAATTAGTGAAGTGTAAAATAAAAGTTCATCAACATTCCCAAACTGTTACTCTTGAGTCGTGGTGGTAATATGTGTTACGCTCGATCACCCGCACATATTTTCCCATCAGTCAGTGTCGGGGCACAACTCGTGTGCTTTATGTGCTTGTGTACGTACGCTTGTCCACATGGCCACGTCGGTACGAGTCCTGGAGATGCAATGTATGGCGCAGCCGAAGTCCTGGGTGACAGTGCATCCAACAATGGAAAAGTGAGGGATTAGTGCTCAGCCCAGCGTACGAGGGAGCCCTTCCCGCCCTGAAACAGCCATTCATCTGTGCCCAGGGGCTGGAGATGACAATGCAGCCATTGCTCATCGCACCTGACGGAGCCATTAATAAGGCAATGATCCACACGGGGCCTGTGCTGACTCCGTTCTTTACACTACAATCACTCAAGCCACAGGGTCCTCCTTACTTAACGCCACCTCTGTGCTCACCGCCGCCATCATCATCACCATCATCATCAATGTAGTCGTTGTGCCAAAATTCCTGCCAGATGTTTTCATATTGACTGTGCTCATACACTCCAAACGCCCCAATAAGTACCCGGTTCCCCCACACAGTAATACACTCACAAGTTAATGGACTGTAGCCTGGTCATTTAAGAGCCTCGAACATGCTTCAAAGTGGGATTCCCGGTCAGAAGATTGGATTTACATTATTTTTGCCCTTTGCACCTTTGGATTTCTCCGCGCTGCAGCGTTCATTCCTTCCCACAAAGTCATCTCCCGCGCCTCTCCATTTGTCTGGGTGTAAGATAGCCTCTCCAGTATAGATGGTGGAGGAATACAAAGTGAGATCTGGTTTTAAATGTAATCCGTGAGCAATAAAGAAACTCTCTGGCCTTCAGCTCTTGTGGATTCATCTGTCCGTGCAACGCAGATCCATCAGCGGCTACAATCTCAGTTCCTCGTGGCTGGCTGTAGATTAAACCGTATTCTCCCTGCCGACCGCTTCTCGGAGTCGCTACTCCCAGCGACACGGCAGTGCATGTTCATTCACTTGTTTTTATGACTACAACAAGCCATTGTGCTTAGCTGGTCAGCCTGGCTTCCTTGCTGCTCTAAATACCCACTCATCAAAAGCGGCTACAGGGATGTAAGTGTCACAGGACATCTTTTGGATGAATTAAATATTTCAGCTATTGGATTGATTCCTATAAAATCTGGTGCAGACATCCTGGGTTCCCAGATGATGAGTCCTGATGACTTTGGTGATCACCTGACTTTTTTTTCCCCCAATGAGGTTGACATTTGGGGTTTTTGAGTGAGTAGTTCAGTATCCATTCTAAACCTGTATGCAAGTAAAGACCGGCTTCTGGACCCTGAAGCTGCTGCACAAAGAGCTGTTCACCTGCTCATTCAAAGTTCATTGAAGCTCAACATTGTACGCAGAACCCCGAACTGGAGAATCAGTTGTCTCTTTGATATTGTTGTTAACGCCCTCTTGTTCTGATTGACGTCACTAACATTCCTGAGTCCCAACCACCGCTGCTACAGAGCACTGGTCACCTGTATAAGTGTATTAATATTGAACGTATCGTGTGCCCACATCGCCCATCACTCTGGGCGGCTGTGGCTGAGGGGTAAAGTGGTCGTCCTCCAACCTGAAGGTCGGCAGTTCGATCCCCAGTCTGACCCATCTGCATGCCGAAGTGTCCTTGGGCAAGATGCTGAACCCTGATTGGCCCCCCATAGAATAACAAAGTGCTGCTAATAGATGCACTGTATGAATGTGTGTGTGAATGGGTGAATGTAGAACTGTACTGTGAAGAGCTTTGAGTGGTCATCAAGACTAGAAAAGTGCTATATAAATAAAAAAACATTTACCATTTACCATCACAATGCATGTACCAGGTGTGAAGCTGATAAAATGAGATATACTTTCCACAGACAGAGATTTCTAGATTTATGAGATAGATACTGTACATCTCAAGTATTGGATGGATTCCAAACACTCATGTCATGAACTTAACATCAATTACTCTGGTGATCCCTTGATTTTCATATAGCGCCATCATTAGTCAAATTAGTCATGAGGTAAATGGTCTGTGTTTATATAGATCTTTTCTGGTTACGATGACCACTTAAAGCACTTTTCAATTCAGACACTTTAATAAAATGGATCTATAAGCAGCAATTTCTTTATTATGCATCGTATACTGCCGGCACAGCCGCCGGGGGCAATTTGGGGTTCAGTGTCTTGCCCAAGGACACTAAGGCCCTCAAAATGGGAGAGCCATAGCCGCCCCAAGGTAAGGTTTGTCCACAAGATTAAATTACGACCACAACTACTAACGACTACTTCTGCCTTCAGCTAGTTTGAACGCCTATTATCATCAAACATGGTAAACATTGAATCTGTTAACATCCTCCTGGTAGCATGGTTACTGCATTGTTATAGGGAGGATGTTAGCATGCTGATGTTGTAATTGAGTTCAAAGCGCCATGGACCAATGTGGACTCCTGTTATTGCTGCACTTTTACTCAGAGACGACTGGAAGCCAAGAAACTAAATAAGCTTTCTTGTGGCCGTGGGGGTGAAGGTCATGCTTTGATTACAAAGCTCTCATTGTACTACAGTGGTGTGGAAAGTGCCAAACCGGGGATCTGTGCAGTAACCGAGAGAGGAAAGCAAAGTGTCAAAGTGAATGATATTTTAGAGTTTCATACTTAAAAATATTGCTGTGAACAGGAAAAGACCAAAAGGAGTGTCAGCTCCAAAGCGATGACTCCTGAGCAGCCTAGGCTTACATTTATGAGTTCCCTTTCCTGAGCCAGCTCTGATGGACTGTGGGTTAAAGAACACCAGTTGGAAGCTCTTGGGCTCTCTGGGCTCCCGACGAAGCCGGCGGCTGCAAAAGTTTTGTGCTTCCAGATTTGGGAGTTTTATAATGAAGCCGAACAGCTGCAGTTTTCCCTTCATCCTGGAAACGAGGGGCTTTGTGTCCCCTGTCACCCTGTGTTAATTTGGACCCTAATGTATTTTATAAACAAAGGGCTGCTCTCTAGCCTGACAGTCATGACACCTTGATTCCAGTGCAGGATGCATGCAGTACAGGGTTACACCATTAATAATCAACTGGCAGCCATCACACCATTTTAACCACGATCATTATGATAAAGGGCATACACTTAATTACAGGCCTGCTTAATTATAGCTCTGTTGAAGCTCGTTTGTTTGGTCAAATGCTAATTATACCACCACGCTCTTGGCAAGTCCTCATTTCAATCCGCTTTTTGCCGGTTGAACAGTGTGGCTTATTTTCATGCAAATTTGATATCTGGTGAATGTTTTGTCTCTCTTCTTTCCACTTTTCTGTGCCTGGTGCGAGTGTGTCTTTGTTTCGGAGGTGAACATCTCCCAGACAAGACGGAATTCGGGAATAATCAGGAGTAATTAAACTGGAAGAGGGTTGGGAAAGGGCTGGGTTTGGAGGAGAGAGTGGAGGTGCTCAAATAAAGCGGAGAATAGAAAAAAAAAACCTTTCATCTTCTCTCCATAGACGGAAGGATCGGAGACGTCTGAGCGGAGGGGGTGACAGTGGATGCTGATAGCTTTGCTGTTTTTATAATCCCACATTTACTCTTGTAGAAATACTCAAAGTGCTTCTTTTATTGTTTAAAAGTCCAAATTAAATGTGTGTATCCTCTCGTCTTTGCAGCTCTGGATGATGTGCCCTTTGTGATCTCTGAGAAGTTTTATGACAACCCCAAAAAGGTAAAAAAATAATATCTTTGAGGAACTGGTGACAGATGCATAATTAAGTTTTTAATATGAGAAGGATAATGGTTACTTGTCCTGCTGCCACGCCTTTCATGCCTCTCTTTTTTTTTCCTTTTCTCTACTTTCCTCTTTTTCTTTTCTCTTTTCCTTTCCTTCCCTTTATCTCCTTCCCTCTCCTCTCGATTCTCTACTTTCCTTACCATTTCTGTCCTCCCTCTTTCTCTCCTCTCCTATCCATTCCTTTTATTCATTTTCATTTTCTCTACTTTCCTCTCTTTTCCTTTCCTTTCCTTTCTCTCATATCCTTACTCTCATTTCCTTTCTGCTTCTCTTCTCTTCTCTTCTCTTCTCTCCATTTCTATCTTTTCCTTTCTTTCCCTTTGCTGTCCTGTCCTTTCCTTCCCCTTCTCCCCTTCTCCTCTTACCTCTGCATTCCTTCCCATGTCTCCCCTCTCTTTTCCTCTCCTCTCCATTACTTTCTTTCCCCTTCCATACCTTTCTCTTTTTCCCCTTTCCATTCCTCTGCTCTCCTTTTCTTTCTTCTACCTTTTCTCTACTTTTCTCTTTTCCTTTCTTGCCTTTTCCTTTCTTTCCTTTCTTTTCCATTCCTCTCTTTTTCTTTCCTTTCATTATCTTTCTGTACCTTTCCTTCCCATTCCTCTCCTCCTCTCTCCTCTGCTCTCCTCTCCTTTCCTTCAGACTGAGTGATGAATGCATGCAGTCAGGCAGAGCTGGCTCAATGCAGTCCATTTGGCTGGCTGGCGGCGGTTGTCACTATAGCCCCGTTTGTACTGACATAGAGAGGGAGAGGATTAAAGATTTTAAGCATGCTTACTTAGCCATGAGCCTAACCGCCATGTTTCTTGTGTGTGTTTTTTTCCCTCCTCCTTCTTCCTCCTCTCCCTGCTTTTGATTTCAGATACAGCAAGTCAATTTAATGGGCATTACGATCAAATCCCTGGCAGAGATCGAGGAGGAAGTGAGTAGAGGCTGTAACGCTCGGCTGCCGCTGACGCCGCTGGCCCAGAATGCAAAGCAAACGGTCTTGGGGTTGTAATTAAGTGTCTGAGACAGCGAGGCCCTGTTGGCTCCACTAAGCCCCAATTGAATAAAAGCATGGCCAGACTAGGCAGCCATTCTCTCTTAAAAGCTTCATCTCCTGTTCCAAAACACTTGACTTTTATCCCCCAATTCTTCTGTGCAACAGCTCAATCGAGCAACTCGCGAAGCGCCGCGGATCTCCAGGCGATTTGTCTTCTCTGCTCAGATTCTCAATGTTTTTAACTTTTTAAGTTTCCAATCAGCTTCATCTTCAGTGGTGAAAATTTTGGAGATCATGTAGAGGCAAATAAAATCAGGACTTTATTTCAGATGAAACACTGTAGCCTGCAGGCATTAGTGGGAAGGAAATCATCTACAGTATGTGCTGCTCCTTCTTTAGAGCCCATGTGTTTGAAAGAGCAAGAGGGAAGAAAGGGTGTGTGTGCGTGTGTGTGTGCATGTGTGAGTGCGTGTTTGTGTGTGTGTGTGTCTGCGCGCACGTGCACATGCTTTAAAGAGAGTGACAACCCCCCTTCTCTCTCATTAGCACGGTATCTTGGTATCAGAACTGCCAGGAAGTGACAGACCACTGTAAAAGAACAGGTGCTGTTGGGTTTGAGATGTGTTACAGAGCAAACACTCCCTCATCAAACTGGGTGTCTGTTCTGCACTCTGCCTCTGTCTTCTGTCACATACTATCCAAATCACACAGTCGCCATCTTGTCATATGGTCATCTGAATGAAGCTCATTGTCAGCGCAGGTATTAATGGTGTGTATGCGTCTCTGTATGTGTGTGTGTGTCCAGGGTGGAGACAGGCTGGCTGCTCATCCTATATGCTCTTGTCTTTTTTTTTTTCTTCTCCTCCTCCTTCCTCTCCCGCTCCCTCTCCTCCTGCCTTTCTTCTCAGAGAGTGTGATTAGCAGGAGGACACATGGTGAGCTGAGCTGGGGAAGGGAAGGGAAGGGCATGAGAAATCATTAATTACAGTCGCGCTGGAGCTGATGAAGTAAATGTGAGATAGTGTAACACATAGGATTTAGTGAAGTGGACGACAGCACAAGATTAATGGTGGGGCCAGGCTGATGAGGATGAAGTCACAGCTTAGCTTGATAATTAGTTTCCAAGTGGAAACATCCCTCACCATTGTGTTATTTTTACTTCTCTCCTCTTATTATTATCCTAGGATGATATCTGCAGAGCAAGGACTGGAAATATAGGTTCTTCTTTTATAAAGTGATGCATGTCTGTAGAGCCGCATTATTTTCTTTGTCTAGTTTTCCTGTGCCAGCCTTGAACCTTCAATTTAAAGTCCATTGTGTTTTTCTGTGTCTGTGCTTCTGTTGAAAGGACTCATGAAAAAAAAGTAAAAACCAAAAAACTCACAATATTGTGGTTCATAAACAGATGTTTCTAGAATGAAACTGGATCTCAGGTTTGTAAATGAAGTGAATTCCTCCCTCTGTTGTCCAGAAGAGGTCACTGTCCAGACTTGACTGTGGGCCTTTTTGCCCCTCTTCAGAAACTAGTGGTGCTTCCGGCACAGAATGTAATTGCCTGGTTTCTGAGCCCATTAATACATATGGATTCATGAGAGAGACCCACTCTCCAGAATTATACATATGCACATGTAATTGAGGAAAACTGTTGTAATCACAGCCACAGTTGTAGATAAGACCATTTCCTAACAGGCATCACTTAAGCCATGTCTCGGATGATGTTGGTTCCAGCAATTAGGCATTCTTTTCATTTCCCAAATGACTCGCAAAACTTGCGGATATTATAATTGCTTTTAGCCACGCATATCTAATTTGTGTCTTTTTAAGTGTTAATTAGTAAGCGATTTAAAGTGACATCTTTATGTAGTTTGCTCGGCTGAAAACTGTTGTTGGCGGCTGGCTAATGATTTTCAGAGGGAGTATGCAAGAGTGGAAAGAAGTGTGTGTGCGCAGACATGACAAGATTTTCATTAGCACCTATGTGTGATTGGTTTCAGTTTTTCTAGGGAGTTATCTCTCTCTGTGTGTGTGTGTGTGTGTGTGTGTGTGTGTGTGTGTGTGTGTGTGTGTGTGTGTGTGTGTGTGTGTGTGTGTGTGTGTGTGTGTGTGTGTGTGTGTGTGTGTGTGTGTGTGTGTGTGTGTGTGTGTGTGTGTGTGTGTGTGTGTGTGTGTGTGTGTGTGTGTGTGTGTGTGTGTGTGTGTGTGTGTGTGTGTGGATGGAGGGACAGTGGTGTACAGGGGTATGCAAGAGGTGTGAGAGGGAGAGCTCCAAATGGAGGTGGAATTAATGAAGACAACATGTCACATATTTTTGGCAGTGGAGCAGGGACAGGAAATGAAGCTCGGCTCGTCTGGGTGACTGCCGCCCATGTTCTAGTGTGTCACTGTCCTGTCAGCCTGTGTGTAAAACTGGCAGACATTGATACATGCTCTCCCTGATAACACCCCATTCCCCCATCCATCATCCGCACACACACAAGTACACGCACACACACACACAAGTACACACACACACGTACACGTACACACTAGCTTATTTATTTACTGTGCCAGATGTTGAGTCTGTATTTTAGTGTGGTGAGGGACTGGATTTCTTCACAACTAACAGGCTTGTGATATGTGACAGGTTTTGGGTAACTTGAAGCTTCGCCTCAACTAGATGAAAATCGGGGAAGGTGGTATTTTGATCGGGAGAACCCAGTGTCAGCCATTGTGGCTCTGTGGCCTCTGATGGAGATTCGGAAACTTAATTCAGTGATCATACAGCAACACCTAGTGTTGTGTTGTGGTAATACAACTGTCTGACCTGCTGAAATGAGCAGTACTTAAAGTTACAAAACTATCTACTTTTAGAATATTTAATTGTAGAAATCATTTAATCACAAGTACCACTAGAACCTTTTCTTTCTTATCATTTTTTTATAATTTGATTTTTATGAAATAATGAAAAAAATTGTTTGAACTGCTAATGTTTTCTTGGATGCATGGTCCAACTGTTTCCCCTTTCACTAGCTCAAGTCAGGGTTGTTTACCATCTCTTTATCTTCATGCATGGAAATCAGGGATTTATATAGATATTTTATTTTTGGATAACTTGAGGCTAGATATTTGCAGGTGGACTAAAAAACTGACTGAGTGAGCATAACTGATGGTGGAAGAACACAATTAACAAAGAGACAATTGTTCAAGTGGATTTGTCATGTTGTTGCCTATAGGCCTGGATTCGCACTAAAAGCAACTCCTTTGAACTTAATATTACTTTTAAAAATATGACAAACCGACTTTGGGCATCAGAAATTCTTAACATCCGGGGGTTTGAGAACAGAGGCAGAGAGAGCTCAAAATACTGCAACATCAGAAAACGCGCGCAAAACCACAAAACACAAGATACTGAAACATAGCTGAAAACCAAAGTTCTTTAAGCAGACAGAAAACAAATGTTGAACTTCGGGTTAGAGGCCAGTTAGAGGCAGGGTCTTCCTCCACCTGGGGTAAGAAAAACACAGGTTACGCAGCCGCGGTCTTCAAGTGTAGTTTTTGCTACTTGCACCACATTTCCGTATTTGGGTGTGTATTTGAAGTGTTTTTGTGTTGCCTGTATGTTGCTGCACATGTGGTATCAAATTAATGAAGATATTTTCTGAATTTGCACGTGTTTCCTTAAGTTGCTGTGTGTTGAGCTCTCCAGGCTACTGTGGCTGAGACTTCCAAGACTTGATCTCTACAACATGGAGGAGCTAAAATGATTAATACATTCTTTTAAATACGATTTTCCATCTTCAAATGCGACAGAAACTGAGGTAGTTAGGAGCCCTGCTGTCATGTCTTTGACACTCCGGAGGGGGGCAGTGTTTCCTTATATTTCCTCAATCTCAGGTCTGGTTGACCCACTAATCACTGTGCTGTAAGGCCAATTTTATGCTTGTGGCTTTTAATAGCGTGGATAACATTTAACCAATAAGTTTGAATCCACGGTTCAGCTGCTATAAATGTGTTAAATTGGTTATATAATGCTACTAATTTTGTGAGCCTGAATTTAATGGCACAGATATCTTGTAATGTATGCCCTCTGTTCTGTTTTGGACAATTTGCTTTCAGTCATCTATGTGTTCTGACTCCTCTTCTTCTTCGTCTTCCTCAGTTTTACTACAACTTCAGCGCAGAGCAAAGCGTCGCCCTGTGACTTTCCTCCCAGGCCTCCGAGGGGGACAGAGCCACAGGGACTGGACAAGTACTCATTATTTGTAAAATAACAAACAAAATGAAATGAAGAAAGGTTTGAAATCAAGATTCGCCTCAAATGTATGTAATGTAATTTTAAGCTGAAAATGTCAATGCATAATTGCACAAAGTTTTTGTTGTTTTAATGAATTCTATGTAAATGATTCAGCTCTTAAAATATTTTTGATAATATACAAATTTGAACATTAAACTTTTAGAAATGTTGTATCTGTCTTTAAAATGCTTCTGGTAAATGTGTTTGTTTTGTCTTATCTTCCTCAGGAAGTCACAGCAGAATTGTTAAAAATAGAATAATGAATATCCCCGTACAGTTAAAGTGATAAAGGGATGTTAACTGTGACTCGCTCTTTAAACATCAGAATAACAGGGTTGTGCTGTCAGTGAGTTGCAGTCAGAGACGACAACAGGGAGCAGAGCCGCAGCCTCATCACACACACACACACCCACACACACACACACACAGGCCCATCTGACGTTCATTTTCCAGCAGAAGCATCTTTCTGTCACAAAGTTCATCATGAGCAGCGTGCAGCAAGAGTGAGCAGAGCTTTGAGACACAGGAGCCTTTTACCCCAGATGCCCACCCACGTCAGATCTTTAAGACTAGAACAACAGTAAGTCTCAGCTCCTATGTAACACTGGTTTCAAGGGTGGGGGGGGGGGGATGCTGAAAAACGTTATTAATTTAAGTTTTTTTAACAACAGCTTTATTTACTTTATATCCTATAGACAGGATTATAAATTATTTGCAACATCCTCCTTGCTGTTAGATACAAAGGTAGATATAGGTATTTAAACTTGGACACCAAAACATCCCTTTCCTCTCACTTCTCATCTCATTTGCAACTAAATTAATTTGTCAGGATCCATTTGCACATGTCTGCAGGTGTAATTAGTATTACAAACTCATTCATGTATTAATGTCTTGTTAGTTGCACTCTTCCTGCTGTGTTTTGAGAATTATAGATTCTGCTAACAGTGCAGGTATTCTTTCTGTCTTTTTTTTTTTCCTTGACCAAAAATTCCTAATGGCTTGCGATATTCACAGGTGTTTAGTGAAGCGTCCGGCAGATGACAACCCTCCACGAGCGTTTGCGTTGACTCCTCTGTTCTGCTGCGGGAATCAGAGCGACGGTCTGAAGGGATCCTCTGCACAGGGAACAGCTTTCATGCTCCTTCGTGAAGGTGACACTCATGTCAGTGATGCCCTGGAGCACAGTGTGACAGGCTCTGACAGCCCTGCTCCCCGCTTTGCTTAAAGTGCATCCACACAGTATTCCATATGTGCCCACACTCATAAGTAGACTGTTTTCCACCGTTACTTTATTGAATCATGTATAGAAGAAGAATTTTGAAACATTTAAGATTGTTCAACAACTTCAATCATTTACATTGACCATTTAAAGGTTATTAGGGTAAGAGATGATACGTTTCAATAATATTTGGTTTCAGGTAAGTTTAAAAATTCTTTACTTTATTTATTAATAATAAATGAAAAGCCTAAAACCAGCAATGGAGGAATCAAACAAGAATAGTCGTCATATTTAAATATTGTTTCATATTCCTATTTGTCACAGATGGCAAAACGCACATGGATGACACACACCGTCTGAATGAGTGACATCCTTCAATAACACTAATATCTTTTATTTTGAACTGATCCCACTTGCACCTTCTGCTGCTGTAAATACAGAATGAGTATTAATCCAAGCACTATTCACTGTTGTTTCAGTAATATGTGCTAAAAACAACAGTGCCCGGCTGCTGAAAGGAAAGAATTTGGCAATTAAAATAATACAAAGTAATATTCCTGGTCTGTTTTAAAAGATTTAGGTTCTCACCAGGTGCTAAGGTTTTTGGACATAGTGCCACAGTCAAGCAGGGAAGCAGAAAAGTATTAAGTATTAAGATGTGGATTTCTTTTGGTAACCTGTTGATTTAAGTCTTTTTACCTCCCATGAGCTTATGTTTTCACCTCTTAGTGTTTTATGATTGATTAGTTGTAAGTAAGATTGCACAAAAACTCCTGGCGCATTTACACAAAACTTGGTGGAAGGATGTGGTGTGGGTCGGGGGAAAAAGCTACAGTCTCCTTGATTTCTCAGAGAATAATTCATGGATCTTGATGAAAGAATAAGGCATATTGAAGGGACTGATATTTACGACTGTGTGCAATTTGGTTCAGATCCAAATAATCCATTTAAATGTGGTTTCATAAGGAGGCCGTTGGGAAGTGTTGACAATTGCAAAAATCGGAACTTATCCTTTCAAATGAGTAATGTGGCCCTACGCCTGCATAGTCACCTGTTCACAATATTCCATTCTGTGTCAGAAGCAGAGATGTTATCAGTGATGGACGGCAGGTTGAGTCTGACATTAGCCCTGCAGGTCAGATCTAAGTGTTTAGAGTGAAACTGATCATTAGTATGGACTGTTGTGCTGATGGAGACTGGAGCAGCGGGGCTGAGCTCTCCAGATGGGCACCGAGCAGTTTAACTCTGAGCCGCAGTTCCTTTGTGAGCCCAGCCCAGCATCGCCCTCAAAAAGCTGCCTCACATGGTTTCACTTTCCCGCTCACTCCACTTCATCATGTGGAAAATTATGATTTCCAAAGACCACATTTTAAAATTAAAATGGATTTTTTGATCTGCAGTAGTTTAAATGATTGTTGAATAGCTCGGGGCTGTTGCCTCTAAGCCTTTCACATATGGTGAATCTGTTTGGAGAGGGATTTCTTAAACTCCCTCGCTATCTCTAAAGTGACCAGGCCCACTTCAGGCTCCCAGGTCACCGCTGCTGCATCGCTCCGAGGATTTGGCTCCGCCGGAGTTGAGCTGAGCTGCAGAGCAGCACATCAAAGCCCCACCCCTCTGCGAGTCCACCAGATGTCCCGTGGTCATTTTTAAACTCACACCCCGGCACATGACATGGAGCAGTGTGTAAGCATGTAGACAGAGGTGGATGGGCTGCTTGGAAATTAGAAAAGGAAGCCTGTATTTATGAGGTGGTTTGAGGTGCTGTGTTAAGACGGGCTTAGCCAGCCACTCTCCCTCTGACAGCCCTGTTTCCCCCCAGAGCTGGGCTGACCAGAGACACAGAGAGGTGAAGGAGTGAGGGCCTGTCAAAGCAGCCCCAGACCAGAGCTGGTGAACAGACGGTTGGGCAGGTGATGCAGCAAATCACTCGAACAAGCCCCACTTAATGTCCACTTCATGTTTGCATAAGAACAAACGTGGACATCGTGCTTCCAAATGTGATTCCTTCATGCAAGTTCATGCTGGGATAGAAACAGCAACAGGAAACGCTTTAAACTAACAAATAAGTGCTATTTTACTATAAAATTGACTAATTATAGGCTGTGAAACTTCTCTGCTATTTACCACACACCTCCAACACTGTCTCTTGGTTCCCTGCACGCTGACGTCATCACATGTTGGAGTGCCCCTCTGAGACTCAGGAGGTTAGACGTGTGGTCTTCTCCGTACCGCCACCTTAACAAGCCCCCGGGCTGCACTCTGAGGGGAGCCGCACATCAAATTTGTCTTTCTATACCTCAGCTAGAGGTAAGATGAGTGATGTCCCAGAACGGGGATCCCCCCCCCCCCCCCCCCCCCAGCTCCCCCTCACTCCATCTCCCACACAGCGGCTCACCTCCCCTCTCATTCTCTCTCTCTCTCTCTCTCTGCCACAACAGCCAGCCCATGTGAGTCAAATTATTGTAATTGAGCAGGGATGGAGTGGGGTGTGAGGTGATCTCTCTCTTCATCCCCTCCCTCCCTCTCTCCCTCTTTCTCTCTTAGATATTCCTGCACATGTTGTGAAATGACCAGCAAGCATCTCTTTTTTTTCCCCCCCTTCCTTCTAACACCGCCTGTAACACAGAAATCAATTAACTGCTTTCAAGTCAGATCAAAGACAAAGTACACCATCCAGGTCTCTGCTCAACCTGTGGGACAATTAAAGTCTCCCTCTGGACAGCGACCAGGCCGGACAGATGAAGGCTGCCACTGTTCACGTACGTGTGAAGTAGTCGTAAACAACGGGAGCGATGAGAGTTCCGATGAGCATTCCCCTTAATTTGCCGGTCAGTTGTGCATGAATACAGCCGAGTGAAAGGTTTTATGGAGGACAATGTGGACAAATGGGGAAGTGGACTTTGATTTCTATGTCTCTTAGGAGTCATGTGGTCCCACTGAAGTTGTTTAGCTTCTCGTTGATTTCATGTATCCTTACCTTCGCCCAGGAGGTTATGTCTTCACCCCTGTCCCGTTTGTATGTTGGTGTGTTTGTTGGTTTTGTTGTAAACGAGATTGTGCAAAAATAACTGGATAGATTTTCACAAAACGTGATTGAGAAATGTGGTCTGGATCTGAGAGTTTGTTTAGTTGTCTTTACGTTTTTTTTTAATTTTCACCAGAGTTTGATGAAATAGATCAGACCCAAACCTTCTCCTTTAAAAAGAGCAAGACACAGTGAAGGAGACACAAATTGACCACAAACAAGTCAGATTTGTCTTCGGCTTCTCTCTTTTGGCAATTTGTCTTTAGCTGCCTGAATCTTTGGTTCCCTGGAGCCTGTGCCCACTTTGGGGCATTTAAATAATCCTGGTGGACAGGGTGGTCGCACAACATACGAGTGCCACATCAAACTGTTCGGACATGGGGGAGCGAGTGGAGCTTTCGTCCACAGACAGGTGCACTGACCCTGTCCACCTCTGAAGGTGCCACTTGCATTTTATTGGACATTTATGGCAGGCCAGCATTTTTTAACAGCCACCTGGATGCAATAAAGGGCCAGCTCCTGAGCTCTGGCTGCCCAGAGGATTTCCCAGCAGCTCCCGTGGGACCTCTGGCTAGTTAAGATGTTTATTAAGCTGAAAGTGGTCCAGTGGGAAAACACGGCACTTCTTAGAGATTCGGGCCAGCAGTTTTCTTGTTAGTCGGAGCGCTCCCCGGAGGATTGGGTTTCTTTTCCTTTCAAATCTCAGAGGGAGGACAGGGTCAGTTCACAGGGCACGAGGTTGACCAACTGGTAACTAGGCACATGAACCCAGGAAGGGAAATATCTCAAGACCATCAAGGTCAGCTTGGAGCGATTCCCACAGATGCATAAAGCGAAGGCAAAGTCAGCCTATAAGCTAAACACATACAAAAAGTGGATTTCAGTGATCGGATCCATCTTGTTTACAGAGGCTGTTTTCTGAACTAGGGGTTGTTACCCTTGTGTTAAAGTTGTTTCTATGAAGCTAAACTGTAAATGGCAGTGCTCACTGTAACCTAAATACTTAGTTGTTTCATTCTTTTCTATGCACAGTTGAAGTTCTTTGAAGACATGTTTGTCTGGAGCATTGTGATGTTAGCTCTGCTTGCTGTTTGACACATCTTGACCTCACTAAGCTCTGCTGGACCTCTAGTTCAAAGCCTCCGTCTCTAGCCTCGGGCGCTCTGCCCTAAAAACTTCACTTAGCCTGTTAGGCCTTGTTTTAATTTCTAAACGTTTGTCTCTGCATAAAGGAGAAAAGTTTCTCAAACATGAGTGTTGAAAAGTTAAAATGGCCTCTCTGCTGCGATGATTATTACTTTTCTTCTTTTTTTGTTCTCATTTGTTTTTGAAGCTTCTCGGGGCCGGGCGGCAGAGCCTGTGGCGAGCACATTGTGAACCGAGCAGCACATGCGGCCAGTGATGGGTTTTTAGTGCTCTCTGCCTAATGTTCAGGACAGATTAGAAATGTTCGCCTGTGACAGATGCTGTCTAGATCTTCACTACCAGATCCACCCAGCTGCAAGACATCTGGAGGATTTCTACCTTTTTTCTCTGAAGTGCAGCCTATTAATGGCAAACTCCTACACGTGCACGCACACTCACATCCAGTACACACAAAACACAACCAGTGTGTTTGATTGAGGCAGAGAAGGAACAAAATCACACATACAGATGTTTGATTACACGAGTTTTTCTCTTTTATTTCCCCAGAAGCCAGATTTTCTGCACATGTCCTCGATTGCGATGATTCACTGCTTGTTTGTGTGTCCAGCGCATTTGTTTATGGAGAACATGTAACTCAAGGTTTAGTGCTGATACCAGGTTCAACTGATTCTACAGATATGTGCTAGCCATGAAAACAAAGCCATTCAGCTGCAGCTCTGTATCACAGTCAGTATCTGTGAAGACATATTTAGAATATCTTTCCCTACTTCAGCCACAAAGTCTGCGAGCCCCTGAAATTTATTTCTGCAGAGACAGAATTTATACATTCCACATGAGGAGCGGGTAGGGAAGGCCCATGTTTGTTGTTAATGGCACACATCCTAAAATCATGCTCCTGGCCTCCCGCAGCTCCGACTTCTTCGTCAGAGGAAACATTATTTTTTACAAAGACAAATCCACGGAATAACATGATCATCTGATGAAAGGGGCTGCAAATCTTGCCTGAGCTGCGACACTTTAGATGATGATGAAAACAAAAACAAAAGCCGTGTATCCCACTGTGACATGACGATATAATATCAGTTGCTCACATGCACACGAGCCGAGGAGTTGAACAAGTTTGTGGAAGTTGCTTCTCAAAGGGCCAAACAATGTTTTATATCAGCGTAAGTCCTCCACTCAGCACCTCTGTGTGGGATATTCATTGACCTGGTTGGAGGCAGATTTAAGATTTTTTAGGTGATTATCATTTGGACAAATCCTTGTGGGCGTGTGTCACATGGAGAACTTATGAGACCATGGTTTAATTTAGTTTGAAATGGCCGCGCTGTAAGTTGTTCCTCGTGTGTCTGAACAGCTTCAGCTCACATGCAGACTTGTTTGGCCGTGGCCTGTGTGTGAAGTGAAACAGAACAGAAAGGGAGATTCCCACATCACAGAATACAAAGCATTTGTTATTGCAGGGTTTCATAATGTATCATCTGTTGCCATGTTTGAGCCAACTTTCAACCACTTTTTAAAGTGTTTTAAGGAGAATCCTTTGGGGGGGGTGGAAATCATAAGGCTGTTACAAAAAATTTTAAAAGAGTTTTTTAATAATCATTGTTGTGTGACACAATGCAGATAAGATGTCAGTTTAGTTTTTATTTAATAAATAATTATAGTTCAAGATGCATTCTTTGCACATTTTTAACATAAAATATAAATACAAGAAAATTGTATTTGGCCTTTGTTTGTAAATACAGTAGCCCAATAAATCATGTTTTTTACTTTTAAAGCATAAAATTCTCTTAACCAAAATGCTGAATTAGCTTTAAAACAATATGCACAACGTTGAACAAAATGTGTAAAATCACGTCACTGATGTTACAAACTCGGACTGAAAGTACTTACATTCAGAGTACTTCTCTAAAAAAGCATAGCTTGTACACATGTTTTCACCAAAAGTATATTTGTATTATATTATCACAAGCACAGTACAAGAAAACATAAACTAGAAGTTGACAAATAACACAAAACCAACTGAGAAAAACACAAGAATATAGAAAACTGACCAAATGCAAGTCAAAAGGCTGCAATGAAGAACATGTAACATATTAATAACATATCCAAGTAATATAATATCACATTGTGGGGAAGTTACATATTTTGACATGTTACTGTCAGAAAAATCGTATTAATTGGTTCTAGAAAAGTAAACATGCATCACTAATGGGTATTGAAAGGGTTTCATATTTTTTAATGAGACAATGTAGGACAACAAGTATTTTTTTATATGAATAGCAAATACATGTGATAGTAGAAATATTAGACATGGTGTTTCTACTTGTAGTCTGGTTTTAGTTCTGTTAAAAACTATTATTGAGGGGTTAATCATTAATATTTGGTAGTAGTGTTATATTTTAGAAAGTACTTTAAGTTTGTTCTATGATGTTTTTTTCACAATACAGATATAAATATGTTGAATACATTTAAGAAGAATTAAAAAAATATATTTGTCATTTAGAGTATAAAACGCTCATAGTTTGTACTTCAATGGAAGTTTCAATCAATCAATCAAATTGTATTTGTATAGCCCATACTCACAAATCACAATTTGTCTCATAGGGCTTTAACATGGTGTGACATCCTCCGTCCTTAACCCTCAACAAGAGTAAGGAAAAACTACTAAAAAGCCTTTAACAGGGTAAAAAGAATGTAGAAACCTCAGAGAGAGCCACATGTGAGGGATCCCTCTCCCAGGAGGGACAGAAGTGCAATAGAACATCACCAAGATAAAGGTTTTAGCAGTATTGATAAGGGTAAACATGTTGAAGCATAACTGAAGGTCAATGAAGCGATGGATTATTGTCAGTAATGGTCAAGTAACTGAGGAGAAATATCAAGCAGTCCTGCTGCAATCCTAGTCTATGGTCAGGAGCAGGCAAAATCATGATCTTGACAATAACATTTTAATGATATGACTTTGACGAATATATAAATTAAAATGTTGTTTAATAGTGCGCTTTATATCCAAAACTTAACATCAAACCACTTTTACATTATCCATGTTTGTGTTTATTTAATATTTTTAAATGGCGACTGTAGCGTTGCCGTAGTGAAAGCAGAGCCGGTTGTACTGCCTGGTTGTGTCCAGCAGGGGGCGATGTTGTAATTCAGATGGTTGGCTTTCATAGGATCCGCATACAGCTGTGAATTAGTGCATGTTTGCGTCAGGAGGCCAAATGATAAATCAGCCTGCATCATGGATCACTGTCCGAGATGAGCTGCTCCTTCACAAACACCAAAGATCAGGTTATTGATGGTATGTGCTGGTGATTCATCACCATACATGGCAGGACATTTAAATACATTCTGCAAAAAGCCTTAAACCTTTGCCAGTTTACTTTTCACAAGAGTTTGATGACGTAGGTTTTATCATATTCTCAATTTTTTTTTTTTTAACAAAGTCCAACATTGCCTATTTTTTATAATCTTGAAGATCGCCTTAAATAAATGTTGAATGTGGTGGACTAAGCAAACTTGATATTGCGATTTCAAAAAGCAATGTTTACGTTTTTCATTTGTAATTGAGGTATTTTTAGTTATTTACTCAGTAACATTGGTAATATTCACCTTTAAAAAGCATTAGTTCATTTTAAGATTATTTTATAAATGCATTTTAGATTCAAGTCTTAATACCTTTGTTGTGGGAACTTGCGTTGAATTATCTTCCTGTAACTTAAAACAGTTAAATACATAATGATTGACTTAAAATTATTTTTTTTAGAATTAGAAATTAGTTTTTCTAATTACATCAGTAATTATATCGATACCATTTGTGTCTGTTTTCACATTATTAATACTAGGTTGTCTCTCAGTGCTTGGAAATGTATAACTAGATCTTCTGTTAATGGAGCTCCTTCTCCCTGTGTTAACCAACTCGATGCTGCACGTGCAGGTAAACACTTTTCAGGGACACGTTTCAAACTTGAATGTCAGCTCGCTGTCAGGCTATCGGTCAGGAACTCAATATATTTGTCAGTTGGAAGAAGAAAAAAAGCTGAATCCAATAAATCATAGCATAAACAAATACACAGTGCTGCATTATACTTGGGCCTAATCCCGTGGGAGTTGGGATTATCCTGACGTATCATATTTGGGGGCTGGCTCAGTATAAGGTAAGAATAAAAACACAGATATACGGGTGTGTAAGAAGGGAGTGAAACAAAAATAGATCTAGTCTGAGAGCATTTGTGAATTTAAATAAGCTCAAATAACATCACACCCTCTAAATAATGCTTATTTTGAATTGCAATATCATATGGAGCCGATTTGTCCCTTCATATTAATAATTTAAATCTAAAGGAGTTTTTATATTTAGTATGCAGGGACCCGTTTAGGCCTGTGTGGGGCCCTGGGCAATCTCTGTCGGTTTGGTTAGTGCACCATGAACACCGCCTGTTTGCTCGATGTGAAATCCGAGCGCAACAATAATCATTCTCAAGGTATAAACGCAGTTAAAATAAAAAGTAGAAGAAAACATGAGGACTCAGCAGAAGACGGATTGAGTTACCGTCGCAAACAGCTGCCGTGCAAACCTCCAATAAGCTCCACTGTTGATCCACGACTGTCAGCGGTGGAGGGAGCAGCTCTGCCCCCTGAAACCCCTCCACAGCCGCCGCAGAGATTTAACAGAAACGTCCGGGGGAAGAGAAGCGTGTGCGGGCTATAAGAAGAATATCATTAAACCATTTTTAAGTTCTTTGTCTTCTCCGCGATCACAAATCATTTGCTGCTGCTGCTGTGCTGAAGGCGCCACAGAGTGCGACTTTGCAGCAAGTACAATTGAAAGTAGTTTTATTATCAGCACCACTTCTTATTATTTTCATCAAATCTTTTTTTTTTAAACACAATCACGGAGAGTTTAGACTCTTAAATAAATGTAAAAGTGAGGGATCCATCCTTCCAGCTGTTGCCCCGTATTGTCAGGGAGCCTGCTTTGTGTTTCTGTTTACTGACTCTCTCTTCTCGTTTCATTTTTCTACACAAAGTCTCTTATTTTGGAGAAATGCGCTTTATTTGAGGCGCCAGTCACAACCCTCAGGTTTCAGCTCAGGACAAATGCTGATAGTATTGTAACAAAATATATATATATATAAAGATATAGCGTTCCTTATATTCCACATAAATCCAAAAGATTAAGTTGAAATGTTACGTTGAGGGTTCATATAATTATCATTGTTATTATTATTAATTCCTGAGATGTATTGATCACGTTGCAGTTTGCACATGAGGCCTGACACCGCTGCAATTTCTTCGCAGGGCTGAAAAAGAAATGGACCCAGTGTGGCCTCTCGACAGCGGGATGTAAATGTAATTAACATAGATTTTTTCTTTTGTCAATAGCAGAGGTTTACATTGATTGAGATGTTTGTGAAGATGAAATTTAAACAATTAAACCCTGGTTTTCTTCATTTATTTAGAATTAGTTATGTTGCTTTCTGTGACAACTGTTAATATCCTCAATATAAATGCTCAGTGAAATATTAATTCAGATGGACGTAATTGCATAATCAAAACTAGACAATTAGTTTAGCAGCATTCGATTTCTTTGTAATTTCCTTTTTAACATTGTCTCACCAAAACTGCGCGCAATTTCTTTTTTAGTTTTCAACTTTTACGCAGGATTCACGTGCAGGCTCATAATTTCCTTTTTTAATAAACCATTAATGGAGTCTGGGGGGAAAAAAAATCTGATTCCACATCCTGTGGCGCACATCACTTCTTTCCCAGAGTGATTACAGTGACTGAGAAAAGTCTAATCGAAACCCCAGCAGACACTGATCCAGCCTGCAGCAATGTGTGTGTGTGTGTGTGCGTGTGTGTGTGTGTGTGTGTGTGTGTTTGTGTGTGTGTGTGTGTGTGCGTGTGCATATGTGTGTGCGTTATGGCGCATTATAGGAGGTGTCTCTTACCTTTTCCGATGGATGCAACAGTTCTGCTTACTTTGACACTGTTTCACTTTGGGGACCGTGTGCACCTCCGTCTGACGCGCACACCTGCTGCAGCCTTATACCGGTCGAGGGAGGGCTCGTCACGCGGAGCCTCATTAAAAGCACCGCGGGCAGAAAGTTGGCGGATTGATTTATTGAATGAATGTTTGATGTCCTCGTTCCCACACGTGACCCGGCCAATAAGTGCTGAATGAACCGGGGGGGTGGCTGGGGAGGAGGTGGGGAGGGTGGACAGGCTTTATGTGTGTGCGATTTGAGAATATATTGATTATCCTGTATTGATGGTGTTCAGCTCATAATAATGCTGCTTAGCGGGGAGATAATCCAATATTAGTGCGAGGCGGAGGTAATTGACCCCATGCTGATAGAGGAGCTTTGAGGAGGAGAAGAGGAAAAGCCGGAGGTGGATGACTTCATGACTGGCAGGTATGGACTCTTCTGAACTGAGCACATGTGCTCTAACGAAAAATAGAATTTTTTTCCCAATTCATGAAGTGCTTCTATGTCTTTTCACCATGTGTATGATGGTTTTATCCCATTGCCAAAAAACACGTGACTGTGTGTGAAATGTCTTCTGCGTCTTTACACAACAACTTCCGCTGTTCTCCCTTTGACCGGAAGGGGGCACCACCAACAGCCCTCTCTGTGTTTTCCAAATTGGGCTACAGGTCATCGCCTTGATCACAAAGGACGTCAATAACACGCACACACACACACACACACACAAACACACACGAGGACTGAAGGTAGCTATAGATGTTGTGTGTATTACAGCTATAATTGTGTCTACACAATTTACATCATGTCACATCATTCAAGGGATGGATTGAATTTCTGTCTTATCTTCTGTTTACGGCAATATTTCTTCTGAGATGTAAACTATTATTTTTCTTTTTTATATTTTAAGCTATTATTATTATTATGATTATTATTCTATTGCATTTGTTCTGCCACGTCAGCCCTCTCCGTGCAGTCATGTGCATGTCTACATCTTCATCCCGCTGCACGTTGTTTAATATACTTTTGAACCTAAACGTCACAAATATTCCCCATAAATCTGAAGCCAACGTGCACATTTATTTCTCGAACCTTCCCTGACATGGCTCTCTGAGCCCTGCTCCGTGTGTCCAGTCTTCTTATTGTGTCTGTCCTGGGCCTGGATTGTTTGGTCCTGTGTTGTTTCAAGGAGCAGATAAAAATCTGTCTGTTCACGCGGTGTGACCCGCAGAGCCCCGCACATACGGTCCCATTAGCAGCCCTGTAATTTCACACAGGCCGGCCTCAGTGCACGGTATTCCTCCGCACATTAACACGCCACTTAACAAAAACAAACACGAACAAATAACCCCTACAATTTAGTGAACACAACCCGTGATGCACATATACTGTGGTATTCATTTTTGAAATGATGTATCTTTAAAAAAAAAAAAAAGAAGGTGAACGGTGTTGTCAGCGCGTGGGTTTGCGTGACTCCGCGCGAGGGCTCGTTCCCCGCAGATCAAACTGATCGGTTGCTGATCCGCCGATAATAAGATCTGATCTACAGCTGCAAACCAAACACGCGCAGAGCCTATTAACGATCCTTATATTACTGTTATAATTATTCTGTAAGTGTGATCTGTATTATTATTGTGGTTATTGTGGTTCCCTGGGCTAAATAAGGTGCAGCCTGCCGAGCTGGGCTGCGGTGGTCGGCCTCGGTGCGGGACAGGCCGCTGTTATCACCGCTGATCGCCAGGTGCATCAGCTGAAAGGAGGAAAGCAGCTTCCACCAGAAACAATACACAAAAGAGCAAAGAGGAAAGAAAGCATGCGGTGCTGCAGGCACACACAGACACACACACACACACACAGAGGGATATCTGTAGACCAGGTTATCTCACTGAGAGACATGTAGCAATTCATGATGAGAGCAGAGATTTTTTTATGTATATCTTTGTAATATTTATAAGTTATTAAATTGTTTCCAAATAATGTGTCAAACTGCCAGAAGTATACAATTTGAGACCTGGAAATTCATTTTTGTATTAGTAACAGGCTATTATTATTATTGATGCTGTTATTATTGAGAATTAAAAAAATTATGTCAATAATCAAAATAACGTTATTATTATAGCACTGTCGTCAGGGTCAAGCCAGTTCTCTGTTAAATATAATGTATCTGCATCTCGTCCTCTTGCTTGTGCGTGTGCGTGTTGTTATTGGACTGCACTGTACTCTGCTCCAATAGCATCCCAATGGCGGTGAATGGGGAGGACTGAAAAAAAAAGTGAAGCCATGCATGCAGGAGTGGGAGGATCCATCCACTCGCCTCAATCTCGATCTCAGACTTTTTAGCAGCGACAGGAGCACAACCAAGCAACCATCCGCCTCCGTTCCTTCCAACGAGTTAGAGCCGGGACATCCTCACTCGCACACATACACACACACTCACTCACTCCTATATCTTTGGATTTGTTGTCAACTTTTTCCTCTTCCTCCTGCGCGTATGAGTGTGATTTTTTTTCCCCCGCCACTCTCTCTCCTCCTTGACGAAACTCTTATTCCGTGAAGACATTTTCTCTGCAGCTCTCCAGTCTGCCTGAGGACGCAGGAGACACAACTCGCTCGGTTCCTCTGATCCTACAACAGGTGACTGACTTCTTTCTCCACGCGTATTGTTTGCTTTGCCTCTGTGACACAGGGATCAGTGGAGCCGGCGCACAGCGACTCTCGCCTCCCAACTGTTGCCAGCATCTGACTCCACTCGTGTTTTTTTTCCGCATTCGATCAGTTGAGTTGTGTTGTTCCGCTGCCCCGGGTATATATATATATACCTTATAGATATATATATATATATATATATATATATATACACATTTGCACAGCAGGTCGTGCTCCCGCTCCTCCTCCACACAGCCCCCTGTGTACCGGGGACTTATCTGACCGTCTTCTTATGGATATTGCAACAGGTCTGGTGTCACTGCAGGAGCGCCTCTCCGCGGGAGAACAGTCCGAGACTTGCATCATGCTGGACGGCATAAAAATTGAAGATCACCCCATGCGACAGGGACAGGCCACGATGGGAGTTATGCTCGGTAAGTTGATTTATTTCCTCCCCTTCTATTACTGTTATTATTCACTATACCTCTGCAAACCCCCTCTGAGATAAACTGCTACCCCTGCTTGCATGGAAGCCATTATTTGTGCTTGCATGCCGGCTTGCTGCTGATTTAGGTCATATTAATGCATGCAATTGGATTAAATGGTGCATGTTATTGTGGTAAATGTAGTTTTATTTCTATGTTATTGTCAAGGAGACACCCATTGATCTATCCAGACATCTAAATGCTACGTGCGTGATGGCCTCACATTAGAGAAATCACTAAGTTCCTGCATCCTGCATTAAAGCATATCATTTTTGTCCCCATTAAATCTGATTCACCCACATGCACGCTCCAGTTGATTTTTAAAAGCAGCCAGTGTTCAGGCCTCCAGTTTTCAGTCACACGCCGCAGTCCTTGACTCAGGCCTCCTCTCTCTCCCCCAAAACACCCCTCATCCGTGTCCACCACGCAGGCTCCGACTGTCACCATCCGTCCGTGTGTGAGGGATGCCAGCGGCCCATCTCTGACCGCTTCTTGATGAGAGTCAACGACTCTTCGTGGCACGAGGAGTGTTTGCAGTGCACCGTGTGTCAGCAGCCTCTCACCACCAGCTGCTACTTCAGAGAGAGGAAACTTTACTGCAAACACGACTACCAACAGTAAGCTCCCCTCTTTCTCTCTCTCTCGGCTCTGTGTTGGATTGCTTCGGTTGCTGTGCAGTGATTTAAAAAGAGACATTGTTGTTGTGTGATGGCTGTGGCTGGTCTGGAGGCCTAAAGTGTGTGTGTGTCTGCGTGTGCGTGTGTGTGTGTATGTGTGTCCCTCAGCCACTGTGTAGTCATATTACATTTTTTACATTTCATAAAGTGGTAAAAATATCTACCAACATGTATAATTTTACATAAATGAACCTGTTGTCGCTTTTCAGTTGTAGGTCAATATTGACAATTTAAATTGTAAAAAATAAATAAAAGAGCATCAGCAAGAAATATATTTGAAACATAATTCAAAACATAATTTTTAAATTGTTGTTTAAAGCTGAGGGATGTAAATATGTCCTTTGCGCTCACTCTCGCTGGAGGACGCACGCATTAGTGTATTATTATTGTCATACGCTTGGTTTTATTGTTGTCACAGTGGCACACGATATTTCCAGCTTTGTCCGTGCGGAAGCAGCATTTATTACACGCACACGCAAAAATAAGATGTGATCCACGCAGGCCCGTGAATGTGCAGGCGTGTGTCTCTTTTTATTCCGCTCTGTGTCTTCTGTTTCCCGGCTGCACCTTGTGGCCTTCGCCCATACCATCAACCTTCAACCTTCACATTCTCACTATATGTGGAAAAACATGATTTCAACAGTTTTCACAGTCGTTTTCCGAATAGACTTTATTCCCTGTATTAATCCCATGGCTCCATTTATCGTAAATATGAATTTTTCATTCCTTTTATTTATTTGGCTGTTGCAGCTTTATAATTATATATTAAAATTGAATCTAGCCTATTTTTACTTTATCTGAGGTATTTTATTCTATTTGATATATGATCTGTTTTAGTCTGCATATGAGTCATTGCAGGAATTTAACGGTTCATTGAAAAACGATCTGCGCCTCTTTCCTCCATAGGAATTCCGTCTGTACCTGCGAAGCTAAAATGCGTTCACGTGGATTTATAATGACTAACAATTAAAGGGGCAGCCGTTTGCGCTCGAGTAACCCACACACAAACACGCGCGCGCGCACACAATCAAAATATAAACACTCTTGGCCAAAGTCATTAATAATGAACTGTTAAATTACAAGTTTCGTCTCTTTGAAAATATGACCTTATCCTGGGAAAAAACGCCGGGATGCCATTAAAACAGCAGAACAATGTGATAAAAGTTTATATTTGATTATTTGACAAATTCACACCAACAAAATAGAATGTATTCATTTATAAAAAAATGATATAATATCTATAATTATTAATACAACCCACGAGGAATTTTACCATTTTATCAAGTACAAATAAATAAGAGGGAGTTGAGATTAGTCCCTTCCGTGTTTGTGTTTTGAACAATTACAATAAAGTTTTACATTCAAAATCAGGTCTATGACAACAAATATTTGAGTAAAAACTCACTATTTAATTTAAATAAATTCTGTGGCATTTGTTACATTTTAACCATGAAAACATTTTCAGCGCGACAGTCATTATCAAAGCAGTAGTGGTATAAATGTGTAAATTGAATTAGTGAATTATCACATAAACCCTGCAGAGATGGCAGATATATAGTGAAGCACATATTGAGGCTATGGAGACACAGTGTGTAGCAATGCTGAGGGTGGCTGTTTGGCCTGCGAGGACCCCGGGGTGCCCCTGTGTTTCTCATCGCCTCAGTGCTTTTCATGCTTGTCACTAAATTTTCTGCTTTTTGTGTGCGACCTTTTTAACAATTCTACCTCGATTACCGACACATTATGGCTCTCGGCTAGATACCTTGCAAGCAACAAAGAGTTACATCTATCGCCATGCGTGCCATTCATCCAGCTTTGTGGCAGGAGTGTAGTCGACTGATAACAATGGAAAAAATTCATAGCAGTAACCAGGGGATACCAGAGTCTCGGCGTCACGGCTCAGGGGTGGCTGGAAGCTGAGACAGTCCGGCAGGGAGAGGGGAGAGGGAGAGAGAGGATCTCCTTCTCATGCCTCACTTAGCACTGTCCAGTTTTTCCCCCCTTCTTTTTTTAATTTGAGAGAAGAGGACAGAGATAAACACGGGGAGAAAGACGGGATTTGTTTAGCTTCCGAATAATACTCTTTCCTGGCCTTTTCTCTCTGGTTCCATATTTGGGTTTTATCTCACCATTTGCCCCTCTTCTCTTTGCCGGGAGCTTGTGTGGCAGGCCCTAACACCCTGGCCAAACATAACAACCTGCTGGGCGCTGTCCTGCTCTCACACACTGTTATTCATCACATCTTTTAATTCTCCTCCATCCATCCTTCTGCCCCCTCGGTCTTTTCTTGAACTCCTCCCAGCTTGAACAGCTCTAACAGGAGTATCCCTCCGTTGCACAGACACAAGTAGTTCTTCCTTTCTTTTTTTTTTAGTTTATACCATTTGCATTGATGGGATACTTTAAGATGTAATTGGCACCTTTTGGACTTTTATGACACCTATTTAAGATGCATTTGTCAGCCCACAAACTGCTTGGGGCTGTGAAGAGAGCTCCTAGTCATACAGAGGTCTACGTGCCTAATTATATTCCTACAGCAACTGATTCATGCCCCGTAATCAGCTCTCACTTAGCTATAATAAATCAAGGAATTGGCAAGCAGTCTTTTTTCACACCTTTGGACCAGGTTTAAGTGCAGACGGGGGAAAAAACAATTGTGTACGAGTGTTATTAAAACTCCCACCAACACGGTTCTACACATCCTGCTCCATACGGCGCAGTAACAAGATTGGATTGTATGAGGCGTCATCTCATATTTGCCTCATTTGATTTCATGAGAGCGGATCCCTGTTCTGATACAAAACACAGGTATTTTTGTGAATAATTTTTGACGACAAAAAATCTGGGGGTCCAACAAATCCTCAGACGATAGATGACATATTTTAAAGAGGGGATAGTCAAATTAAATCTATGTCAGAAGAGGATAATTTTGGGGAAATGTCAAAGAATTTTTCAGAGCAAAGCCAGATTAGGAGAAAACTCGGCAGAGCTGTCAGTTGGACGGGAGCCGTAGCCGTAGAGGAGGAACAAGCTCGAACGAGACGGGTGGTATGTAAAAAGCAGAGTGGAATTACACCACCCCGAGAGAGTTTGTTGTGCCCTGGTGTTGGGAGGTCAATTATACATCATTAGAAAGAGGGAGATCTTTTCCCCAGAGGGACCTTTCCTCTAACCAAGCAGATGCTTTGAAAGCAGCCATGTAATAAGGCCTATCACTCCACTGAAGTGTTGGACAACACCCCTGTAATGGACTGCCTTGTTAGAAAGTGCCATGGGCTCCATCCGCAAAACATAACATTAACTAGAAGTATAGTACACACCATGCTGACTACATTTGTGTTTTTTTTTCTTTTTCTTTCCAAGCTCTATGAAGTTTTACTGTCTAGCAAAATTGTATTCTCGAATGTTTCATTTGTAACAAATCCAAACACGGCAGCATTCAGATTTGATCCGATTTTCAGATTCACGTGCCATGAGCAAAAATGAAATTCAGGTCACGGCAGTACTTGCAGGAGGAAAACAACAGCAGCACGGAGGCCATAAAAGCAGAGCTCCCAGAACCCGCCTCACCCTCGGTGTGTGCTGGACGATCCCCCGGTGTGCTGAGAGGTGCTTTTTAGAACTGTTTGGAGTGCCCTCCTGTGAAATTGTTGTTTTTTAATTAGCTGTGCTTGGGACGCTGTAGCAGTGTGTGTGCCGGATAGGTGCTGACGACTGGGTTTCTGTGTGTGTGTGTGTGTGTGTGTGTGTGTGTGTTTTTACTCACTCTAGGGCACTCCCGCGTGGCCTGGCACTTTGTGAACGCTCATGCGCACAAAAAGAAAAAAGAAAAGAAAGGGAGAAAAAAAAATACGATGTACTTTGTGTTGTCGATTCCAGCCGGGTAGTTTTTCAGCTCGGCGTCCTCAGTCCTGCTAAAGCATTTCCGAAGCTGCTCGGTGTGTGGACGTGTGGGTGTACGCTCCTTTGTGGAAGACTTTCTAACTTTCAGCTACTTTCTCCGTCTTTTTGTTTTTACATTTTCCCTGAAAAGGATCAAATGTGTCTTTAGCCACTACTCTTAGGTAAATAAAAGAAGACCTGTACAGAGAGACAAATCTAATGTTAGAAACACTAAGCCGGATAATATTGCTTCAGCTTGCTGAGATTTTTAGTGCTCGGCAAGGAGCTAGCTGAAGTTGGCCTCGTTCCTCAGTAAGGAAGTATTGGATTTTATGTCAACATGGCTCGGCCTGTCCCAGCAGCATACTAGGATGCATCATCTGTCATCTGATGGTTTGCTAACTGTTCACTCCCCGGTACATTCAGACCCATTGAAAGACCTGTTGCAATGCTTTTTATTTGCATCCCGATTCAAGATGTTTATTGTTGGTGCAATGGTGTGAAAATCACATCTTGGATCCTCTTTTTTTTTTTTTTTTTCTTCCTTCCTGTTTCTGGTTCCCACGAGTATCTCTGAGTGATAAATATTTGATTTAAACATATCGTTTTACGTGTTCTCTTGTACGTGTGAATTCTGTCATTGTGCGTTTTACACCATGCGTCCATAAACGGTTCAGTGACTGCTGCTTTTGTGACGCTGTCGATAAATCTAAAGAGAAAGTAGTTACATGATTAAATCAGGTGATTTCATGGAGGTTTATTTTCGTATATATAAACCTCAGTGGGGCAGGGGAGGCTAACTGCGTACTGGTGTGTGTGCGTGTGGTTGTGTGTGTGTGTGTGTGTAGCAGCAGTTGGAGCACAAAGCACTTTGCAGGACGCTATGGGAAGCCACAGAGGCTCAGCCACGGTAATGCCCATCACCACTTTAGAAGCCAGACTGGTGGCAGGGGATGTGGAAAGAGGTCTCTGTGGCTTTGTGTGGGGGAGCTGGAGTGCAGGGGAGGAGAAGGATCTGCAGAGGGATCTGCCTGGTGTGCTCACATTACACTGGATGATAGCGGAGGGGTGCAGAGGAACTCAAGCATGCAATTTGTTGGTAGCCACAATTTAACCTCATCTCCTAAAGCCGGCTGTTAGGCAGCCAGTGGGACATGTCAGTCAATCGGGAATGCTAATCAGTGACGGTGGAGAGAAAGCCCTCGGCTCAGCTCGGCAACGCAGTGATTTTCATTACAGGGTCCAAGACCTCGGGCCTTCAGGTTTATTTTCACAGCATGACAAGTCTTCATAACAAAAAGGGAGGCAACCACAAACCATTAAATGCAATTTACAAATTAGATTTTGGCTTAATCTATGAAACACTGCAAAAAGGCCTTTTAAAGTAGCCAGCCTAGAAATACAAACACTCAGCAAATGTTTTCAATTTCAATTTGCCAGATTACACGTTAAAATCAGGAGGCTGAACTTTTTCAGTGGCTGGGTTTCAGCTCGGCTGAAATCAGTCATTTCAAATTTCATCGACGACGTGTTGGTGAAATTGTGACACTAACTAATTTATTCCTGCACATTTGCAGTATTTTTTTTAATCCTTTCCCAGATATGTTTGTCTCCTTTTGCGTGAGTCGTATGGAAATAGCCCACACTTGTTTCTTCAGGCAGCCTGGTCAAACGTGCATGAGAAATTGAGACATGGCCTCTGCTGCTGGCTCGCGGTATCGCTGCTGGCCCCAACTGTGTATATGTGATCCCACTCTGGAATGTTTTTCCAACACGTAGGCTTTTCACAGATACACTAGAGAGGACTGGCATCACAGTGGCAAGTGCTGCATTCAGACTGTTGTGTGCCCAAGGCTTACTCTCACACTCTCGTCACACATTCTAGCTCTACATGGGAATGGGCCGAGTTGTGCGTTTGTCTAAATACATCCAAGGTTTTTGTGAGGGTGTGGACACGTGTATGTATGTGTGTGCGTGCGTGCGCGTGCACTCGCTTCCTCTCTCTGCTCCTTGCTTTCTTTGTCTCTAATCCGAGGTCCTTCCATTGCTTCCCATTCACTCTCTTTATTTTACGATACATTTCAGCGCCTCGTCCTCGTCGCCGCTTGTCAAATCCGACCGTCTGAATTTCAGCGGTACGGATTTTTGCACAGATACTACAAAACGCATTTCTTTGTCTTTTCCTTTCTTTACCCCCTTTTAATCTTCATCAAATGAGATTAGACCCCAAATACTGGTATTCCTGCCCAAAGTGACTGACAGAGATTTGCACTTTTATCATTAAGTGTGACACTAAGCTGGTCCGAGCTTTGTCTTGAATGGAGGGTCTGACGGAAACAGGGGCTCCTAATCCTTTTATTTGTGTCAGGCCCAGAAAAAGGGAAGAATGGGGCCAGGGTGGGATGGGGCTGCAGAATGCCACGGCCCTTAGTCCCCTCCAGACCCGGCCTCCACAGCCAAGTGAGCATGAGACTCATCTTATGTGGTCTATGCACTCCAGCAGGCGCATATGCACCCACACAGGCGCAAACAGGTTATTGCATCTACAGTCCAATTTGCCTAAACGCTCAATTGCTCACGATCATAAATGTATGGGTGTCCTGCGCTCGAATGCATCTGTTCGTCCACCAATGCGTTCAATGAGATGGACACAAATACGGACAGTGATTTTCCAGTGTGTACCCGCTCACATGCACAACAGAGCATGCGTTCATCTATGAGTTCATGGACTCCAATGGCAGGAGGTTGAGTCTAGGATGAGATTAATAAAGTTTGCCGGTTCCCTGGTCGAGGTCCAGCGCCGGGCCTTTTGTCCGCGGCTCATATCGGGTTGTGGGGTTCTCGGCTCCTTTTGTGTGTGCACCCTTGTGGTAATCCATCTCCTGCGGGAGTCCCCTGGGGCACTTTATTTACTCATTCAACTGTTTGGAAGTCTGTTAGACTGCAGATCAGATGCAGTGAGACCAATGTGATTACTTTAACCAGCACTTGCAGATTCCTGCCCAGCATCTCCTCTCACCCTGAGCTGGTGAGCTCTGCAGGTGGGGAGGGAGGAAGAGGGAAGGAGGGAGGTCCTGCCCAATATTCTCTGTTATGAAAATTCAGCATTAGGCAGTGAAACCTCCCGTGCCCACACACTGTAGAGCTGACTCCATTCTTTTACTATCGGAGTGTTTTTGTTATTTTCTCCCTTGCATCTCAAGAATACAACTTCTTAAAGTGGGTCCTGACTTTTTTTTTTTAGATTTGTCAGATCTCTCTCTCTCAGCAGATCGTAATTCAGCGCCATAGCAAGTGTGGTGTCACCGTGTAAAAACATGCATGTTTTATTGCAAACAATGGGATGGATTTGGTTATCCATCCATCAACATAAACCCAGAACTATGTATCTGGGGCTAACCCCCATGTTAAACCACTGCAGGCTGTCAGCCTCTCTGAATTTACTCTCCATCTCTCCCCCCCTGGTGTAGCGCTCTGAATATTGTTGAGATCAGCTGCCAGCACCGGCATCTACAGCGAGAGCTCCCTGAACTGGCTGTTTAGAATCCACCGCTGATTGGTGATGGCTGTCTTGGCAGGAAAAATAACGCCGTATGAAAACAGTGCAGATTGGGTTTCTGCGTGTCTGACTCACTCCCGTCATCTCTGGCCGGCCCCCCCACGGCAAGCCAGCATGATTTGTGCACGGGGTCCCGTGACCCATGGAAGCTTCAAAAAGCAGCGAGGGGAAATATTTGGATGATCCTGATGGGGGAGTGCAGACGTGGGAGGGAGGCAGAGATGATGGGGGGGCTTGGTAAGAGCAGGGCTGTGAGCGGTGTAAGGCAAAGGCAGATGTGGAGAATCTGCAGTGCAGCCGTGATGACAGCGGCGGAGTGTGAACGGAGAAGACGACTGCCCGTCCTGGACTCTCAGTCCCTGGCTCTCACCCACGCACTCAACCAAACCCAGGCACCCACGGCCACCAGTGTCACTCAGGAGGCCGACACAGGGGCTTGAAAAGAGCTTGCAATAGTAGAGGACATTTTATCATCAGGTACCATGCCATGATACTGATCGTCTGTACCCCACCCCCCTGCTGCACCCCCCCGATCCCTTCTCCTCTCCCTTTACCTTCCCTCTGCAGGCTGGATATTAATATTTCCCAGAAAGCTGCTACAATTCGTCTTCTTGGGAAATTCCACAACTCCTGAACACTGCAAAATGATCTGGTGTCTAAGAAAGGGATGGATAGGGGGATAAAACATAAAGATTTTTCAAAGATTTTTTTTTTTTGTGCGTGTGTGATTTCCTAGTGCTCTCTAGGTGGATATTTCTATTTGGTTGTCCTGATAAGAAAAATGTGTTGCTCCAGGTGAAAGCCGAGTTGTTTGCTCTATTCGTCTAAATTTGCTCCTCTCGACTATAGTATTGTTTGGTGGCCTCGTGGCACATTATTTATGCACAGGATCTGCCTCTGGTGCCAGCTCAATGGAAACCCCATTGAACCGAAATGGCTGCAGCCGGCGGAGGCTTAATGCAAAACCCAAACTCAGCAGTTAAAAAAGCAAAGCTGTGGTCGGAGGCAGCTTTAATCAGTCTTCGGCCTCTGTGCTTGTCGCTGCCTCCTCCTGAGAGTGGGTGGGTTGGCCGACCCCCTGGGTGTCTGTCTGCCTTAACGTTAGCCCTGCAGGCCTTGCCTCACAGGGGTGCACCATCCCAGCCTCAGGCCAGAGTTGTGCTCTGAAACCAGAGATCCAGCTCTGTGTTGTGATCCCAGCTGGAGAGACAGCTCTGGCTCTGAGCGGAGCCCTCGCGCAGCTTGACGCCGGGGTCACCGGTGGCCTCTCGACCTCCATCACTCCGCTGTGCTTCTGCGCAGCACCGACCAGCACTGTATTATTTATTGAACCGCGGTCTGCGTTTCTTCTAAGACTCGGCCTCACAACAAATATCAGAGAACTGAAGTTTTGATGAGGTCATGTTATCAATTACATCGAGCTTCAGGGGTTGAACTTTCCCAAATTGTTGGTTCAGTCTGCGCAATTTTCGAGATGAATGTTTCACATGACCTGACCTGTCAGTAATATCACCGTGCCAAAGAAAATACAATGAGGCCGTGATCTGTTATGTCTATGTTGGATAGTTTCACTCCTAAACTTTAATCTGTAAAGTAACCAGAAAATCTGGGCTTCGGAAAAATTGCCACTCTGAGTGTTTGTGGTGTGAAGTGTCTTAATGTCTGGGTTTTTGCAGCTTCTTAATACAGCATGGTTATCTCATGGCATCTTATACGTCCCAGCTTTACTTTACATTTAATCCAATTTTTTGCATTCCTGCGTGAATAATCATGTGTGTGTGTGTGTGTGAGTGTGTGAGTGTGTGAGTGTAGCGTGCCCACTTGGCGTGTGTGCATTAGGTCTGTCACTCCGCCAAGCGTCGGACACGCTGTTGGCAGGCGACACAGTCTGTGGATTCTCCTCTTGGTCGTGCTGCTCCGGAGGCAGAAAGCGATGCGTGCCACCCAAACCACCAGTCTCCCCCCACCTCTCTATCATCAGCCGAGCGGCCCACTCCCTGCTCTCCTTTTCCTGGGCCCCAGTGCCTGAGCTGTGGCCTGTGGATGAGTGCTACATCCTGGCTGTCAGCACAGGGGTTAGCTGGGGATTGGCCTGTGGTGGAAGTGCAGTATCGGGCCCTGTCTGTCAGCTCCTCGTTCCGCTTCCTCCCGCCCCTCGGCGAAGGCTGCGTTCGGTGGCGCAAACACACGGCGAGCTGTGACTGACTCAGAGCGCTGGCTTGAGAATGAGAGGATCACCCTCAGAATAGGCATATTCATGGTCATGCCAATGAAACAGGGGTTGTTTGAAACCCTTTAAGTGCTCGGGTGTTGTGTTTTTAAACAGACCGCGAAAGCTTTGACAGATGGTTTACTATTTCGGCCAGTATTTCATTTCAGGTACTTTTAACTGTCGCTTTTTTGACTTCCAAGGAACAACTACTCAACCACAGTGTGTATTTGCATCCAGTTCCAGTTCCATTGAAAGACTTTTTTCTGGAAAAAAAAACCATTCCCATTAATCATATTGATAAATGTTTGCAAAATGTCACTCAGGATAGATATAAATCTTGTGGGTCATATATTTTCTGCAGAGATGCTGATTTTATGCACATACATGGAGCCATACCTCCACTCTGTCGGTGGATCGCATTATCTGATACACACACAGGTACATACAAGCTTACACACATGGACACACATCTGCACCGCACATGGTCGCAGACAGGCCTACACATGTTGGGGGATTTGCGACTATAATCAGATTAATTGGTCCATCTCTCCTTGGAAACATCACATAGACCCATGATGGCCTCTGGTAGCTTTCAGCTGGATGCTGCTTACACTAACCAGAAGCCAGGCAGCAGGCGCAAGGTCGGCGGGGTCACAGCGTGCTCTCTGGCATCAGCATCTCTTTATGGCTTACATGTTAGAAAAATTATTACAGCACTTACAGCCTCGTTGGGTCTGACAGAGAAGGAATTCCTATCTGCTCCTCCTGAGAGTTCCTCTTTATTTAAGCAGCGCTTTCTTTTGGTTCAATTTGACGGAGAGAAACCTTTTTTTTTTTTTTTTCACAACGTAAACATGAACGTTAGTGTTGCTTGGCAGAAGCCTCTGCCGCTTCAAAGACGGTGGCAAAACAAGCTTGGCCTTTGCAGTGAATATTATAAGTACATTAACCATAATCCACAGTAACATTCTCCAAGCTGCATGCGGGTCGAGCCCCTCCGTGGGCTGCGTGTGTTTTTCTTGTTGCCCACAAGTATGTCTATGTGAGGTACTATCAACACACATGCTGCCATTCATGATTTTATTGTAGGTTTTCACCTCAATATAGCTCATACAAAGGACTATTTAATTGTGTAGTCTCCTTGTGTAGTTAATAGCTTCTGTTTACATATGGTTTAGTTGTTATCAGGCTACGTGGGAAACTTCATAGATGGTAGCCAACAGTGTTGATGGTCATGTTATGGAGCTTTAAAGCAGTGATTTCCAACCAGGGGTACTACTGCAGTTGAGTTACCATATGTGGAAAAACGAGACTGTCCCACCATAAAAAAACAACCCCATAGGTCATTTGTGCAAGCAGATTATTACGAGCCATAGTTAAGTTTTAACTGTCAGGCAACCTCCAGCGGTGTGTGTGTGTGTGCGACTTCGTCTTTTCAGGAAATACACCCAAAACAACACGGTAGTTCACAAAGCCCTCTAGTGGCCATAATAATTATGACTGCGACTAAGTCAGCGTAGTGAGGAGGTCAGAGGCGATTGATGGGTTGAATTAATTAATTTATATATAACCTTAACTCTATGTTTAGTATTGTAATCACCATTAAGGTCCTTTAACTCTCGTAACTGCTACTTACGAAACCCAGGTCATGAGCTACTCAAACCTTAAACCTAAATTTATTCTGTGTCTCAAGATTAAGCAAACCTTTATTATAGTATTGTAACATTCACAGTTTATCTCCTATGGGTCGCGTCAGACGTTAATTTGTTTCTGTTTGATGACTTGTTGGGAAGGATTCTGCAGTAGAGCAATAATGTAAATATACAGAAAAGACAGTTTCATTAAGAAATTCCTCCACATATTCAAATGGATTATTTACCTAATGTAGTAGATGAACAGCCGAAACAGAAAGCTGAATGAAACTCATATGTCCAAACGGAAATGACTTAAATACTAAAAATCCCCCAAAATACTTGAAACAGCTTTTACGACGGCACATTGAACCAAAAAAAAATAAAAAAAACGTCCACTATCATATCTACTTTGTATTAATATAATTAACCGAATAATGCATTCAAATTAACATGGCAGATAGGGCAACACAGGATTGCATAAGGCTTTGTGTGCAGATAGTGTTACCTAAACTGTCGATCACGAATTAACCTTCCCTTGTTTCGGTGTGATTCTCACAATTTTCTCTCGCTGGCTCTGCCTTATGTGGTGAAGCCCGCGCTGCTGGCACTTAAGCCAAGCGAAACAACCCATTAAACCATATTTTGCAAATACTGCGTCACCCAGCACTGGTTTTTTTCACACATTCTGGGACTAATAAGCTCTGACACACCCTAAACAACCACACTCTCAGAGAGCACATCGAGTGTGGAGCGGCGGTTTGGTGTCCTGGGGAAGCCTGTGGTTCTGGAGCCAGAGAAGGAGTCGTGCCCTGCCGTCCCACAGAGATGACAGGAAGATAAGAGAGAGAGGTGGCCTCTCGGCACAAAAACATCCCACCAGGAACTAACCCTAACCTGGGGGAGAGACAGAGGGCTTCAAGACCCGTGTCAAAATCTATCCTTACTGAGAGAAAAGGCTCAGGGAGAAGAAAAATAAACATTTACTTCTTCATCTAAATCCGCAACAGTGAACAACTTGGAGCAGTATTAACACAGTAGCAATCAGAATCCACTGTAAGGTTTTCCTTGTGGTATCACAAATATCCATATCGAGTGTATACTACAACAACAGCCCTCCCTATGTCACAACTTTGGCTTCGCGACGTGCCTTCTCTTTATCAACTGCCACAGAAATAAAAGGGGGGGAGAAGAACTAAGTATAGGCGACAGGCTCTTGGCAGAAACCAGCCTCTGCATTTATAACTTAGAAAACCTCTTATAGTTTGCAATATCTGAGGAGGCAAAGAGAAAAGGTGGCCATTTCTCCTCGACGATGCGTAATGAGGGAACCATAGGGGAGGAGGAACGGTGAGCGGTTTCTGGAAGCGGCACTAACACGGGGATCAGCGGCATTAAAAGAGATTTACACCCTCAGCCCTCAAACAGTTTTCTTGTACTCAATGGTTCCTCTTTTACAGATATTTCAAGGAAGTAATAAACTGCACTGACAAGCATTCGAGTGGCTTTGAAACATCCCTCATGGGCAACAGAGCTCCATCACTTCTATCACGGTGCCTCGGCTCGGCATCATTATATCCTGTAGCAGTCGGCCTGTTTCTCCGCATTTGGCCTCACCATGGATATTACGATCAGCTTGTTGTTGTTTATATCAAAGAAATGTTGTATAACTTACTATAATACCTCAAGTATTATGCTCTCCCCAAGGCTAAGTCACTTAAGCATTTATCTCATTGTGAGCGCTGCTTTTGTCGTGTGGTTAAGGCCTACAGACATTTTTTCCTGACGATTAAGTTCTTTTGAAGCTGTCTGCATGGTCCAGAATGAGGCCCTGCACAGTGTAAGATGTCATACTCCCACTGTGCTGACCAGCATACTCTGTGGGCCTTGATGTGCCCATAACATTTAATGGTACTTTGGCAAATCCTAATGGAAACTCTTACTTTGCCTAGCAATCACATTTCGTTCCCTTTCTTTCTGGTTGCTCTTTATTTTTTATTTACCATAATTATTCGTCTGTGTCTTTGATATACTTAAGTATGAACTCATGGCTGCGAGAGAAGAGTGGAAAGAATATGGCATTATCTGCTAATTATTAAGATTAACGGTGGGATAAATAAACCAGAACGAAAGGCAACATTTGTCTTTAGTAAGACACGGCTCCTGGCGTCCTGCTGCCCCTCAGCATGGATTTCTGTTTTTTAGTCTAGGATGGCAGAACATCACAGATTTTGTATTTGGATCTGGGACCTGGTCTGGTTTGGTGAGGTGCTCAGGAGGAGGAGGAGGAGGAGGTGGAGAAGGAGGAGGAGGAGGAGGAGAGGTGCAGGTCGTGCCGTGGCACGTTCATGTCTCGGTGTGGGGGTGAAGAAACATCTCGACCTCAGGTTCAAGAAAAAAGAGCCTGTTTCTGATTAGTCACTCTGATGTTCAGTGATAAACAATTCCTGTGGTCTCCTGCTCACAGAGACATCACTGGCAGCGATTGAGTGTTTGCGGCGGTTTGTGTGTTTGCATGTACGCTCAGACATGCTGGGATTGAATGTTTAAAAAAAATTGTCAGTATTTTACTAAAAATAGCTTGTATTTTTATTAAGTTGGTTGAATAATATATAAGCTTGAACTGGAGTAATGTGATGTTCCTCCGGTGCACAATGACATCACAGTTGTGATTTGCAATTCAAAACATGAGGCTCTGTGGTGACTTTATTAACTATAGTAAGATAGTCACGTGTTTAAATGGCAGACTAGATAAAGAAGACATTCATGATGCCTCCGCTTGCCAAGTCTGGAGCCCACAGCAGACAGAAACCATAACCAGAGGGTGATGGAGCAGTTTGAAAACATTTAACTCAGAGGGTCTGGTGTCCTCTCTGCCCTCGCTGGTAACTGGCAACTTTATCTGCCATTGCACTTCCGTGCAGATGCTTGGCATCGAGCCTCGAGGGCGATAAAAACGTCTTCAGAAGGTAAGTGTTTATGGTGAGAATCCATAAGGTTAGCAGGATCAAAGCTCTGTTGAAAGGACATTAGCCAAAGAAACAGGAATAATAAACAAAACAGCCAGTTAGTCATACACTCAGATTTATGACAGCGAGAGACCATGTCAGGGAGAGGCAAATCTCTGTCAGGCTGGGCTTTTTTTATTTTTTATTGCTGTGAAAAAAAAAACAGACTCCAAGTCCAAAAAAACAGGCCTGTAAAGCAAAAGAACAATGGCAGCGATGAGGAGACATTTCACATTTAGAAAATATACAGTAGGTGTTTTTTTTATATTCTCATGATATTTCTCTTTCTTGTTCATGATTGAAATGAGACACTGGAGGAAAATCAGGTTTGACTCTTTTCACCCACTGTGAATTTTTTGATGGTGTGGGGGAGGGGGAGGAGGAGGGGGGGGCGGTCGGCTGTATTACAAGGAGAAGTATTCTTGTGTGTGTGTAACTCAGCTTGAGCTCTACTCTGGCGCTCGTCGAGCGGCAGCGGCTGATTGAGTTGACTGTTTTAGCTGCGTATGTTCACACAAGTGCCCCCTGAATGCCCCCCCAACCCCACGCTGCAGCACCAGATTACACCGGGGGCAAAGGTAATAAATCAGTTTCACTTTTTTACCTCAGGCAATTTAAATAATGTATTTGTTGTTGTTGTTTAATCTCATTTGAGTTCAGGTTGAAATCAGGGACAAAATCAACTTCCTGTTTTGTTACCATGCGCAAGTACAATTCTCTCTCTATATTGTTTAGTTTAGTTTTCTCATGTGTTCGTGTTCATAGCCGGGAGTGTGCACCTGGGCCTGCCACTCTCGCTCCGTCCAGTCATTTGCTGCAGGCTACAGCTTTAAGTGGGAATTATTACTCGGGAGATAAGTATGGAGATAAGCTGGTCCTTGCCTGCATGATGTATGAGGTGTCTGGACAGTGTGAGAGGTGCACCTGACCTGGAAATGAATAGTGTGAAGGTACAAGTGCAGCGCATGAACCTCCTTCTTCATACGGCCCCTGTCTCGGAAGCCCAACGCCCCAGATCATGACACAGATATCAGAAGGTGCAGACGGATTTGTATTTTGGTGGCATTGTAAGATTTGATCTGGTATTTAGGTTAAAACATCTGTACTTTATATCATGGCGATAAAGCTGTAAGTAATATTACTGGTGGAGGGAGGGAAGGTCGAACTATTCGTTTCACTTTTGTTTTGTACTGCAATAATCACCCTGTAATAACCATAGTATGTCAAATGGATTATTATTTTCATTATTGTAATTTAATTCTTCTCCTAATATATAATTTGCACAGGAACATAAAAATAAGACGTAAATAAATGCTGCCCTCCCCTTAATCCTTGCAAAATCTCCCTTTAGCAAAGAAATTTGAGAAAATACATAACACTCATTCATTTCATTTTATCTTACAGTCCCTAAAGCAGTTTCCTTTATAGATTGTGAAATCTGAACATTTAGTTCTTTAGCTGCCTTAAATAAAGATATAATTCAATGGTAGTACCCAATAAATCTGAATTCTTTAACTGGATTATGAAGAAAATAGACAAACACAGAATTGGACGGTGATTTTTTTTCAAGAACGATAAAGTGATTAGGTTGCTGCTTCACTAAGGTGTGTGGGAGAAACATTCCTCCTGCCTGGTATGTTAATTCACAGCTCCAGGGTTTGTACCATTCCTCCTTCTTTGAAGTTTCTCTTCACGTAGCCTTTCTCGCCCATCGGGTGAACTATTGGCTGCTCAACATTTTTATTTATTAGACAATCCCTCACATGTAAAAGATGATAAAGCTGACATGTTACATGCAGCCGCCACTTTTGCACGTTGAAGAGAGTGCTTTGTTAAACAACCCAACAAATTTGAGCTTTAAATTCGATGACAGTTTACATGCCAAAGGAGTTTGCTCATTGGATGGCTGCCAAGACACTAAAAAGAATCCAGACCAGATCATAATGATCTGACTCACAGGGAAGCAAAGTACTTACAGGATTATTTTGTGTTTACCTACCTCCGTCTCTTCTTTTCTATTTTTTGACTTACAAATCCCTTCAATTCATTTGAGTCATTTTTAAAACTTGACGTTTTTCAGTAGGTGTGAGCACATTAATGCTGGTTAGTTCCCTTGAACATTTCCTCTCATCGAACAACATTGGTTTTTATTTCCTTCCTTCTCTCTCTGCTAAGAATCATAATCAGGCCGTGTACTAATGTCCAGAAAGGTGACCTGCTGTTATGATTGAAGCGAGCACTGGTGGTTCGACCCAACGCACAAAGAGTTATAGGTGGCCGGTCAGCTTGTCAGT
Organism: Platichthys flesus; assembly: GCF_949316205.1. NCBI lineage: Eukaryota > Metazoa > Chordata > Actinopteri > Pleuronectiformes > Pleuronectidae > Platichthys > Platichthys flesus. Next base: position 19,128,313 of record NC_084947.1, read on the forward strand.
CACGTTGGGTGGTTTTTTAATCATTTCATCTTTGCTGGGGGGCTCTCCTGAGACCCCTGCAACGTTTAGCAGTCTGCAGCTCAGGACCCCGGGGCTCGTCTAAGCCCTGCCTGTATCCGAGCTGCCATTATTAGCTCTGCTCTCCAGAGCACGCCGCTCATCTGTCCCCTGAGAGGGCTGCTGAGAAATGAAGCACGCTGGCTGGGCGCAGCAACGCAGGGCCAATAGCCCGACATGGAACAGTAATTACTCCATTGATATTCCTCACACAATAACACTGTCATCTCTCATTTGCATAACCTTGCTCTGCTGGCATCGGCAGATGAATGCATATGATCTCGTCAAGAGGCAGCAGCGGCGTTTTGATGGCACATGAGCGGACGGGTTTTTTTCTTAGGTGCCGGTTTTATTTCAAACATGTGGGATAAACTGTTTGATTATGATTGAGTAAGCAGAATGGAAACGGAAACCACCTTTCTACAGTTCTGCAAGAGCTCTCTGGCTCAGCTGTCTTTGTGGTTTCGAAATATAAAGAACAAAATGGAGCGAGGAGGCTGTAGCAGGGTGCGTGCATGTGGGAGTCTGCCTGAGCGTGGGCTGAGGGGGTGGGGTGTCAGTAGTAGATGTCATAGGGCCCTGTCTCAGTCCTTGGTTAATGGCCATTGGTCATAGGCTGCCTCCCCTTTATTTCTTTTGCTCTCCTGCTCTATCCTCCCAGGTCTCCCGCTGGAGCAACGCCCTCAGGCACCGCATCATTTATTGCTGTCAGGAGTCACAGGGGAGAGGTGGTGGTGCTGGTAGGGAGGGGGGTGGTACAGGAGGAGGGCGGACGGGGAGAGGATGTGCTGCAGAGGAAAGCCAATGGAGGCGATGGGGAGAGGCAGGCACGCTAGACTGTCAAATCTCAGTCGTTGAATATTTAATGGAGCCTGGAGTGTTTATTTAGTTAGCCTGTCGATTTTTACCGCTCTGTCAATAGCGGCTCCTGTGTAGCCTGCTGATGATCTTTAGTGTCTCTTCCCCCAGGAGAGGCCAGGCACTAAATGCAATTATGGATTTTCCTGCACCGCAATGTGTTTGATATTTTTACTGATCTAATTTGCAATCTGGTAGTTTATTGTTTGGCATTTTAGTGGCGCTCAAGTGGCGAGGCAAATTTGATTTCCCCTCATAATTCTTTATAACTTCATTAATGCTTTTAGCACATTGGCACGGATCTTAAATAAAGCTAGAGAATCATGCCATGGATGAATGCATTCCTCATTTTATTGTCTCCATGCCCCATTCTTTTTACCGATTCTGGTTCTAATTAAAAATCATCTTAGTGGTGTACTGTCTTTGTGAAATATGAAATCATAATCCTATTTGAATAGCTCCCTTCACAGAGGCGTGCGTATTCATCCCATGCACCCAGATCTGTTGTTGGCAGAGGCAAACCGGATCAAAACAACTTTTTTTCAGTGGCACTCGGCGTCTTCAAAGACAAATGAGCGTATTAGCACCGGAGCAACAAAAGTAACAGGAGCAAAATAATGCGGGTGATTGTCTCCGAGAGACACTGGGGTTCCACGTGTTCCAGTAAAGCCGTAGGATTTCTAGCCCTATGACGGATGTGTTAGTTAGAGGGGCAGCATTAGCCGTAATGCTGTTAGCATGTAGCCGTGTGAGTGATGTGCTAGTTAGATGCCCAGCAGTAGAGCTAATGGTGTTAGCGTGTTGAGCCTTCAGAGGGATGCAATCGGTTAGGCTGTGATGGATGAGTGTCATGCCGCCGAGGCCTGCAAGCCTCCTCATTCGCCAAGCTGTCAGCCTCTTAAGTGGACGTGCACAATTAGCGCTGTAATCAGAGACTGCCTAATCTGATGGTAGGCTTAGCATTGAGTTGGGGGAAAAAAATGGCTCATCTAGCCGGTGGTGAGTGAATGATGACCACTATAAAAAAGGACGAGTCAAAGCAGTGTAAGGGAGACGGCGCTGATATACATCTTTCTGAGCCGTTTGGTATTCCCCGCAAATGTACAGTGAGTCAGTATGTGATGCTGAAACTTGATCTCCGCCAACAACGCACTGGCCGAGGAGGCGCGTCACTCCACAGCACGGCCCCCTCTCTGTTTCAGGTAAAAAATAAAAATTACACTTAAAAAGGATTGAGTGATCTGTCATCAGCGTGGTTCTGCGCCGCTGAATGACGGAAGCTGTCATGTGTCATAGAAGGCAGGGAACGCATTCCACTTCTGGGGTAACGAGCAGGGCACGTCTCACACTCGAACACAGGACACACTCAAACACCATCGAGTCTCCAAAACAAACAAGAGGAAATATCAAAGGGAGAGGAGGTATTGTAGCTCAGCCTGTGATCTACTTTAGATCAACAAAACCTGTTCTCACTTGGCCCCGTGCTGTGCATAGACACATCGCTGTCATTACTGGTCTCGTCATCAGCTTGGCTGCTGCTTCATTATATAGTTACCGTATCACATTGATTCTTCTCTGATCTTATTCAGTTGCCATCTTACCCAGAATTCTTTAGAAACATTTTCTTACTATTCAGTTAGACTGTTGTTTTTTGGGCTTTTGCTCACGGTTATTCTTTGATCAATCAACAAAATTGCTCCGGTGCTTCTCCAAATGATGTTCAAATAAATTGCAGGAGTTTATGCAATTTGAAGCACAGTGATTAATTTGTTGAGGTGGATTTGAACGAGAGTCCTGAGCTGATAGCTGAAAGTTGCGGCAGGGGTACGTTTGAGGTCTTGATAACAGAAAAGCAATAGAATTATCCTGTTTTAGATCCGATTATTTACAGTGAGATAGAGCTTAAAAAGCCTCAGTAGATGCTCCGCACACATTAAACTCTGCAATAATTCTGTCTCAATTAGACATAAATTATTAGACCCGCTGTATCGTTGCAATATGTACTTTCTATATACAACAAAAAAACATGTTGCTTTCATTTTCAGCAGTTGCTACCGTTAAAGCCTGGTTTGAGCGTGGGCTTATTATTTTGTGAAGACGTTACTGACAGCCAAGATCCCCTCTCTAATTGTCAACTGTCATCGAAGCGGCTGCAACCTTCGCCCCTCCCCTCTCGCATCGTCTGTGGTTTCATAAGATCACAGACCCTCTCAGCTACATCTTAATTACACGAGCAGAGAGGAGAGGTGGTTGCAGTCCAGCCGTGTGTAAAATTCTTCGTCCTTATCAGCTGGGATGAGACGGGGAGCGAGGCTGAGGAGGATTTCTCTCTGAGCAGGAAATGTCATTTCTCTGTAATAGTTTATGATTCATCCCTCCACCTTTGACTAAGTAATGAGGGATGACAATTAGAGCGGGCCATGGGAGTAGGAATCAAAGGGCTGAGATTCCCCCTTGGCAGAGTCAAGCCAGTCTGAGTGTGCTCTCAGCAAACTGGATCCAGATGTCGAGGTCTGTGCTGCCATAGGCTGCTGCCGCTGCCGCCGCTGCCACAGCCACAGCCACACAACAGACTCTTTCTGCCAGCCAGCCGATCCCTCAGCCTCCATGCTTCAACATGACAGGAGACTCTCCCGGTGAGAGCCCAGAGACAGAGGCCCCCGGTCCAAATAAAAGAATTCCAGCTCATGGCGCTCACAGAACCCTGGGCTGCAAAGTATCATTTCGGTGCATGCTGTGATTTATCTAACCCTCGGTTTGCGTCTCTATCCCCTCTTTGTCTTCCCCCCGTCCTCCAGTGCTGTACGTGTCTCTCCCTGCTTTACTGTGCATGTGGGCTGGCTGGTGGAGGCAGAGCAATGTTATGTGTGTAAATAGGCTTTTAGTAGGTGTAATAAATTTGTAGATTGACACGGAATTGTTGCCACGGTGCCAACACATATAAAATTGATTGATTTATTTTTGCTTTAATTATCATCCAACTCTTTCTTTTTTTTTTTGTCTTGTACATTTCCTTCAAGATAAAACAGGCCATAAATTCGATGTGTCTGTTGGTGGAGGGTTGGCGGTGGGGTTTGAAGCCGAGGGGGTCGGGGGTTGTCATCCAGCGGCTTGGCTGAATCAATGGTCCGGTGTGGCGGAGAAAGGACCAGCAGAGCGCTATTGATATGTTTAACAAATTAGCCCTGATGACGGCAGGTGTGGTTGTGAACGCGGCTCTTGGGGTCAGCTCGTCATATGGTCGCTAACAGACACGATATTGCCGCGTGTCTTGATCTCTCCATTCCCTCACAATGGCATTAGGGGCACCCCAGGGAAATAAAGAGTCCCACTCCCCTGTCCCCAGTGCTCTTCAAATTAACTCCCCAGAAGGTTAAGCTCCTCTGATTTATAATTATTCAAGCCCACCACCACCACCACCACCACCACCACCTCCTCCGCCGCCACCACCACCCCACTCCTCGTCCACTTCCCAACCCCTCTCCTCTCCCTCTCTCTTTTCTGGCACTTCTCCTGAGTGGCACTTGGCTTTTGGTGGGAAAGCCCAGGAATTAGATTAGCTAAGCCTGACCTGCGAGCGTGCAGCCAGATGATGGGAGCGGGATTGGACTTGATCTCTGCCTGTCTAGCTGTCTCTCTATTCAATCTAGCTGTCTGTCTCTCATACGACGTGTTATTGCTTGCGAGTGTCCCTATGGATGAGACATTTCCAGCTGCAGCTATTCAGCAATTGCATATATGGCCCTCGGAGGAGCGGCCAGTGTCAAGAGTACATCTCGCTTGCACGGACACGATTTGAATGATGAGCTGTGCGATGTGCCTCCAGTTCTCCCTTTGCGGCCTTGTGACAGTCTTGGTGACGTTCGGCTCATTAAATAAGTGAAAGCATCAAACAAAGAGTAGTGACTGTTGAGCAACGATAGAGTTTTTCCACAAACTGTAAGCTGCAATGCCAAAACAGTCTGCCGCACTTCCATGATCACAGTCTGAGGTTCTCTGCTTGAGTATTATTTTTCTTAATATCTGTGATCTTAAGAGGAATTTTGGCGGTCAAAAGCAACGCACTCAACTGCTTTTAAAAGCAGCTTCATTTCAAATAAATTGCACCATGATTATCCATGGTTTTTCAAGAATTTGCTTTTTCTGAGTTCACTTGAAACCCTGTATTTCACTGGAAACCATAGTTTTGAGTCTAGGGATACAACATTAAATGCCTATAGGAGGTAACAAACCATAAAAACACCTTTTTAACCTCAGTGGTGCAATTACAATTACACCTAGAGAAGCACTACCACTGAGGCCGTGCAAAATCAACCGTTAATAGTTGTCACAGTTCTCAATCAGTGGGGCTCTTCCTTGGAGGAGCCTGTGTGCCTCCGAAGTCAATTGGGTTCCTCTGGAGATCAGGGGTAATGTAATGAGGGACCACGTTGACTCCTCACTCTACAATCACATAATTAATCTCCTGATTCTACCACTCACCATGTCATGACATATTCCTTTGTGTTTGGTGCATAATGGTGAAGTGTTCTGTGCTTCCCACACACCTCTGTTTTGGAAAGCGGTTATAAAGCCCATTCCCTTACAGCCTGCAGAGGGATGCGTACAAAACAACACTCCCTTTGGGCCCTATTAGGAGACAAAGAGAAGCACACACACTTCTCCAGCAGGTACCCTAATAATATGTCGGCAATTTAGATAATGACTGGGAGTGAGATAAACTGAAGTGTGTATTACAGGTAATTGGATCTGCAGTGTGTTGGCTACCTAAGCATCTATGGGGATGTGTATTGTGGGCTTACAAGGGCCACTAGGAGATGGACCGTCAATGATAAGTATTGTAAGGCTCTCTAGCATATGCATTAATAATGGCTGATTTGAGGTATTTCATTCACCCAGAGCCGCAGACATCATCAGAGCCTTAAGCGAATCAGAACTGGCTTTGGATCTAGACCTGGACGAAGCTGATTTCCTGGCTCTTGCGAGAACATCCAGTTAGTCAGAGGATGACAAAATACAACACCCGGGGCTGTCACAATGATCAAGTTGGGAGAGTTTTTCTCTCCCCTTTTTTTTCTCCAAGGTGAAGCTTAGAAAAGTTGGAGCCATAATGAGAGTTGTCAAGCCTGTGAGGTGGAGCACAGAGTATCGCAGGTGGTGGGAGAAGCGCAAAGGGCGTCTTCGGGGACCTGGAGGCTGGAGCTCCTTGGCCTTTAAAGAGATTACCTTGGCAGTGTAAGGAGCAGGGCTACCCATAGGGTTTAAGGGGGAGATAGGCCAAGCAGGCCATTACTAATACTACAGAGGACCCTTGTAAGCTTCATTAATAATCTGATGATGAATCACTACTTTAATTGGACCTTTATAGCTGTTGCCTAATCCCTCGTCCCATCTTCTCATCTCCTCATCTGGGCTGATAGTTTGTTTTTATTTCACACAATAATCTTTTTTTTTTAATTGATTACATTTCCGCTGCTTATTTCATGAAGCATGGGTTCGATAACCAGGGATGGTGGCTATTGCGGTGCCTCTTTATTGAAGTGCTCCTTTCTTTCCAACTAGTTAATTTGCGATCTTTGTTTAGATGTGTCCATATGGTTCAAAGATCTGTCTGTTTTAAGACTACACACAGGGTCAGATTTCTCCCACTCTTAATTAGATGAGGGATGGTCTAATTAAATCAAATTCATTATCCTCAGCTCTAGAAATCAAGAGGCTCTATTGGAAATAAGGTTAGGCTCCCCCTCATCCATCATGCCCTAACTAACCAATTTACAGGCCAGCCTTTTGCATGAGGCATTATTACCTTGTCATAAACACTTACCTTTAAAATCCCAGAATCAAGCCGTGATATGCTAAGCTTTTATCACATTAGTTTGTGCTACTGTGTCAGCCTCTTTCTGCCCAAGATGAAGTAGGCGCCCAAATAATTATGTTAACCACGTAAGGCAGAGACAGTGCAAACGACTGCTATTTAAAGGCGGCTGATAATTCTGTATAATTAAGACATAGTACGGTTCTTCACACAGAAGAGGAATCGAGGGCTTTTCTGTGGCCAAACAATGACAAATTAAAACGAGGCTCATAGAGGCTGAAAAGCATCATATTTGTGTGTTAATAATTCCTCCTCAGTCGTGTCCTTGGTCACTTGGCTTCTTCGCTGCAGCTGTGAGTCACACCGCATCTTTTGTGCAGGAGACAAAAAACTACCATCTTGATTATTCTGACCTCGACTGATCTGAGGCGACAATCCATTTATAACCCGGCTTGTCTTTGATATTCCTGATGCCAAAACTGATTAAAATTCTTTATGTTAATAAACTGTCGCAGCAGTGTTTATCTGTTTAAACCGTTGAATATTTATACCCGATTATTGCCGCTTTAGCATGTGAATGGTCTGGTCTTCTGCTCTTCTTTAAAATTTATAACAGTCCACCATAGGGCCACAAGCCCTTTAAATGCCGCTCGGTGCTGGAGCCATATTCTCAAACACATGAGGCCTGTCCTCTGATCTGTGTTGGAAAGTGAATTAGTAAGCTCCACTCCAAAGCCAGTGATAGCAGCGGGCTGAGAGCAGTGATTTGTTGGCAGTGTATATTACAGCCCACGGTCAGGGAGGGAGGGATCAGACAAGCATGTGTGTGTGTGAGGGATAGGACAGGGGGCCTTATCACTCAGTGTTTACTCACAGTAAATTGAGTTGAAATAATAGTCTTTCTCTGAGGCCAAACAATGGAGCAGGCTGCAGGCTGAGGGCCCAGGCTGGTGCAGAGCTGGCCTGCGCCACTTCAAAATGAAAGACTGAGCCCCGGGCCATGGGGAGGAGGCTGGGGGGGGGGGGGGAGGAGGGGGGTGGCTTTATGTGGACAGCTACACCAGTCGCGGAGCAGACACCCCTCTGACAGACACCTGGGTAGGACAACGGAGAGAGAGAGTAGCGTGGAGCTGGGGAGGGGAAGGAGGTTGGCGGGGGTGGAGTGATGAGGCCTCGGGGCTCTGTCATTAGGTTGGTGGTGGAGAGGAAGATGACTGCCCCGAGGACAGAGGAGCGACAGGTCCCGGTGGGACAGACACGGCAACCTCTCATTCCCCTGGGTCTGCGCAGGGACTGGTGGGACATGTCAGTCTGTTTAGACCCCCCCTCACCCCGCCCCGCTTCGACACGCTCACATAACCTCCAGCTATGGGTGAGCTCCAGGAGTCTAACCTGCACAGAGAGAGAGTATGCGTGTGTGTGTGGGTGTGTGTGCAAGCAACAGAGAGGCAGGGGCTGAAAGAGAGAGGCGTAGAGATCAGATCCATGTAGTGCACGGACCCTCCGATGCCATTGTTTCTGCGTGTGTGTGCTTCAGCTGCACCTCAGCTCTGCCTCTCTTCCCTTCATTTATCATTCTGCAGCATAAAGTGCTGCAGCAGCATTATAGAAACAGCTGCTTTTTTCAGACAGCCAGAGAGAATGGGCTGCTCCCCGGCAAACAAAGACTCTCCTGGCCCTAAAGAGAGTGTAAAATCGGTGGGTGAATACAAACCTTTTTCCTCGCTGAGAGGGCTGACCACGGGTGTCACTGTGGCGGCACACATTGTCATTGCAGCCGAAGACAAATAAGGATCCATATCGGCCCAGTCATGTGCAACAATGAGTGGCAGGGGCACCAGGGGCACCAGTGTTCACAACCAAATATGCATAACTACAGCTGCTGCCGCATCACGGTCTCCTGAGGATTCACAGGAGGCGGTTTAACCAGGCCTTGTATGCATGAGCCGTTTGAGTAGAAGCACCTGTATCTCTGCAGACTGCAGTGCATCACAGTGTCAATTTGTTGAGTCCTGAGCTGAAGGAAAGAGAAGAAACAAACCCTGTCAGTGTTCTTCCAGGGGTCATAAAGCAGTCACTAAAGGGCTGTGGCAACACCACTGAGCTGACTGGAGGTTCGCGCCGCAGGGCCATGCAGATCCTCTGTCGGTTGGTTTGCAGAGAGACGTGCCGTGCCATGCATCACCGTTCTATTCTGTGCCTTAAAGGCTCCACGTGGAGAAAAGGGAATTTTGTCGAACCTGTTCTCATCCAGCTGGAGAGATGAGATTTTACACTCCGCCAACCACATGACAGACAAACGTTCAGTTTGTGTGTGTCTCTGTGTGGGTGTGTGGGAAAGACAGAGGAGAGGAGAGAGAGAGAACAATCCGAAAAGGCTTCAGACCAACTCTCTGCCAGACCTCCTGGGGCAAAGTTCATGCTTGAATACTTTAAGACGTGAACAACATAGTTTCACAGTAACATTAGCTGCTACGATGGAGAGAGAATTTCCCTTTCAAGATTAAACACACAAACATGCACATACACAACACAGGTTGCAGCAAGTCCAGACAATTCAATTATTGTTCTTTTAGACTTATTTGTACCTAGTAAGGAATGTATGTCTTAGACAACAATAATGTAATTATCAACATAGATATTATTGACTGCAGGTGTTATTTTAAAAACTACATACTTCAGATATAAGAAATAAGATATAAGTAAATTTGAGTATTTTAAGCAAAATTTATTGAAAAACTCATAAATACAAAAATATAGTGGCAGGGAATGTTATGCTATTTCATATTATATTCAATGATTATCAGAGCCATTTTGGTGGAGATAAATTTGTATGCTGTTCGTTTAAAACAAGGCAGTGTTTTTTATGACCTCATATTTTTTGTATTTCCCAATTGTTATTAGTAAAAAGCATATTTAGCTGTAGATGTATAAAAAGCCCAAGTTTCACCCCTATAACTGTTGCAATACAATCAAATTGCACTAAATGAAAAAAACTCAACAAATAACCAAATTTCATAAACATATATCAATTATCACATTTGTGAATATATGTGAATAAACAAAAGAAAAGGAATTTGTGTAATAATTAAAGCATAAATTAGTGTCTGATATCCAACCAAAATATATCAAGGCATTGAAACTGCGTAACACTTTTAACAACCTCTCTCATACGTGTGCTGGTAGATCTGAATGTTACGTCCAGTATTTTACAAATATTTCAGTCTCTATTTCTCTGCATCTAAAGTTCACCAAGAAAATCCTCGGTAGATAAAATGTGGGGCTCTTGGCATTTGGTTGAACACAGTGGGACTCTTTTACTAGAGCTATAGATCTTTTTTTTTCCTTCTTCTTCCAATATAAATTCACCACTTTTATGTTTGACTCCTTCACTCAGACACTCTTAAATCAAACCAAGAAAGAATGAATAAAAAAAGGAACATAATAACGAAGGCTCCAAATGACCTTCCTGTCCCTCTCGACCCCCCTGGTATTTGTAGGTGGTCTCAATAATGTCGCTGATGGTCTTTAGTGAAACAGCAGGTTTTTGGTTTGCTCTGCGGTGTATGTGCGCCCCTCTGTCTGTTTGACACATTCCAACACTGCGCTCCTCTCCAAGGCTCCTAACTACCAGCCAGTCGCCATGGTTACAGCCATACATCCATGCCAGCCCTTCACACTCAAAGACATATTTGTTTGGCTAGTGTAGCGACATTCCCGACAAGAAACACAGCTTTTTAGCATAACACCTGCTAATCTTGGGATTTAGCTCTTTGAAGAGGACTGCTGATCAGAAATTCAAATATATTATTTGAATGCTAATCTGAATGTTAATCCCTGGCCCCCGGGTCTTAAAGCATCCTGCCTTTCAATAACAATGTTGATTTTTGTTTTATTTGCTCTCCCTTTTTTCATTTTCTCCCACCTCCCCCCACCCCCCTGCTCGTCCACCCCTCATTTAGATCCGTTATCTATTCCCTCAAGCGTAATATAGGTGGAGTCCTCTTTTACAGTGTGTGGCAATTTCAAAGCATCGATGATTTGGATGCCGCTCTAGAGACGAATATTATCTGATGAGTCTTTACGGTTAAGTTCGCGCGAGGTGAAATTCCTGCTATCGATCCTGCTTGAGTGATGTGTCCCACCACAGTCTCTCCGTCTCCGCCGTCCTCTGGGTTTCAAAATCTAATTAAGATCAAAAATGTCCCAATCCCAGAGAAACGAGGATGAATATCGTGACGTCCATTTTTCCTGGGGAAAAAAAGGCACCATTTTCATTCCACTTCTTGTCTATTTTCCTCTGCGTTTCTTTGCTATTTTCCTAGATGTTATCTGCATGGTTATGTATCTGTGGGGCTGAGCGTTAGCAACTGCGGCAGATGAGTGGGCGGCTGATGTGGGTGTTTTGGTTTGGATAAATAAATGCAAAGAAAAAAAAAGGGATGAGATAATGAAAGACAGACTAGACCAAAACATATACATCCTTATAAAAGCCACCCCTGCTTATTGACATATCTGAGTAGTTAACATGGCGCACATTACTTTATAATTGCGTACTGTAGCTGTATCCTCATCCAGTCTTCGGACTTTTCGTCGGGACTGGCGTTCTTTTTGATATCTGCTGCTATAGCGCTGACTTTTGTCTCGGCGAGGACAGAGAATCAAGGGCAGCAGGATCACAAACACACGAACCCCGGATCATGTGAACAACGTCTAATTCCTGGTTCCCTCACATTCTCTCCCTCCAAACTAATTTTGAGCTTAGACTGAATCTCTGTTAAGTAAACAGGGTGCCCCCCATGCAACCTGCCCCACATCACAATGATGTGCAGATCATCTCTGCCCATTAAAACCTGGGCAAACACTTTACTTCACACCGATGTACTAAAGATTGGAGGAAGAGAAGAAGGGAGACGGGGGGAACACACAAGTGCCTTTTATTTCTCCAGTCTTTCCCAGATTGTCTCTCTTTCTCCTTTTCTATCTATTAATCCAGTATCTTTCAGGCCTGGTAAACTCCTCAAGATGGACATTGCTTGGTTCAGGGTGGAAGGGGGTCAAGCTCCATTGGCCCCTGCACAGAGCTGTGGAATTTTTCATTAGTGCACAGCTGGGTCACAAGTGGCTCCAAAGCCGTCTTAATATTGTGTAGGCCCACAGATTAGGAGCGGAGAAAAGAAGCCAAAGCATGATGCTCTCTCCACCAGACCCTGTCTTTGCATATTTGCAGTCTTGTGCTTTAGAACACCTCATATTACTGTTTGTTTTATTTCTTAGACCCAGAACCTCCGGGTCAATAGTAATTATAAAGCCCTCCAATCCAAATGTTGTTTTTTAACCATTCCAGCGCTGAATCTGACGAAGATGAGTCCATTTATTTTCTCACAGTAAAGAAAATGTCCGTGTGTTCGTGGACCAAAGATTCTTTTGCTTTCAGATTTTAATCTTTTACGACTTGAAGTTATTATTTGACTATGGAAATTAGATCATGGTTTTTTTATTTCTCCAAAAATGGTGATTACCCCGAGGATTTCTATCTCCCGAATCAACCTCTCTAATAAAAAAATAACAAAAGAAATGCATGTATCTGTGGGTCGCTACAGCCGGCCTTAGCTCTATAACATGTGATAGCCATTACGCTTATTGTAGCCATCACTCTCTCTGCTTCCCCCTGCTCTTTCAGAGGCGGCAATCACTCGCAGTGGCTCGTCGAGCGAGGCCGAGCCCTTAATAGTGAGCTCTGCTCCACCTCACACAGATTAGCCTGGAAGGGGCGGACAAACAGATACTCATAGAATTATAAGAAATATGTGTATAAAATGTGTGCATGTGTATGATATTAATTGGTTCTGTTTGGGCCTCGGTTGTTTGCTTTTTTTACGGGCCGCCTCGTTGTAAACATGTCTCGTCTCCAGCAGTGATCGTCTTTACAAACGGGGCAGAGAAAAGCACTTTATAAACGCCTTGTAATTCACAAACCCACTCATTTATTTGTTCAAGGATCGACGCGGCTTTGGGGACAGGTAAAAAATATGCAGGAAAAAGGCCAAAATGAAAAGAAAAAAAAACTCTTTACAATAATTTCCTCACTGATGTTGTTGTGCAGCGTACGCAACCGTGTTGTTTGTTCTGAGCTCGCAAAACTGAGCCTAAATGCAATGTTGCACTCATTTTACATACTCAGGAACAGCAGCTGTCCAAACAGCATCATGTGTGCCTGCCTGCTTACTCTTGTATTTAGCTGTGTACTTAGCCTCTTCTGCTGCCCAATACACTGTCCTTTTCACTCCATGAGCTTTGTTCTACCTGTGTGGCTGGGGAGGATTATTTCCATGCTGTTTTCCCAGTGACTCATTAGCAGATACATGTGAAGGAGGAGAAGCAGCGGGTTCGCTTGATGCTGCAAGATCCTTCTCTGCATACCGCTCTTAGAGCTGTGTAGGATCATGCAGCATTGACTGTATTTAGCATTATGTGTTTTTTTTTATAAGTCAATCCCCCTGAATAAAACACTGGTCATGAGAAACATTGACTTTAAGACAGACTGGTAAAATAAAAAAAATAAAAAGATACATGCACATTATTTGTATGTTTTCAGACTCTTGCATTCAGTTACTACACCACACTTGTTTTGAACTGCATTTGAATTGTTGAGCAATCTGTGAAACACACAATCCGTGGAATGAGATCATTTGCAAAACGACTTAAGGGTTAGGATTTCTTTGTGCAGCTGTGCCGTATAGCGTTATGTACAGATATATCTGTCTGGCTGGGGACTCGTCTGAGGAGCTGCTGCACATTCCAGCACATAGGAGCTCACGCTGCCGTAGAAATGAAGTGGCCATATTTGTTTTCACAATAGCAGACGTGTTGGATAGATGATCCTGGAAGCACTTTGCTGCAGACGAACTGTAACCACCATCTTTTTACGCGCTCGCTCTAGCTCTGCTCAGCAGCTTTTACTAAGTGTGCTCCCTCTGAGATGTAGGGCAGGTGCATATGCATACACCAACACATCGAACACGTCCCTGCTATTATCTCCGCTATGCCAAGTGCAATCAGCTCGTCTCCCTCCCTCCCCTGTGAGCTCGCAGGCAGCCGCTGCTGCGCCTCAGCGCGGGGAACAAGAAGAACCCTGTGGCCAGAGCTGTGTGATGAAGAAGGCACCTTTGGGCCATTAGTGGTGTACACATCTCCCGTTAATGTGTTTTACTTTTACCTGCTGGGAGTTTAATTAAAAAACAAAGAGCCTCAATTTAAAGGCCATTATTATGCTAATGCAGTAAGCACGAGATGGTGATTAAGCAGCTTTTAGAGCTGACTGGAGCTGGCCCTTGGGAGCAGAAGGATGGCACTTTTTATTTGGCTTCATTACTCTCTATGAATCTATGCTCCAAAGAGAAACGCTGATCCTATGAAACAAGGTCAGCTACTGAGATCATTTATGAACACAGTGTTATCACTACCACCTTTTTTTTTTTACTTACTACTCCAGCAGACGGAAGTTTGCTTCAACCCCATTTTCACAGAGGAAGAATGAAAGAGGTTACACCTTAGCTGGATCTGTTTAAATATACAAAATCAGAGTTTACTTTTCCCTCTGCAAGCAATCAACCACTGGTAATGGCTGAATTAAGGTTGCTATTTATAGGCCGTTGTGGTCAACATGTAGTGTCTGCTGCAATTAAAGGACAACAGGACGAAACATAACAAAGCAATTTGCATGATGTTGAGACGAAGTTGAAAAGGTTCGCCTGTGCAGCGAAAAACATCTGGGTATCAAATGTTTTCCTCTTTGACCAAAGCTCTTGATACCGTTGCTAAGAGCCAATTTTCCCACACTGAGGCGTGACCGGTGACTCGCCGAGAAGTGGCTGCGGCACAGTGTGGAGACTGCTGCTGCGTCTGGGAGACAGATCCGTGTGTTGTCATTCCAGACGACAAACAGAACAAGAATCCACCTGAGAATTAGCTGTTCATTAAATACAGGCATTAAACATTTCTTTCAGATGAACAGTTGTGAAATCTGTAAAACTAGAGCGGCACCCAGTAGTGTACATACTGCCACCAAGGCCAAGCAGTCAACCTGAATCCAATCAAGCTGCACCAAATTTCACACACACAGATATCAGTTACATAAATATGTGATGTGTGATTTTATTGTATTTTTTTCATAGAGATCCATGACTGATCCGGATCAGTAAAAAATAGATTCTTCCCTCACCCACACGTCAAACCTTAATTCAATCCAGTAGTTATTTTTTTATTTTTTTTACAAACTAACAAGCAAATGGATACGGGTGCAGATATAACCTCCTTCGAATGCTTTATTGTTATGAGTTGAATGAGAAGATCATGGTATTTTTGTTCGCTTAATTTTTACCAAATTTCAACAAGAAGCGATCATGGACCAGAATATTCCTGCTAAGCTAAGATAAGGATACATTTAGTCAACAGATATGAAAGTGCTGTCAATCTTCTAACCTAACTATCAGTGAAGGGCTTATTTTACCAATATCAGAAATGTACCTTATGTCTCTCATCCGATCTGAAAGGAAGAAATCTTATTATGTCTGGTTTGATCCCACATTTTGTATCCAAGATGAAGCCGGTAGAAAAAAAGAGACTGGAAATATGGAGCGTGCACAGTTGACCGATTGCTCCACGTGCCCTTCATCCTGCCCCGGAGGCCCTTGTCTGACCTGCCTCCCAGGCCTCATCTCTCACCTCAGCAATGATTGGCATGGCCACAGGTTTCCTGCCCAAACACGAGAGCCCATCTTCAAAGTAATGGCTTACAGCTGCTGCCTGGATAATCCTCATCCCCTCTGTCTTTGATGGGGTGCGGTGACATAATAGCCCCGGCTATTCTTTCCCCAAATTGTTATGGTATTTCTCCAAGTGTTGTTCAATAGCAAAAGGGGAGTAGGTGAGGCCGTTGCACGTGTTGCTAAATGTAGCATGATTATCAAGACACATAAGCAGCTCTACGCTCTCGCTCCCCCTTCCCCCCCGTCCCCTCTTATTCCTCCCGGTTTCTTTTATCCCACCCAGTCCTCTTGATGCTTATCACTGCGGCAGAAGCATTAAATGTAATGTCTGTAGAAGGGAAATCATTGGCAACATGTGGTGAGAGCTTAAGATGTTGTCACACTTTAAGTTGCCTATAATCTGTTCAAAGGGAGAGTTCATAGTTCTCCAAAGTGCCTGGAAAAAGGAGGGGAAGAGGAAGAAGAAGAGCAGCGGAGAGGGCGAAGTCTCTTAGCTGCACTTGGCCCGGCTGAAGTGTTCATCAGACAAATAACTGTCGGTCTCTGTTGGCTTCTGTCTTTTTCATCGTGCTCTTTGTTGTTTTCTTTCTTGCATTTGCTCAAAACACAGCTTGTAGCGTTGCAAGCCTCAGCAGTGTGATAATCTGTCTCGGGGAGGGAGAGACAACCATAGATAACGAAAGAAAAGGACAGACAAGGGATTACAGGTATGTGGACACAGGATTAAAACGAAGGACGTAATGATTCCTGTGGGAGAGGGATGTGCTGAGAAGGGCTCTTTTTTCATTTATGAGTCCAGTTGTGGGGAGGCCTGGGTAAATATTGACAGCTCCCTCCGCTTGAGATGCGGCCATTGATCCACACAGGAGGGTCTCATCACTTGATCTGTGCACGCAGGTGTGGGAGGAGGGGAGAGCGAGAGCCGGGACGCGGCGTGGTCGTGCTGGTGGTCCTCTTTGTGGTGCCTTTTATAAACAAGCAAGCTTTAAGGCGCTGATCGGCTCTGCCACTGCGACACCGGGAGTCGTGTTACCGGAGCAGCTGAACGTCCAGAAAGTGGATTTGAGGTGGAAGCAGGTCTTATAGTGTGACGGGTCACTGGGATCAAGTAGAGGCAGAAAGTAGAGAAGGATCGCCCTAAACCACTTTGAGTCTGATTCCAGACACGGCGACAGCTTCTTTGATATCTTTAATGTCCCGGTGGAGCCTCACAGAAAGCTGCAAACCCTCCTCTTCAGCTAATGTTATCAGCAGCCCCTGTCGATTTGTTTTTCTATATATCAAATCATCATTTACATCTTCTCCTTCTGTCTCCTGTTGGTGTGCTGGCCCACAGGCCTGGTCCTCAAACCACTAATCAGGTAATGTCGGGGAGGCTGAATGGCGTGCCTCCCCCTGGTCAACCTTCACTGCTCACACAGTGGTGTTGTTTTAAAGAGCATTCTTTAGGCGCTGAACTTGGAAAGGTATTAAAGTGGGATTAGGCTCCTCCACAATCCACTGCTTGTGTCATTCAGGGAGTTTGTGTTCTCCTTTCCCCACTGCCACCTCCCCACTCCTTCTCTGTTTGATTGTGGCGAGCCGCAGGAGTGGGACTGACTGCGCCTTTCAAAGGAGAGGGGTAGGGTTAAATCCCTAGTCCACTGCTCCCTGCTAATTCTCCTTGTTCCTTAGAGAGGGATTTACTTCTGCTGCCAGCTTCTCAAAGGCCTTCTCTGCCCATCCGAAAAGTCGCCGTTGCCTTCCTGTGGAGGTGTGGTTGCCATAGAAGGGGCGTCACGCATGGCTTTTCCATCTGAACCCCGCTGAGAATGGGGACCGGGGACTGAAAACAGGCAGAAAGTCCGGATTAGACCCGAGGACAAAGCAGGACAGGAAGATTCCAGAAGGGACGAATAGGAATTACAGCAGCAAAAATAATGCAAAGTGACAGAGAGGGGAAATAGAAAAATAATGGCTTACAAGATTAGACTCGGAGAGAAGAAAGAAGAAAGGAAAGAGGGCTGAATGAGAATGTTTTCATCTAGATGAGAAGATTTAAAAGAGCGGTCGTAGGTGAATGCAGAGGCCTGGACATATCAAAACCGTGCTAACAAGTAATTTCCTCAACTTCTTCTTGCTCTCTTTCTTTGCCTAAGCCGCCGATCATTAGCTAAACATTCGAGTTAGAGCTGGGAACTTGTCTTGACAGATTCATCACCTCTTCTCCCTGATCCCAGCTTGTAACACGCTAATCCTTCTAAAAAGTGGAAACAAGTCCCGGAGTATTCAGTTTATCTTTGCAGATATTTTGTGTTGCTTGTGTCTTTTATTTTCCGGTGACCAAACTTGGATTCTTACATCCAGGTTGGCAAGTCATTTGTTTGAGAAACATTGCAAAATGACTTTTAAGGGGATTATCCTTCAGGTTTTTTCATAGTTGAATAATAATCCTCTCGCCTCTTATTGTAATAAATGAAAGATTAAAGTACTTCATGAACCCCGGAGAGGGCTAATTCTGATATCTCTGTTGTTTTGCTGTCTCATGATGGTTCAATATAAAATAAGATGCTGTAGCCGCCGTGTTCTGATCCAGATGCAGGCTGGGATTTTCATTAAAATGAATGATATTAGTAAAAGAACTTATCAATTCTATGAGATGTCAATAAGATAACATACATTTCTGCCTTGCCGATGCTCATCTGATGAGCAGTAATTATTTTCAGCAGGCTGGGCAGACGAGCAAAACCACACTATCTTGTTTCCAGCGTGCACACAGCTGCTCATACACGTGCACTCGCATGTGTGAATGCACACACGCCGCAGTATCACCACTCAATCAGCACCTATAACAGCATTACCATAACAAAACCTTCCTTTGGTCTCCCTCCTCTCATATTTACACATTATATTCATCACTATCGCTCATCCCTGTCCCGGACCAGCACATGATGTCAATTGCTCCTCTCGCTGCCTCCCTGCCTCGCACAATGAAATAGATGTTCACCACAAATAGATAGGCGGTTGCCAGCTGTCTTCCAGACCAGGGCAAACAAAGAGGCCGCTAATAAATCCAGCTTTAGGGCTGGACAAGATCAACCACACTCCCGGCCTCCTTGCTGCATTTAATGTGGCTTCCACGGAACAACGGAGGATGAATTAAATGCCTCTCAGTCGCCAATAAAACAATGCAAACATCTTCCTGAAAGGATATCAAAGAAGATGGAGGTGTTGTCTAGGATATGGTGATCGAGGCAGTGTTGCACCACAGAGGCATAATATTAGACAGTAAGATGAGATATGAACTAGACTCCAGTGCTGCCCACTAGTCAGCAATGAATCATGGTCTCTGATATGGTATCTGATGCAAATAAGTGTCGTGGTTATGAAAGAAGTATGTAAATTGCCAAGGTCTGATTGGGAAGAGCAGGGATTGGTCGCTGCACTAAAACATGATCCAGCTCCTTTTTTCCAGGGGCCCACCCCAGAATCTTTAACAGAAGAGCTTCTGCCAGACAAGTCCCCTCCTCAGCTGCACACAGGATCAGCCGGTCCACTTGAGTCTGAATCATAAACCCTCCATGATCAGCTGAAGAAGGCAAAATAAAGATCTCACACTTATAGTGAAACTGTGTAACTCCTGCTGAGCAGCAACCCCTGTGGCAACAAGTGACAAATATAAAATCATGATAACGGTTGAAATACAGTTTAATTATTATTAATTATTACCTATAATTTCTTATGCATTGATCGTTTTGTGAACTACTTCTGCTAGTCATAATAATAATATACTTTATTTATAGATCACTTTAAGAAAAGTAGGTTTACAAAGTGTCTCCAAAACATAAAAGCAGAAAATAAATAATGTGATTACAGATTACTACTTCTTAAGATGTGTAACTTCTTGTTACAAGCTAAAAAAAAAAAAAAAGGGTTTGAAAAGAGGACACTGCTGCAGCTTGTCTGACTAAAGGAAGGTTATTCCACCATCTCAAGTCCTGCCCTGGTTACCGAGGCTAACAGCTGGTTATCCGATCGCAGAGTGTACAGGAGAAAGGGATGAGGAGGTCTGCTGTAGATAAGGGGGGGGGGGGGGGGCGTTCAGTGATTGAGAAACAAGTAGCCAGTGCAATGAGGCAAGAATGCATGGGATACGTTTATATGTGTGAGCTCCTGCAAGAACCCTGGTCGCTGTCTTTTTGAAAAAATTCCCAATTGTCCTTGAGCAAGATCCTGAAGTGTAAAAGAGAATGAGTGATGTGCATAGATTCTACATGATTTGTGGGTGAATAGATGAACTGTGACCCTTTGATTGGTCATCAAGACTAGACAAGTCAATATATATATAGGAATGAATGCTCTATTTTTGCTCTCGTACAAAATGTTCCATGTCATCAACACATCTCCAATCGTCTGTTTCGTGTCCTTCTGCAGGTTGTTTGCGACTAAGTGCAGCGGCTGCCTGGAGAAAATCGCCCCCACGGAGTTTGTGATGCGCGCCCTGGAGTGCGTCTACCACCTCAACTGCTTCTGCTGCTGCGTGTGCGACCGCCAGCTGCGGAAGGGCGACGAGTTTGTCCTGAAGGAGGGTCAGCTGCTGTGCAAGATCGACTACGAGAGGGAGAAGGACTTACTCAGCTCGGTCAGCCCCGATGACTCAGACTCAGGTGAGCCCTCTGCACCCTCTCGCACCGGAGTGAGAGCGGCACCGTGGTGCGACCATGGTGTGGCACCGGGGTGTTGTATTCTGTATGCTCGGTTCCATCACAGCGGTCGCCAGCATACACATCCTCCATGATGATCCTGAGCTGGATCTCACTTGTTGAAGCACTATATTATCAACTATAAAGGACGCTACAAATACTGAGTTAATTTGACTTTGGCATGAGATTCTTCATGCGGCACCAGCAGTAAAAACATCTAACACGGCTCCATCTGCAGCTTTTCAATGGTTGATTCTGTAGCATTCTCATTCAAGTGGGGAGCGTAGGTTTATGATACAGTAGGAAGTGGAAACAGGACGAAGCCAAGCCGCCCCGTATTAATGGCTTTCCATGCGTGGGCAGGATCTGGTTCTGGAAAGAATTAAATCACTGTATCATGGTGAGTGACAGAGGGATTTGGGGCCTTTCTACAGAAAAGCCTGCGCCTCCACTCTTATCAGCTCTAGTGTTCCTCGCCCATAGCCTCCACACACAATGAGGCTCCTCGCCAAGCCTCACTGTTCACTACCATCTGGCTCACATTTGGACCTGCACAAAAGCGGGGAATTTGTCAAATACATCTGTGCCTGTGTCAACTTTTGTCAACTTGTGGGAATATTTGCTCTGCCTCTTCCACAATCGGTCGTGTCCCAGTGTATCGCGCCGGCATGTCCTTTGTGCACGTCTCCAAATTCAAGTTGGGGAAAATGTTGACATGAACAGAGGTTAACCTCGGTATGCAGCAGCTGATGTGTAGCTTTTCAGCGGAGAAATGTCGATACATATCAGAACCAGATGACAGGAGACACTGGGCCATCATGCGGGTGCCTCTTCTCACAGCCAGCAGACACCAACATCATTAAGGTTCATCAGCGACACTGCTGCTTCTGATTTGGAAACAGTTGTTTTCACATAGAGTGATAATTCATGTTTTTTTATTCATTGATTTTCATTTCCACGTTATGTTAACAAAGCTTAACAAAGGCCGCAGCATGTTTCACAATATACGTCATATTTTAGTTTCTTCTTCAGTGACAACACATTTATTTTTAAATGGACGTTAATTAGTATTTAGAGGTTTCACATTGTTTTCCAATACAAAAATATGAATGATCTTTCCAAAATAATTGATCACTCAATCTGGGAGAGTGTTGGATGACTTGTCATTTTTTATAAATGCAAAGAGCTATATGATTTTCTAATCTAAAACAAATCTAAGTTATTATTTAGTTTTAACGGCACATTCTAGGTTAGAAAAATGAAGTTTAAACCACTGTTACTACCTGGAACTGTAATATCCTTTTGCTGCTTCTAGAAATCTAACAATCCATAGATTTTGTCATTATTTTGAAATCTAAAGCGGAGCAAAAAAAGCATTTTCCTGCCGTGTCACAGGAGATGTATTTCTCATATGGACTCGTGTTGCCTTGTTCATGTTGTACTCGTTGTAGTGTTCTTATCAGAGATTGATTTGGTGTAAATCAGACAAAGCTGAGAGCAATAAATTACAAGTGACGCAGTGTTCAGCTCAGTGACAAATGTGCATATTTCCTTGTGCTCTCCAAGCAAGAGCCGTAGACTTCTGTAAGTCAAATTCGAGCATGTGGCCTTTTCCTGTTGTAACAAATTGATAAGAAAGTATCAAAAACACATGTGTCTCCTTTGATTATGCACTTGTGGTGTGTGAATCTCCCGGAGCAGGGAAGAGCGAAAATGTATTTGTCTGCAGGCTGTCAGTGGCTAAAAGGGTGTAGTCAGTTCAAGCTAGTGCCGATGATACTGAAAAAACACGACTCTCTCCACAGAGAAAAGTGACGACGAGGAGCTGGACATCAAGCCAGAGAAAGGGATCGGAAGCCAGGGCAAGGGGGATGATGGGAAGGATCCCAGGAGGCCCAAGAGACCACGCACCATCCTGACCACTCAGCAGAGACGGGCCTTCAAGGCCTCCTTCGAGGTGTCCTCTAAACCCTGCAGAAAGGTAAGAGGGAAACATTCAAGGAAAACTCTGGTTTGTGTTTGGAGTAATGAACACATGGAGATTCAGATGCCGACCACGAGCCCTACAGTAGTTCTACAAATAAAATTCTCAAATTAAAAAAATCTCCCCCACCTCAGAGGCCAGCTTTGAAGTGGCGAGCAGCTTTCTGTTCTGTGTTAGCCGAGACAGGCTGCCGCACCAAACATCATACTGAGATAGAGGAGGACGGCCTCCGTGCGACCGCTGCACCCGCTCCAAAGCTTTGAACAGGCAACAATCAAGAGTTCCAAACAGACCGCTGTGCTGCTTTCATTCAACGCGCACGGAAATCAAACAGGCAACGTGGCCTGATTAGGAGGAGGGAGCAGCTCAGGGTGTATGACGTGTGTGTGTTTCGTTGTGTAACCCTGGAAATCCCTTGTGTCGATGTGTCCAGGTGAGGGAGACGCTGGCCGCGGAGACGGGCCTCAGCGTTCGGGTGGTCCAGGTGTGGTTCCAGAACCAGAGAGCTAAGGTGAGAGCACTGAACTCACAGGATGAAATCAGACTTATGTGTCCAAATTCAACAGCCTTATTCCATCTTAAGAGTCCGGCTAATAAATCACCACAAGTATTTGTGTTAAATTTATCACTGCATTCCTTTTCACAAATGCATTAAATAACGATCGAGGAGTTGCAACTCTAGCTCGCTCTTGCATCAAATGTCTGCGCCCCCCCCCCCCCCCCCCCTCTGATTATTATCTTGTGAAAACCTTTGATACTTGATAATGAAGTGCACTGAGATACAGACTCTACGCGGTTCATTCCAGGGTGAACGGCGAGGAGCATCCTTTTTAAATTAAGGACTGCATGTTAGTTTTGGGAGTTGCTCACAACTTTGACTCCTTCCTTTCGTTTCAGATGAAGAAGTTGGCCAGAAGACAGCAGCAACAACAAGAACAACAGAATTCTCAGAGACTTGGCCAAGGTACGATACAGTGCTCATACCCTGCAGACACAATGGAGGCCCTCTGGCTCAGGGCTCCTTTCTCTGGGAAAGGCTTTTGGCTGCATCTTTAATGTATCTAACATTTACATTTTTAGAAATAGAAAGCCCCCTTTCATTTAAATATGCCTTTTAGCTCATTTATCATTTATCATTTATCATTCACCTGGATGTTCAGGTTTCACCACGCAGTGTGATGCATGTCCAGATTTTTGGCCACTTAAAAGCAGAACTGGGCGATACAGCCGAAACTGTTATCTCAATTATAATGTTCAAATCAGTTCATATGCAATGTTCAAATCAATAATTATCACAATTAATGTCAGGTCATTATTTCTTTCCGGTTTAAAGACTCTGAGGAAAGTAGACAGTTCGTTCTTAATGAGCAGAACAGAACAAAACACTGGCTCGAATCAATGATATCTGTTATATACGTATATCAGTGCTTGTGGAATGTATAAGATTTACTTCAATACATATTTAGACATATATGTAGATATGCTATCGAAGAAAATGAAATCATGAAAATTATAGTTAGTTTATGTGACTTCATGGATTTGTGACATTACAATGACAAGTCAGCCAATCATTGTCCATTTTAAAAGGAAATCTATTCATTGATTCAGTTTTGCAATGAGAGAGAAGGAGTAGGTGCATTTTTTAGAATTTCTAACAATCTAATCTAATTCTGCAAAAACACAAGACACAAATTGCTAGATAAATATTTTTTGACACGACATAAACTTGTCTGGTGATGGTCTCCCAGTTTTTCTGTTTGTATCATAGCAATGTATTGTTTGAAATGTTGACTCTTCTTTTGGGTGATGACTGAACAAACACGTGTACCACTGAATCAGGAAATATGAGCTTCCTCTCCTGTGTGCTCAGTAACTACCCAGAATAACAGATTACAAACAGGTCGCTGTATAAACAAGAACAGGCCACGTCACAGAAAGTGGGACGCTCTCTCCGGAGCCAAACAAAATGAACGACAGACGTCATCTCACAAAGCCGCCGCAGAGGAAAGAGCAGGGGGATGGGCTCCAGTCATGAAGCCACAAGAGCTTTGTGTCCATCTCAGCAGTCAGTTCGCCAAGAGCTGTGTTTGTGGAGGGAATTATGGGAGAAGCCACAGGAAAGACTACTGTAGGTTTCCATGGTAATACTGCCAGGGAAGTGATCTGCGTTACTGTCGCTGTTCCTCCCTTTATTTTACCAGTATTCTACTTTTCCTTGTTGTGCCAAACTGTCCCTCAGAGTCAAGTGAGCTGGTAAAAAACCCCAGGTATTACAAACAGATAGAAAACACATCTCCACCCTCCTCATCGCTGGTTCCCCCCTGTGCAGCTCCACCTTTCTCTTATCACCTTTTCTCTAATGGTTTGTTCCCATTGCTCCACAGAGGTGATGTCCAATCGGATGGAGGGAATGATGAACTCCTTCACACCGCTGGCTCCGCCACAGCAGCAGCTGGTCGCCATGGATCAGAACGGCTACAGCACAGACCCCTTCCAACAGGGGCTCACCCCCCCACAGATGCCCGGGGACCACATGAACCCATATGGTGAGCATCCACTGACTCCCACCCCCTCCAGCCATTCATCCCCCGCCCCAAAATACCCACTCCGGCTCTGGAAACACACGCGCACACACACACACACATGCCTGTCCCTTGATCAACCTCGTAGCTCCCCAGTGTGGGACATGTGTTCAGGCCACGGCGCCCCCCCCCCCCCCCCCCCCCCCGATTTAAGCCGCGCGCAGAGACGTACGAACAGATTCTCCTCCCACATGAGATAACACAAGCCTTCCAATAAGCTGCTGGGTTTTGAAGTCCATTTTCAAATCTGTTTAATATGGTTTTAACTCCCCGCCTCCAGCTTGGAGACATGCCCCGATACTCGAAAAAAAAATCCTCGCTTCAGATGAAGTGCGGTCCCAGAAATGATTGAGGCTTCTGTGAGCTAATGAATCAGAATGGGAAAATAACTGGTCTCAGATTTCTGTGTGATACAGGGAAGAATTAAAATGCTAACACTTAGAGGGAGAAATCAGTCAATCAAGTGTTGGTCCACAGGATGCCACTGGAATAACATATTTCGGAGTGATGTCCTCAACAAGCCCCAGAGGGACCATTTCCTGAAGTTCATAACTTCCTTATAATTTGCCTCCATTTAGTTCTTCTCGGCAGTAAGAACCCGAGTCCCTGGTCTCATCACTCTCCTTTGGTTTGGGGAAAAGAACAATATTGGCAAGGCATTAAAAGATATGTCTCCAAACACTGTCCCCATTTTGTGCAACACTATCATTAAGATCCAGAGTGTAATAAAGTTAACTATTCCCTCTAGAGAAATAACATGTTGAGGTTTTATGAAAGGCGTAAACAGTCGCTATTAACCAGATCTTTTAGGAGGATGCCCCTTGTTTACATGCTCCCTCACAGACCGCAATGGTCCCAGGGAGGGCAGCAAAAAGTGAGCTTTGATGATATCCAACTAAACAGTTCTCACAATTGTGATGACACACAACAGCAGTTTCTCAGAGTGACTATTAGTAATGATAATTTCCCAACGCTGCTGTAAATCTCAAATACAAGATTGCGTTGATTTCATGGTCAGAGTGGGGGCATTGTTGTGTTGTTTTTTTCTTTTCTTGCTGTTGTTGTTTTTTAATAACGCCCCTGCCACCGGATCCTGACGTTGTTTCTCTCTCCACAGGTAACGACTCCGCGTTCCATGACATAGACAGCGACACGTCCTTAACCAGCCTCAGCGACTGCTTCATGGCGTCGTCGGAAGTCAACTCCATGCAGGCCCGCGTGGGGAACCCCATCGACCGCCTCTACTCCATGCAGAACTCTTATTTTGCATCATGAAATAGAGAGGCGGAGAGGTTGAAGAAAAGGAAAGAAAACATCAGCACAGAATAAACTGCCCGTCTCGATCTGAAGTGCGATGGCCCAGGAGTTTCTACACAAACGCGGAAACACCACAGAAGACACGCCTCCTCGCAGCGGCTCCTGGCTTTTGTGCGGAAGCTTCCTGTAAAACCACTTGTTGTAGGACACACCAGCAGATTCCTGGGGAAAACTTAAATATTGTTAGAGATTGATTTGGCCGGATTGCGTATATCTGTCACAGGAGATGTGTGGCTCTTTTCTCTGTTCACTTAAGGACAAACAAGTAGATAATGAAGCCACTGATTCCACACTCTCAACCCAAATAACAGTGAATTTACAAAGTGCATGATCAATTGTAAACTAAAACTTTTTGCAAGCCCCCTCCTCCGGTTAAGATGTGGTGATGTCTGGACTGTTTCTTCTCTACACTACACCGTGTTCACCGTTAGCATTTTGATCACTTTCAATAGGTTTAGATATTGTGTTAATAGTAAATAGGTGCAGCATGTCTGCAAGAGTGACTGTACATTTGTGTAAGTATGAGAGTCTGGTGAGAAAGAGTTGTTAGGGGCGAGCGAGGAAAAAAAAGGAGGATCATTTGGTGGACAAAGTAGGATCAGTGAAGTGTAAATACTTTCCCCAGGCAAATTGGATGTGCATGTTAAAAATGGAAAGCATTCTATTTATTTAACTATAACAGGCTCTTGAAGGTACATATTAAAAACTGAAAAGCTTTATTTAAAAAGGAGAGCATTTTTTTTTTTTGTTGAGCAATTAGTGAGTTCATGAGTATCACAACTCATCTGTATGCTTTTTTAATATGAAGATTAACCCTTTTTGTTTTTTGTTTTCTTCAGCCAAGCTGTAAATGAGCAATGTTGCTATTTATTTCGTACAGACCATAAAACTTTTGTTGTCATTGTCATATGTGCATTCTCAAAAATGTTAAAAGTTGCTAATTGACCAAAGTTGACTGGTTTGATGAATAAACAATGTCTTTCTCCTGATAACATTAAATAAATGCCATTCAGTGATCATTCACGTGGTGACATTTCATATATCACCTGCTCCACTATTATTTGATGAAAAACCTGAATGCTGGTTTTAATATCACCTTTATTTCCACATTTATAAAAAAATATACATAAAAACACCACCTAGTGATTCAAACAGTGTTGGACATTGCAGGGCCAAAGCTCACGTACATTTTGGGACGTCTGCATCATGACATTTATTTATATTTGAACATGTTTACACCCTCCAATCAAACATGGGAATCTAGAAAAAGTGTATGTTGAAACTGAATCCCCAAACTATCCCATCCTGGACTATTCAGAGACGTTCCCCGTCTTCTTCTGTCCCTCACCTGTCTCACACACACACACACACACACACTGTTTAAAACTGATTTGCACGGCTGGTGACCTCCATGTTCCTCGGACACGGTTCAGCCCTGGTTGTCTTGGCACGGACCACCTCACCAACGGTTCACACGGCCCGGGATGACAATGGTCTTTGCCTCTACTCCGTACGACAGCTCTGTTGTAGACAAGTGTGTGTCTTTGCTCATAGCCAGACAATGTGGATAACTTTGCTTTAGAAAGCTAATTGGAATGTCGTGTGTGTGCAGAGTAGCTGTGTCTACGTTCCGCGTCCCAGCACTGCTTTCTAAAGGCATTCGCTGGATATCCTGGGAGAGACACGTCGGCCCAAACTCATTACAATCCCATTTGTTACACTTTCTGTTTAGTGCCACTGTAATTAGTCATCTTTAACATGCATGTTAGCAGAGTCATCCGCGGTGACTCCTGTAAATACAGCCGTGACTAATCTAAACAGCGAGCACAACCTGTTTACTTCAAAGCACATTGTGCCGTCGTTGTTTCACTTCAACCGCTGAGCTGACAGTCATCAGAGGCTTGTAGCCGTTCCAGCGTGTGAATCCTCAGTCAGAGAATGAGGACGCCGCAGCACGAACCATGCACATGTAGCCAAGGTGAGGTCGAAGAGAAGTTCAGGTGACATACCAGTACAGCTGCACGACTCGAGCGAGCCCCACCTAGCACCTCGGGGCTTGTCGGGCGGTTATTTGGAAGTACCATCTGGGTGCTCCTTCATCTCCCTGACAGCTCCTCAATGTGGCCAGGCAGGCTTCCACCCACTGTCTGTGTGGTAACGTGATCACGCAGATAAAACACTCACGGTGTTCCGTATAACTATGATTCTATTCCTAGTGCCGCACGCATGAAATCTTTTTATAACCCTGGCTGCTGTACCTGAAGTGAAATTATGAAATGTGTTGCGTCGAACCTGAGCGCGGTGTGGTACATCTATATATCTCCACTATCAGGACTTCAATCTGACAGCCAGGTGTTGGACTTGTTGGCCGCATTAAACTGCCATTTATCTTTCCTTGTCATAGGTGAACTTACCTAGAAGCACCGCAAAGACATCATCATCAGTCTGGAACATGTTTGGATGAGATTCAGGGCCCATGTGACTGGAAACTGACTCAAAATCAACTGACACAAAAAGGATTGAGGGACTTCTTGTTTCTTTTCTCGTCACCTTTAAGTCGTACAATGAAAGTTTGTGTAGTTGGACAAAAAACAGGAAGGGCTGTGTGTCTATAGGCAAGACTTACAAGGACAATAAACCGGTTTGTTCCCGGTTTCTATGTATGAATATATATATATATATAAATATATATATATACATGTGCGTGTGGATTTAAGTGTGAAAGATGTGAAAGACTGAGTACACACGTGCAACAAAAGGCGCCCGTTTACAGCAAACATGGATGGGGTTGCCGGGCACACGCCGTGTTTGCACGGGACAGACAGGACAATTGGTCTGAGGCTCTTCCTTGTTGGGGCAGAACAGGTGAGCTCACAGAGAGGTGTCTGTGCGTGGACGAGGACAGAAGACTCAGCTGCTGACGCTGAGCTAGTGATGTGAGCGTAAACCTTCGACAGCCATGAATTCTCCTGCAGGATTTCCTTGCTAAAATATCGTTGTGTTTATTTCTGTTCGCTCGTGTGACGGTCGAAGCGGTAAACTGCCATCACAAATTCATTTTGTAAAATTGTCAAGAGTAAAGGCTGAATAAAAGTTTGAGGTCACATCCTGTTAGAAAAAGTGGAAACAGTCAAAAATGGCTGATCTTTAATTCAGGCAACACAAGTTAAAGCCCATGTGTTTCAATAGCAGACCGTTGTGTTCTGTTCACTTCCAATCTGTGCGAGCGAGGGCGTGAACAAAACATCGGCAGAGTTCAACTGGGGTGAACTTTGACCTGGGATATTCACATTCCCTCTGTGGGACCGTGTTGTTGTTGCTAATCCATACTTTTACAGAAAAATTGAGTAAATAAAAACATATACTCGCAAATGGAGGGAAGAATTAGCATTAGTTGAACAATCTCCTTTCACACACACTCAGATGAGAGCAACACACTTTAATACGTACAGCAGTGCTCACTCATTGACACTCATTGACACCAAGCCTGGCTTCCCTGACGAGAGTCAAAAGAGAGTGCTGTTTTTATCCCTCCCTCATGTTGGCTCGGTGGATATGGAGCTGGTGCCAGCATCGTGTTCTCTTAGCTCAGTATGAAAACTGGAAACAAGGGGGAGAAGCTAGCCTGGCCAGTCGGAGAATAACCGCTGAATTTGGCCAGTAGATTTATATTAACCACCCAGGCCTGTGAATTGTCTCATCCTGCTCTCAAGAAGAAAGCAAGATAAACCCATCTGAACTGCTTCTTTAGTGTAACAAGCGTGCATCACCATTTTTCCAAAATACCCAGAGTCCCGCTCTGCTCCACCCAGGCTCTGGGCACACAGTGTTAGTTGCAGACAGAGTAAAAACAGAAATCCAAAGTGGCCAGGATGCATTTTATTATCCATTTATACGTCCACACTCTACATCCTCGTGCCCTTCCGCCTCACTTCAAGCTTCCTCTCTCCATTTTCTCCAGTTCAAGGAGATGCGTGAATATAACCTATGTCACTCCTTGTTCGCTGGCACCGGCACGTGAATAGGCCAAAGAGGACTCTCAGAGGTTGAGGTAAGCGTGGCCTCGATATGAAAACAGTCCACTGAAACCTGAGCTGAAGACCCACACACACACACACACACACACATGCACAAACTCACACAGTCCGAGTCAAGAGTCAGCCTTCAGTAAACTGTTCGCACATTTACTCTTCTGCCGTCCTGGCACCACATAGGAAATGAGCCTAGTGACAATATTTTCATTAGATAATGTAATCCGCAAAATTTCCACCTGAGACACAATTGGAGGTTTGTGATTCGTTTTCTCTCTTCACCGGTGTCTTCTTATGCCTGACCCTTGAAAAACATACAAAGCTTGATTTCTTTATTTGAGGTCATTTAAAACAAGACTCTCAGCAGCTGCTGGGTAAAGGCACAGCGTGTTCTCAGGCGGCAACACGGCCACGTATCCCTGCCTCACTACATCACGCTAAATCAATCAGGCTGTGACACATTCTAACCAGGCAGGACCTATATTCTGACAGGGCCATTTTTTTTATTTGACTTTACTGGTGTAATTGGCCGTTGGCAATATATTATTTCTCCACATCACTTTTTCAACAGACCAATATTATTTTTTTTATTTTTGTTTTTTTGAACAAACCAAACCTCAATTAATTGTTGCTTCACAGGACTGAAAACATTGTGGCGTTTGTGGGTTTCAGTACAGTCTAGATTTCTTCTCATGGTTTTCCCAGAGTTCACAGGAGTTCACAGCGAGTTCCCAGTGGGAGTGGGGAAGAGGTGGGGGGGTGGGGGGGGGGGCTTTTGGGTGTTTTCGTTGGGCATTTTCCATGGCGCGTGGTTAATTGTTGAGGGAGACTTTTAACCAGAGTCTGACACATAGTCTTGGAGCCTCGAGGGCTCGCGCGTAATCAGATGACAGACAATGCCGCGGGTTTGACCGTGGAGAGGGGACCGAGCCAAACATCCGGGCGTGCCCTCACAGCGCCGTGCTGCTTTATTGTGTCAGTCAGCGGCACAAAGCGCTGCCGCCACTGTATGACCACTGTTTGCATACTGCAGGTCAAGCATAGTTGTAGTAACAGTGGTATACTGTTACTTTGTGGATTCCACAACGGGAAACACTTGAAAACCACCAAGTGATGCAACACACACACATTGTTACAACGCTCGTAGAGGAGAGTGTATCTGTGAAATGCAAACTCCTGTAAACAAAATAAAAACACAAATGAGCCTGGAGTGCACCCTGTCACATTCCGTCCTCTCATGTCTAAGAACAATAGACCATGAGAACTTCTCCATACACATTTCTTGGACATGTCAACATGTTGCTGCCGCTGTTTTTTTCTCCTCCTGCCTTCGTTGCTGTGCTGGGAAAAAGATGGTGTGGGATTCACCTCTCAGCGCCCAGGGGTGCAGATAGAGCCCTGGATAGGACTGGTAATCCCCACCACTATTGGAGCCCATCTGTTTTGGTTTTCATTTTTCTGCATTATTAGTGCTTATTGGTACATGGTCTAGGAATGTAGCCAGAGTGTTTGAAGTGAAGGAGGAAGGTGATGCCAGGGGCATTAGTGGAGGGAATGATGACCTTAAGGTCTAACACAAGCCAGCACTCCTAACCTCCAGGAGCCTCTCCCTTGATGTCGGAGTCCAAAGTCCTGCTCTCTCCTCGATCTCCGACGCCTCGGACTTTGTGATTTGTCATTACATCTGGCAGTTGAATAGAGTCACAGTCACGTGCGAACATCTCTGTCTTTTTTTAGTCCCACAATCAATACTAATAGGCTACTCAACATTTTGTTTGTGTTGTTCACAATCTTTCAAGAAACATTATTTCTCTAATGGTACAACTACATTTATGTAAAGTCAGTTTGAGATGTTTTAGCAAATATTAGCTGTTTACCACCAGTGCCACTATTACAACACAGTATTAGGGCCTTGCTGCTTATTTCATTGAAACAATTTTTCTGTTTATTCTGGAATTGTTTTGTAAAAACACCAAAAACAATACAGCCGTCTGCCGCAGCTCTGCAGGACTGTACAAGGGCACAGCAGTGCTTTGCACTAAATGCTAACATCCACATGCTAACATGTGTATCACGATGATGTAACATGCTGCTGTTTTACATTTGTAGTTTTCCATGAGCATCGTCATGTCCGTCTTTGAAAAGCTGAGGATGATGAGAGTTTCTCAAGTTCTTACAGTTTTCTGTTGAGCCATCTCACTGTGAACCACAGAGAAAATGAAAAATCAAATGGACGTAGACTATGGGTCTGAAAAATGAAGCCAACACTCATGTGCCTGAAACTCATGTTCTCTGAAATTACCAACAGAGGGCGACTTCAGTGGTTATAAAAAGCTGTTTCTTAAACTCTACAAGAAGTCCCAGTCAGTTTCACACAGAGGTTATGGTTGCAATCCCTGATTTGGATTCTTCCTCATTGCAGCATGATGTTCATTTTGTGAATTACGGTCCCTGTAATTAGATGACAAATCAAATCAAGCATTTAGGCATGGATAGCGTGTGATTGACATCTAGCACCAACCAATGGGTGCCTGTGTAGGCCATTGCGCAATGTCCTCAAGCTCTTCGTTAGGCTCCGCCCGTCACTCCTTCAATTTGGATACATCTGATTTCAGAAAACAACGATGATTATGGAAAAATGCCAAATTCGAGCAGTTCCCAAAGCAGATGTTGAAGTGGGCTGTCCCTTGGTACAACCTCTGGAAGCAGCAGCTGCCTGTGGTGCAGAGTGGTGCTCTGTCTAACCAAACACCACAATGTTCAAAAAGAAAGAAAACAAAAAGAAGTCCTGCTGATCTTTGTGGATCAGAACATTTAGCAATGTAATATTTGGTCGGCCTCTTTGAGAAATTCAATCTCGAGAAATTAAAGTTCAAGAAATTAAAGTTCAAGCAGACATTCTCATTTTCAACTTAGTGATTTATTTCTTATAATCAGTATCAGCTCCAGGCTAAACATGGTGTGAGACCACCGATTAGAATAATCATTAAGTCCTTTATCTGTCGCTCTACTGGAGGATATGCTCACATACACACGTCACTTTGGTGTTCTCCTTTAATGAGGATTCAGTGGCAACATCATTTTATTAATTTGAGGTGTAGTTATTAATTAGTGCTGATGTGCTCTATAGATCATGACATGCCAAGCTAAATCCTACCTGTGTATTTATAATCAGTCATTGAATTAAGTCTCATGTCCACTGTTGTTTGTCAGCGGTTGCGCGGACGTGCATTTGTCAAACTGGAGCAGAAAATTAAACCTGTCACTGAGGCAGATAAAGGCAGAGGCAGTCACATCAACCACAGGAGCCGGATAGGAGTTTGCAGTTCAGTTCAGGTTACTCACGCTATTTACAAATCGTGTTTGTAAGGTCACGTTGATACCTGTGCTGCTACTCCCACCAGTGCTGAATGTTTACTTCAACAATGTGCTTACATCTTTCATGTATCTGTGCTAGGTTAAGTTGTTTTTACTTCACTACATATATCAGAAAATACTTTTACTCCCTACTCCACAACGTTTTTTAAATTAATTCGGTTAGTTGTTCACGTTGTTCTTAATATTTTTTAAAGAACTTAGTAATAAAGAGAAAGAAAAAGCTCAACTGTATTTGCCATTGCAGAGACTGTCGTTTGATATTACAATGTGTGTTTAGGAGAGATTTCAGTAGCATCATCTGCAGCTTTCTTTATTAATATCACTATAATGACTATGAGTCTAACTTGAAATACACAAAATACACAGTAGGTACAGTTAAGGATGAAGTTGCATTAGTAATAGGCTGCTTTCGGGAAAGTCATTTTACTTTTAATTCTTCAAGTACACTGAAAAGCAATTACTTGCTTACTTTTATGTGCGATGAGGTGCGTTTACTTTAACTTGAGGACACTTCTGTCTATTTATTAGTACTTTTACTTTAGACATTTTAAATACCATTATCCTCTGCACAAATGATGTTTTCCAGGATCATTTTTATCAGCGTGACCAAGACTTTGTTCGAGTTTGAATTCACTCTAACAGTATTTTTTCCTCCTCACTCACCTCTGGCTCACACATGACTTGAGGGGCTCACCAACATGGCCCCTGGATGTGGGATCCGGCTGCAGGACGAGCTGAGCCCTGAGCTGTAGATTTAAGCTCCTGGATGTTTCGACAGAACTCACCTGTGAGGCTGATAAATCACTGGCAGTGTACCCTCCGAGCGGGGAGTGGACAGTAAATCTGAAAGTCAACAGCCAGCGAGCGCTAAACCAAACTGTGAGGAATTCTGCGTTGGGCACACGTCCCTTCGCGTATGCTCCACTCATTGTATCCTCTTAATGACTCCAATGAGCAGCTGTCTAACCTGCATTTACTGGGAAAATACAGCTTTAACCTCTGTTATGAAAAGTTGTAAAAGAAAAGTCTGTCACACCACCTTTTGTTTGTTTATATGAATTAGATCCAATTTAATGTAATTTCCAAAGACCTATATAAAACTGTAAATCACTATAAGCTGAGTGCCAACTGGCCATTGCACCAAACTGGTCTAATGACCACTGGGCCAGGATTTGACCTCACTGACCCGCTCTAAGTTGATAATCAGTATTTTCATAGCACAGAGGTTAGCGCTACTCTGACCTGCTGTGATCTTTCGATAGTGGCGAGAACTAACATGATTATCAGTTCATCATGACAATTACAATCCATAGTGTAACATATGAATATCATCTGTCAGTCGTGTCTTCCTGTCCCCCCTCTAATAGAGCTTTGATTTGGAGTGCATTGATTAGCCCCCTGCTCTCCTCCAGTTAACAGCAGACAATCAGCCTTTGTGTGTCGGAGCTTTTTTTGTGACAGTTTTATTATGAGGACTAAAACGGGTCCCTGATCAACCACAAAGTCGAGCAGCCTCCTCCTTTTCAAAAGGTTAGTAAATTTCACCATATAGATTTTTCGGTGTCTCCCTCAAATGTCATGGCTTAATTATTAACTGTGGGGCCATTTTGGAAAGAGATTTGCACTTTTACAATATTGTCATGCCTGGTGAGGTTAAGTGTTGGGAGAGCGAGGAAGGCCATTGTGCTCCCCCTGTGTTTAATGAAGATGGATTTAGAGATGAAATGTTGGGTGTAATAAACACAGCGTGACCTTTAGGTCCTTACTACGGCTGGAAAAACATCTTGACGGCTTGAACGGACACAGAACATGGATTTCTTTCTTTTTTTATGCTAACAGGATTTTCTTTAGCTGATTGTGAGTTTAAAAATAAAACAACAACATTTTTAGCAATATCTTTTTGTTGAACATTACTCTAGCTGATGATTGCATCATCACCACCACCGAAGGTTTTACAGCTTTCAGTGAGAGCAGTGTTTGGTCCTCCTCTTCGATAGTTCAGGATCTATGAGTTCTAACTGGAGATTATAACCAGTCACGAACAGCGGAGGTCATGACCTCCCCGTGTGGCCGTTATGAGTAAATATTGATTACACTGCAGTCAGTCAGCTAAGTGGAGCCACCAGAGCCGAACACAGCCGTGCACTGTGTTGTTTTTTGAAAGGGAGTAATATCTGGCCTAATCCCAGCCTCGGCCCTGCCCTCACCCCAGCCGGTGCACTTCTCTCTGCTGTGCACATCAGCATGTGCGGCTCTGCGTCGGGCTCAGGTTTCCCCAGGCTCCTGCTTGGTGCAGTCAGACCTTCGCGTCAGCGGCATATCTGAATAGCCTCCTGAAAACTCGAAAGTCTTCTAGCCCGGGGCTTCCTCCGGGCCACGGACTGGCCGACTCCCAAGCTGGTATGGCAGTATGTTCTTCACCCCCACCTTCATACGTGTCATCGGACTGGCTGTGCCCGCCTCAATGAAAGCTCTCTGCTGACTTCCTCTGCTGACAAGCGAGACGTGACCAGCGCTGTGGCGTTGAGCGCTAACCACTGAGCAGGGCCATGAAATAGAATAAGCAAAACTCTGTTATGGAAAACTTATGTTGCCAAATTCGTAATATACCCTAAACCGGGATTTTCTGTATTAAACAGGCTCTTTTTAAACCAGGTATTCATGAATTAATATGAACAAAGATCTCTGTATTATTTAATGAGTTAGATTTAAGGTATGAGTACCATGGGCGGCTGTGGCTGAGGGGTAGAGCGGATGGTGATTCACTGTATGAACGTGTGTGTGAATGGGTGAATGGCAAACTGTAATGTAAAGTGCCTTGAGTGATCATCAAACACCTACAAAAATTATAATTGTGTTAAAGTAGAGAAACGTTTGACTTGTATGGACGAGTCAGAGGTCGGAGTCTTAGCCTGAATACCATCTGACCCAATCCCAAACAACAAAAATATTGTCCGTTACCCTCAGAGGCTAATTCGTGCAGACGACAGCCGATGAGATCAGAGATCGCTGGGGCAGCAACTTTCTGAAACCTAAAATTATACCATGTGGTTTAATCTTAAGGTTCTGCTCAGTCTTGGTGCTAAGTGAAGCTAACCAACTGAAGCTAACCAACTGCTGGTTGTAGAGTGGTATCAGTCTTCTCATCTAACTATCGGTCAAATGTCAAACTGCTGCTTTGAGTTGTTGATTTCAGTGTGCCATAGCGTACACCATGATAAAAAGGTTTCATTATTTTAATTATTACAATTATTTCCCAAGACAAAGAGAGTTGGAGCCACACAGCAGCGGCGGTGTCAACATTCACCCTGACAGAAGGGCCTGATTTTCTTCAGCGGGTTGTTTGGGAACTGGAGGCTCGGGAGGCTGCAGCAAGCCCTGACAGAGAGAGCTGCCGTTGCGCACAACAGAAACCTACCCACAAACCATTGCCTGTGGCTTGCCCTTTGAAGGTGCATGTCTCTTCTTGACATTTCTTGTCAACTTGCCTTGGGAACACTGGAATCCATCGTCTCGGTCCAAAGTTTGTCTTCAGACTGTCTGGGACGATGCAGAAGATATAACCACTTCAATGTCATTCATGGGAGGTAGAAAGCCATTAATCCTCCACGTCAATTAACTATTCCAAAAGCCTGGGCCCTGAATATATTACTTTGACACCTTGAGGTGAAGTTCAAAGTGCGGTGATGCAACACCTTTGCAGCTCACAGTGAAAAATACAGATTACTTTAGACAAATGACTGTTGAGTTGTTTTTATCATTCTCTGCCTGAGTGAACAGACACACAGCAGGGCTGACGGGGAACATGGCGTATTTGTGTCACTCCAGCAATTGGAACAGAGCAACATTAATAGACCGTGCGGGTTGTAACACAATTAAAACATAAATATGCAAAGTGCACGGGGCTGCCTTTGCCATGCTGTATCCGCGAAGACAGGTGCCAGGCATCTTTAGTGTTTATGGCAAAGATCCTCCGGCAAATGGCATCACGGCGACCAAACTGGATCAACATGTGACGTCTGCACTCACGACTTCAGCTCTAACACGTAAATGATCTCAGCAGGAGGAGTTGGCCCAGGTCGGGAAAAAATAACTCACAAATATGTAGAAGCAACTCACATTTTTAGACACTGAATAAACGTTGCAGCGAGTAGAGAGCTCTTTATTTATTTTTTTTCTCACAAAATCAAACATCATACTCTGCTTCTTACAAATTAAATAATAATGATTCTCCTCTGCCCTGTTATACTTCTTTGATATGGAAGGAGGTGTGAAAAACACATTTGCGTGCCTGAACAGAGAGCTCAGTTAGCTCCGAGGCAAGTGCAACCGAAAGCCAGCGTGCTCCAGACAGTGAAGGCTGACACAGTCCTGTCTGCCGGAGTGATCCTGGTCCTCTGACCCGTCTTCGCTCGCTCTCTCTTTCATCAGCCCCATTCTCCGAAGTCCTGCGTTCAATTTGGCTGACTGAGCGGACTGTTCCAGTCGCTGCCCGGCAATTTCTACCGATGTACACAAATTGTCAGTCAAGGAGTGACTGTTCAATAATATAGCCTTTTACAGCCAATGCCCAAGGACCTGTAGGCCATTACAGGGCCATTACCAGTGAAATCCTTGTCTGGACAAGTGGAGGGAAACTAATGTGTTGCTGTGACGAAAGGTCCTCATTGTGAGGGGTTGCAGCAGCAGCAGCCGAGCTGGAGGAGATAGGATCAATTGCAAATTAAGCTCGTAGCTGTGAGGCGAGCGAGTGTGTTGCTCTCTGCCTGTAGCTCTCACCATTAAAAAACAAAAAGGAAAACAAAAGTTTGTGGTTTTAAGAGTGAGCGTTCAGTCTCGCACTATTTGCTGGGACATCAATTTCCCCAAAATGTGTCTTGACACATGTATTCCTTCACATTAGTTAACAAAAACCATCTGAATCAATGAAAACATGAAAATGCTAATGAACGGCTCATGACTCATAGATGAGACATGATGAATGTGTTTAAAAATACAGATTTACACAGTAGCTCCCACCCATTAGTGTTGAGTGAAGAAACGCTGCAGACACTTTACAGGAGACTTATGAGTCAGATCAATACAGTTGATTTAAATAAATCCTGGGTAGAGTTTGTGAGAATGGCGGTGCTGTACCTTTTTTTTTGTCTTCACAGCAGAGATGTGACAAATTGGGGTAGGTTTGGTTTTAATCACAATGCTGCATTAATGTACAGGAGACAGTTTTTCTTTGTAAAAATTAGCCGTCTAGACAGACAAGCTTAAATCTGGACTTCAACATCTGTCTTTATTTTTCTACGGGTTTTAACTGTCTATCAAAATGTGGTCACCAACAGTTGCTGGGTGTTTCTCACTGCGCCCACGCAAATCCTTGCAACGAGAATAATACATTTACTTTCATATTTCTTCCTGTGGTTCACCATGTATACTGTAAGCTTTCTCCCTGATGTGTCTGGTAAACAAATAAACACACACGCACTGTATCTCTCAGTTCCTTTTTTTGTAGAAACCATAAATTACACTAACAAGCCACCAGTGATGAGCTTATGATGGACTAATAATGGAAGATTTAAAAAGCAGCCTGTTTTCATTCTCACATTATCAAAGATAATCAAAAGGAACAGCACAGCAAAGAGAAATACGTCGGCACACTAAATGACCGTGACATTAAAGTGCGTTCGCTCCTCTGTGGTGGAGCAAGCGTTTTGGTTTCAGAGGGGGAGGCTCCTGTGCCTTGGATTAATTAGGCGGAGGAACTCCCAGTTTGGGGAGCTTAGCATGTGCAGGGTGATGTTTTCTTCGCAGTCTTTTCCACAGGGATAGGTTTGCACTCATCTTTGATAGTTAACCCCATGTGACCCTTCCCTAGAGCCAGGCCCACTCCCACCTCACTGCTCCTGCTTCTCATTAGAGCTCGTCCTCTAGTCTGGGTTTAAGCAGGCCGCCGGCCAAGCCATCGACGCACGGGTCTTTTCCAAAGGACATGAAGTACTGTGTGTGTGTGTGTGTGTGTGTGTGTGTGTGTGTGTGTGTGAGTGTGTGTGTGCGCGCGTGTGTGTGTATACGCTTGTGTGCGTGTGTGTGTGTGTGGGGGGATTGGAGTATGTAACTGTGTGAGTTTCTAAGCAGGTTTATCAGTCAATTAGACATTGGTATACACTTAATTCAGATATTTTAATGCCAGATTACAATGCTGCATACATAGTTGCATTACAGTTATACCTGGCTAGTAGCAGCATTAGAGAGCTGCGTTAATATTTTAAAACTTTCAAACTAACATGTCAATTTGTCAATTCAAAGGACAGATTACAGCAGCACTGAGCTGAACTGATTTTAATGGCTGAAAGTTCCTATATCCCATGGATCAATGGTGGCATCTGATGGGGGATTATGATTATTTTATTAGATTTCTCAGATATACAAAATGCCTCATATATATACTACCATTCCCGTCAATATACCTCTATCATTACAGTTGTCACGGCTGCTTGGATCATTTCTGTCAGACACTTCCTTTTGTGTAAACACTTACATTTTGATCCACCTCTCTATTTATGTTCGACACCGTCTTTTCTCATGAGTGTTGTGAATATTGTTATTTTGTTGATGTGCTACACACGACATATATAGCTCTTCTGTCCGTCACTTTTTTTTCCCTATAAAGGTGTTTTGGTAGTTTTTCTTTCTTGTTGAGGGTTCAGGGCAGAAGTTTTCGCACCTTGTTAAGCCATATGAGTCAAATTGTGATTTGTGAAAATGGGCTACACAATTAAAATTTGATTGATTGTTAAATAATATATAATTTACTACATTACTAAATACATGCTTACATGAATTGAACCTGCATAAACCCAATATTATCTGAATGAGCTATGTGAGATAAGACGCTTTGGCAAAGAGATTTTTTTTACCACAGATGCGACAAGGTTGAAACTGCAGCTGAGTCATTAGCCTGTATCGTTGCTATCTCTGTGTATGATGAGACGTGAATTTGCGTGACCTCCCCGGGGCAGCACAAAGGGCTGGATTCAAAGCAGGGCACCCAGGGGCCAAGCTGGCGGCAGGCCCAGCTGAGGAGCACCAGCCAGCCACCACCTGCAAATACTGCTGCTCGCCCAGTCTCCCTGGATATGAACCCCCGCACCCACCCAACCTCCCCTCTACTTCAACAACTACCACCCCCACCCCCCACTGCTCTGACAAGCCTCATCTGCATCCCAGTCATATCCTGCTCCGAGTATCAGCCCCGTCCATCTCATCCGTCCATCAAGCCGCCTAAATTCTGTGTGACGGCAACACTGTGGCCTCAGCTGTGAACACTGTGTTCATTCTGTCACCGTGCTGTCGCCAAGCTGATTTTCAGATGTGGCAGTGACACAGATTTTTTTTTTTGTACATCTCCTACGTGCCAAACTGTAATGTCTACAGATTAAGATTTTGGTCTGCAGGCCACTTTTGCCATTTTGTTTCGTTTCAGATTTCTACAATATTTTATAGTATTTTTTTGTAAAGGAAATCTTCAGCACCTCCCCTGCCCTTATGTATTTTCACAAAAAGCTTGAAAGTACAAACATGCATCAGATGATTGTGGTTTATCTTATGTTTCTTTGAACACTATAGTCTCAATTATTTACTTGATAAACTGAAGGCGCTGTATTAAAACAACCAGGTTTCTGTCTCACCCCAGTTGTTTCAGTCAGATGACGACAGCTGTCTCAAGGCCAAGTGAACTTTGACACTTATTTCAGCTGCTGAATCAATACAAATGTTTATACAGTATTCCTGCCTGAAAGACTGACTTATCAATAAGGGTTTGATTATTTGTCTTTAACCTTTCATGTGTTCAGCCTCCACACAGCTCAAGTGTTTCTCTCTGGTTCAAAGACTCACGAGTGTGCTTGTCTCTTAGTTCAATAGTGCCCCCTGGAAAATAGTTTCTGTACTGCAGCTGACGAAAGTGCTGCTGGGTGTGATGGCAGCCCCCTGGACCGCTCATTTTGTCCTCCTCATGTCTGCCTCTGAACTTCTGAACTGTCCATTGTTACATTTTAATTTTGGAGATTTAATTGTAAAGACCTCAAATATGAAAACATAAAAATAAAAAATAAAATCATTTTAAGGAGATTTATAATAACTATGAAGATGGAATTATTTCGATTAGCCGACTCGCCATTAACCCAAGCTCTCTTCATAGGCTCTGTTTTTCTGTCAGTCAACCCTAGTTTAAGTTTTCACCTTTGTTATGATAGTGTTTGCAATTCATTTCCCGTCAAACTGAGATGTCACAACCCACCTGACCCTTGCCCTTGAGCAAAAATAATATCAAAACATTGAGGCGGGAGGACAGCGGAGCCAGACAGAGAACACTGGGATGCCAGTGCTAGACAATAAGAAGGGCGAACCGGAGGATGGTAGAAATTCTCCTCCCAGCTGTAGACCTTGTCGGATCCCTATCCTGAATTCCTGAGCTGTCTGGAGGAGCCCTCGGGGGCTCGCAGAATGGCAGGGAGCATTGTGGGAGTCTGTCCTGTTTCTGTAAGCCCAGGCAGGGGGTCCGAGGATGAGGAGGGGGGGTGATAATGCTGCATTTTTGACCCCCTCGTGCTCCTGCTGTCTCGGCCCCAGAGTCT
Source organism: Platichthys flesus (assembly GCF_949316205.1). Taxonomy (NCBI): domain Eukaryota; kingdom Metazoa; phylum Chordata; class Actinopteri; order Pleuronectiformes; family Pleuronectidae; genus Platichthys; species Platichthys flesus. The sequence continues at coordinate 19,170,418 of NC_084947.1, forward strand.
GATTCACGCCGAGGCATCGGCAGCCCTTCAGACCCGTCTCCTAGATTCACGCCAAGACTAATTCACGGGTTTTTTGTGGGCGACAGCGTTTGACACCCAGCATCAGTTTCCAAGGTGGACTAATGGGAGAGTTCATGGAAGGTTAAAGGGTTAGTGTGCTTTACTACTGCTCTAACCTTGATCATCAAAGTAATTATGAGGGACTGAGAACATGCCCGGGGCTGTGAGCCTGGCAGAGCATTAGAGCAGAGTGTGTGTGGTGGCTGCGCATGTGTAGATGTTCACATGTGTGTGGATGGCATGGGTGTGTCCACATATTTGCTGTCAGAACACAAGTTAACACCCAAACACATTAAACTAGATTATACCGACAGCGGTGTAATGTAAGGTGAATTAATGATGCGACCCATCCACTTTACAGACAATAAAAAACATTATAACATTGAGGCATATTGTGACACCACTTTTGGCATCCGTGGAATAACGTTTGGTTCTTGCTATTGTGTTTCTTAGGTGTGGTGTTTTTCTCACCAATGAATGCAACAGCTATGATGGGAAACACACCGTTTCTATTGCTGCTCCAGCAGAAATATCAATCCACTGGTAGAGACACTCCAATTGTTCTGTATGTTTGAACCTCCACTCCATTATTTTGTAAATACATTCTTGCATGGATTGTGATCATGTTGTTGTAATACATAACACAAATTAAGTTAAACTACATTATAGGGACAATAAACAGTCACATTCTTGATGGCAGACACTGACAGGAGAGAAATACCTCACATGGCTCCTATGATCGGTTTCTGGCCGTCACAGTGCATGAGTTGTGACATGTCATATCTTGTGTGTTCATCAACATGCTGCAGTTATCGTGGAGCGCAGACCGCAGCTCTGTGTGCGTGCAGGACCAGTTCGGCCCTCTGAAAGGGGGGGGGTTCTGGAGGAGATCCATTATCAGTAATGGGTCAGGGTCACACAATGGGGGCACTTTGTCAGATCTGTTGGGGATGCACTGCGGTAGGCAAAGGCCTCACTTTGATCTCAGTGCGTATGTTCACCAGAGTGTGCCATGTCTGAAAACTGATCTGCTCTCTGACATTTCCCTCCCATAACCATCTCAGGATCCGTATCTCTTCTCCAAATAAAAAAAAGAATCACATGGAAAAAGATGAATATTGTCGAGAATTGACTCTGACTTCCAGGGTCAAAATTACAGACCCATGCTAGTAACAACCGACACAGATAATATCTTTGTCCCTGTTATTGTCTCTCCATTGTATCAAAGATAAATGGGCTGTTAACAGTTGGTGTGTGTGTGTGTGCATGTGTGCGTGCAAGTGTGCATCAGTGTGTCTCAGATACGAGCCCGGACAGCCCAGTGTTTGTAGTGTTTGTAGTCCTGAGGGCCCCCGGTGGGTGTGCTCACTTTAAAGGGCCCAGTGAACTGTGAGGACTTGAGACATGAGACTGTGCCGCCCAACTGGCCCCAGGACACGGGTTCACTCGGAGAATGTGAGCCGACCAGGGGAACTGGGCCGAGACGGGCTCCCACAAACCTCCGCTCCATTCCTCCAGACAGCGAGCCCAGCTGAGAGACACTGTGCTCGCTTGTTTGGAAGCGATGAACATCTAAATCTACGGCATTTGTCCCAATCAGAGTCTGAGTCGCTGCTTTCTTAACAATTTAGATGCACATTTAGATCAAGCTGATTCAGTGGTGACTTAAAAGAATATTAACAACTCATCCAGGACATATTGTGCAAAAAGAAATTTAAAAAATGATATCATCTATTTATATCAGCTCATATGCTTTACATCAACATTGACATAGATGATCTAAGTCAAAGGCAGCTCAGCCCAGTTGGTCTCTTAAAAGAGCAAAAAGGAATAAGAGCCCATCACTGATACACGCTGCTGCTCAGTGTCACATGTTTCTTCATTATGATGAACATAAGCGCCGTCATTCGTTTTGAGCGGGTTCCTTATGCACTGTCCTGCTGCCATCAATACTCACTAGCACATCAAATCAGTACTAACACACAGCTGAAAAAAGACCCGCACAAATACACAATTTACTCCTGTTTGAATTACATTTACCAGAAATCACAGCGCCCGGCAGATTGAGCAGCTAACTTGACATTTTGTAAAGGAAACGAGATTTTGAATGAAAGAAGATTTATATCTGTAATAGGAACCAGTGGAGTAGAAATAAGGAGCAAAAACTAATGGATAATCAATGGTGTGTAAAAGTAAAAGAAATAAATTGCTAAACAGGTTACATGTAAGATAAAAGGTTTAAATAGTTACCTTCCCTATACCAATAAGTGTAGGGAAATTGAATAACGCAAGACACTAGGGTTATGTATTGTTGGTTTTAGAATTTTAATGCAGAGACCAAATTTAATAACTCATTCTTTCAGAGTGATGACGACGCTGACTGAAGACCAAACTGTTATTCCAGTAATAAATGGCAACCATTTTTTTTTGCTGTCACCTTCTTTTGACAATAATATATTGTTTCTTTTGCAGAAAATATTAAGGAATCATATTCCTCTGTACCAGCTAATGACGACACAACAGGTAGTTATAGTCATATGTGGCGTCATTTGAAATGATCATTGATCAAAGCCAGTTAAATCAAGTGGCTGATTACATTTTTACATTACATTTCATTTAGCTGACGCTTTTATCCAAAGCGCTTTATCCAAAGTGACTTACAATAAGTTACCATAATTGAATCTGCATGTATTTAGGCTTTTTAATAAATATCTCATAAAATGTTCCCCCTAACAACATCGAGTACATCTCATTTGTCATGTGCGGAGATAAATAACTTGATATGAATCCTTTTTAACTTCCACCAGTTCACTTTTTAAACTCCTGACACCAGTGTACTGTACGTGAGATTTATTTTTAGCCATGGAGATGGTTTAAGGAAGCCCTTATAGATGGCACCCTCCCAGGAGAGGAGAACAGAGACTGCAGAAGCAAAGCGAACCCCAGCTGAGTGTCGATATCAGGTTATGATGTTTGCTGTTTTAACATGAGTCTCTTTTCTCTTTTCTACTGTTGTTTCTTCCCTTCTTCAAGGGGTAGACAGGCAGACAGGGCCTGGGGCCTGTATCTCCCCAGCTGGGATCTTAGGTTAAGCTCCAAAGAGAAAAATACCACTGCTGTTGATGTTTTCTGTGCATTTCCTTCGCTGCGACTCTATTTTACATGACATGACTTTGTTGTTGTAATTTCGACTGAGGCTCTTTTGCTTTAACCAGTTCTTTTGACGCCAGTTCACTGGAGGGTCAGAGATGATAGAAGCACTGTCAATGCATGCCACTGAGCCATGGCTAGTTAGTGCCATTTAAAAGTATAAATCTATCCGTGAGTTAAACTAAGCAATTTTTTTCGATTGAATGCTTACATTTTTATATTAATGCTTTCAAAGAAGAAAGAAATGCTACAAAAGAGCTCCAATCAATTTGCAGTGATGAATTGTGGCTGAGGATATTCGATCTAAGATGTTGAAGAAAGAATTGAGGGGCTCTACAATCTCTACAGTGCTATAGGTCACAGCGACTGAAAGAAAAACAACGTCAGCGTTTTCTTTTATGGTTACAGAGCAGCATTCAGGTTGTGCTGCGGGTGAGGTCTGACGGATGTCAATTAAAGGGCTATTTAAATATTTAAGCAACAAACTTTGCAAGTCGTCCCTTGGGTGCAGTTAAGGAGAGGTGGGGGGAGTAAAGCAGCCTCAGCCCTCCAAGGAGCTGAATGCCAGGCAGGCAGCGTGGATAGTTGGGAGGCATCGTGGCTTGGGTTACAGTGTGAATTAAAGCTGACACTAAGAAGCGCTCCTCACAATGACCTGCAGAAAACAGCAGACAAAAGGCCCTATTTTAAAGCGGGACAAAGGGGAGGTTAGTGGAGATACCTGAGCCCGTGCTGGCCTAGTCAGCGTGTCTGTGGAGGGACGAATGGCTGGTGCCGCGGGACCACCACAGCTACAGAAGAAGAAACGCACCGAAAAAGCACATTCCTGCACAGCCATGCCACGAGAGAAGACACATGAGACAGACACACAGACGCATGCACATACGAATATCCTGTGCACAAGCTGTTATTTGTGAGACACCATTTTTTTGGGGTATGTTGTCAGGGGGATTGATGTGTTTCCCTGCTCACACACACAGACCCCCCCCCCCCCCCCCCCCCCCCCCCCTGAAACCTACATGGTTTCAGAACAAAGACAAAATTGTGCTCCGTGAATAACTAAAAAGCATATTTAACCTTTCAGATCTTTTCGGAAACATAAGACGTTTTGTGATGAAATTAACAAACTAAAACACTTTTGAGTTGTGAGCGCGCTCTCGTAGCAGCCCACACACACATACACACACATGCACACACACACGGCCTGTGAATGCCTGTGAATGCTTGTGAATTCCACGAGAGTTTGCGCTATCTCCCTTCATCTGCTGTCACCATGGTCCTCAGCATACTTTCACCTCCGTCCTAATCCCCCACTTCATCTGAAAGTTAGGATGACAGCTCTGGCTCTTGTCCCTGCTCTGTGTGTGTGTTTGTGTTCACCTCTTCAATTTCAACACCATCCACCTGCTCGTGGATTGGGGAGACAGGTACAACTACTCATTGGTGTAACAGAGGTCTTAAAAAAATCTATTTCAATTTTATTTTATTTGTATAGCGCCAAATCACAACACACATTATTTCAGGGCACTTAACATAGTAAATTCTCAGTTAACCGATCAATTATTTTGTCAATTCTTATGTCACTAATCATTATTTCTCATGCTTCTGAATTCGTCTCACTAATATATGATGCCCTGTCCCTTTTTTTATACAATAGAGGATTTGCGTCTTGACAGCATCCTGGTTGAAGTAATTACTTTCTGCGGACATCTCCCATGGTGCAAAGTGTCCAGACGACAGCCGCATTCCTAAACTGGCACTCTCAGGGTCACAGCTCACTCTGGTAACAAGCCGGACTGTTCAGAATTCCAGTTGAAATATAATATTCACACTCACTCCACTGTATGCTCACTACATTCACTCTCTCTTTCTTCAGATAACACTCTTGGCACTTACTTTAACACTGAGGAGGAGCTGCTGTCTTTAAGGCTGTTTGTAATTAAAGCCAAATATTGTCAAGCTAACCGCTTAAGCTTGGTAGGATGGTTTGCTTTCACATTCGGAAAATAACAAGAGCGTGACACAGAGGAAAGGTCTGACCAATATAGCAGAAAGCATATATGGATTTAAATTGAATATTAACAGACAAAAAGAGTGTTGCATAGGACATTTCGAAAATATTGACTGAAACATGACAAGTCAATATATTTGAATATAAATGTAAATCAGTGGGCAAGATGAAATTACATAAATTATATTTCTAATGCTTTTTTACGTTATATAAATTGTATTTTTATAAACGATCCTCTTAATCTGCTTCCAGACGTGCACTGAACGCTACAGATCCTCTGTATTTTAACACCAAGACGCATTATTTACTTTCACAATTCATGTTAAATGTAATTTCTAGGGACATATGTCACAGTAAATGCCTTTTTTCAAGGTTCAATATTCACCAATTATTTAAATTCAGTAGATGATAATGTTAATATCACAGGATGTTATGCAATAGGCTACTGGTCCAACTTCCAGTTCCCTAATGACATGCATCTTTTAATTGAAGTTTGTGTTGACGTATGTTTTAATATTAAATGCACTGCATGGTAAGAGTGCACAGTCAGACAGTGTAGCCCCAGCAGGAAACCAGCAGCTTATATGTCTCCGGTCTCCACTGATTAACATGGATAACTTTGACCCACAGAACGGGTGAGGATTCCTGTCTAATTGAATTACTGTCAGTCTCCTAGCCTCCAAATATTGTCTTGAACTTATACCCTTCTCTGATGCCAGAAACTATTTACATTATATACGCTGTGGAGGCTCCCCACCCCCTTCCTACTTAATTGCAGTTTAATTTTAGGTTCTGGTACAAAGCACAATTGTTTTTCTCCTTTTACAACAATTATAATATCGCTTTATGTTCTTGTTCTTTACGTCTGAGCCACAAAATGTAATTTTATCTGATGTTCTATACGGTCATGAAATAAAAGCCAAATGACAGAGGCCTCTGATATATGATAAAAGCAAAGTGCATGCTGTTTTTTGGGAAAGAAAATCAAAGCAGGTTTGTCTGAAGAAGCATAGCAGGCTTTTCATGATTATATAGAACTAAACACCTGCTGTGTTTTGCTCCAACTATAATGCTCTAAGGGCAGATAATATAAATTCAATGTGTGGGCATGCAGTACTTAAACACAGCGCTCTGATCTCGAGGAGACTGAGGACAGAAGATGAAGGGTGAAGCCCATCTCTGGATGAGTTCCATTCTTATGTTAAGGCCAAAGTTATGACACTTATTGCATGGCTCTGGAATGAGGTGCAAAAACATGGCTGCCAGCCGTTCTCCCCCTCAGGCGCTTCAAAGCCCAAAGGCAGGACTTACGTGTCGTTTACGCATGTTATTCATTTTGCATCATTGAAAAACACCAAATGACGACCCCTGAGCGGTGCAGGTCCCCAGAAGGTAAACAGCCCTCTTGGCTCTTGTTCGCATTGCAGTTCCCTTTATTTAAAATGCATTTGAATTGGATGTTCAACTCACACTGACGCCACCATTCGATTACATATCATATCGCAAGTGTCCATGTCGAATTCCAAAGTGGACAGTGTAGGATTTATAGCACCATTGATCCTCATTGCTTTGCTGCCTCCTCAAGAGAACCTGCCACAGGCTGCGTGCCAAATGCTTTAAAATTTAAAGAGGTGTTGGAGAAACTATCCAGAGGAGACAAAAACACATCAGGTCTGCCACAATAAGACTTTTCTCTTCCTTCCTTTCTTCCAGCTTCTTCTTTCCATTTGATCTGTTCCGCCCTGACCACTCATTACCAGCCACTCCAACTCCTTTCTCTACAAAGACTATTGGCCTTTGCAACTATAGGTTGTAGTTACATAAACCAGCAAAGTGAGGTGTAAATGACAACCAGCTCACTTGAACTGCTTTGCCTGTGTAGTGCAGGATGAGCGAGGCTTGCAGAAAGAAAAAGGAGATTTCTTTCTTTTCTTCAGGCTGTTTGCTGCGAGCAGAACACCTGCATTCTTTCCAGGCTCTTTGGAGGGATCTGAATTTGACCTCGGCATGAGACTAAAAGGGTATCCAACTTCTTCAAAATGTCAGAATGCCACATAACTCTATTGTTTCTGACATGTTCCCCCCACAGAGGCTCAGATAAAGAAACACCTTTCGGAAAGTGGCGAGGCCGACATACCTTTCTAAGAGCAATGACAGAGACAAAAACTCCCATATTCTCACAGCAGCGCTCTGATGTGTCCACGCTTACTGGTAAAGTGATAAAGTACGGTGACAATATCTCTGGGGTGTCTCATAAATGCTTTGTATCGACCTTAAAGCGGTTGCTGACCACAAACAGAACCACAAACAGGGGAAGGGGGCATTTCTCCAGTGGGTAGGAGATGATTTTCTCCGGCAGGCACACAGGATCACTGCCTTGGTGCTCGAAGCTGACCTTCCACAGACAGTAACACCTTCAGTTTCTCTGAGCATGAAAATCTCTCTCTCTCTCTCTCTCTCTCTCTCTCTCTCTCTCTCTATGCAGGATGGATTGGGTTCCAGGACTCCCGACTCTCCTGGGACTGACCCAACCCGGGGAACAGGGGGCTTTCATGGGAGATCACAGGTGCTTATATACAAAATGGCAATTTTCTTCTTCCATAATTCCATGTTACTGCATTACAAGATCTTATCGTGAGGCCAGTATCTCATTCCTGAGGTTTTAGATGTTAATGAAAGATGCTTTGCCTCCAGCCACTGGGGGCTAAATCAACAAGCCTAGGATTCCTGTTGGCCTTTGTAGGGGAATACCAAAGACACTGAGCGGACTGAGCTGAGGTCAGATACAAAGCATGGAGCTGTAGTTGGAAATGCTGCGCCCAAAACAAGCTTGTATGCAATCTAGTGCAGTGGGCCCCAACCACTTCTGCCTGACATATTCTACCACTCACTCAAGTAGCTACCCTGACCCTTTATTGACACCACCTGTCTTGTTCCAAACATGTCTCCTTTTAAAGTGGATGATAAAACTAATAATCATGTGGATACTATTACGATAACGTCTTTATCCAGTTGAAGTGTATTTGCACTCGGAGTAGAATAGATGAATGTTTCAACATTTAGTGCCTATTTTACTATTAGCAAACAATTGATTTATTAACATTCCTCAACCAAATCATTCAAAACTTTTTTTCCTATACAGAGCATTTTAATCACCAAGCAACTTTAGCTAACAATTCAAAACGTTATCCATTATTTGTGGCTGTTTATCATTTATTATGCATTAGCCTACTTTAAGCAATCTATTTTAACATTTATAATATTAAGCTACCTTCTCCATTCATACATGGAGCGGTTTGCAACTGTTTCATCCATTGAACCATTGTCCCATCTTTGGCTATTGATTTAATCTATTTGTTAATTTTTTCCAACATTGATTATCCATTACTTTTAGCCCTTTACTTCCAACATGGCCATTGCTCAGAACTAACTGTTTGACCTCTGATCTTGTAACTATTGCAATCATCGATGGCAGTGTTCAATGCTCCGGCCAATTCCCGTTTAATCTTGTAAAACTTTTCTGTCCATCTTTCTTTTTTCTTCACTAGACCTGCAGAAGTAAGTACACTCGGTTGGGATCTTGTGCAAGCTGACTGAAAAATATTAACTTTTTTATTTGTCCTAAGTCAAACATGATAATTATCTGATGTTGTCATATTGTGCATTCACATGTTATAAAAAACTAAATATCGAAATGAATATGCTGGATCTGTGTACACTGTGGCACAATAATACAAAATGAATGGCACATTATTCTTTTCATTGGAGAATTGAAATATTTTGATAATTACTTTTTATACCCTTAGTGTGCCCTGGAATCAGAGTAAACCAGCCTGAACAATATGTGTCGAGGATATGTAATTTCAGCCACTTAGGATCATTAAAAAGAGATCATATTGAATATCACTTCCAGGGAGAGAAAGAGAAAGCGAGAAAGAAATAAAGAAGAGATTTGTTTGTTAGTCAGTTCCGACCCTCTCAATCTCCTTAGCCTCGTGAAAGAGGGGGAGAGAAAGGGCTGGGGTCAGCTTTCTGTAAATCTTCTGATGAAATGTTGACAAAACAGCCCATTTTCTGTAATTTCGCTGCAGCCGTCTTTCAGCAGCTTACTCACTCAGAACCCCTTCATTTCAAACAGCAGCACACCGCGACCTCTGACTTGCAAGTCCGTCCCTGACTTCTTTGGCCGGGCAGAAAGACATAACAGTTGTGCCTTTTAGGTCAGGTGGACGCCGTTTAAGAAGCCAGCTTCATAAAGGAAGCCTTTGTCTCAAGCAGGCTCTCCTGGGCCCCAGTAAAAGGATAAGAAATGTAGTTAATAGCTCAGGAGTGGCCTAATCATCAGCTGCCATTACTGCTCCAATATCAGCAGAGATGACAGACTTATCAATAACAAAGGCCCAGCTGAAGCCTCCACCGCTCTGTCATTTTGATCTTTGCTCCACTAATCAGAGCTTTCATTTGAGCTAAGCACCGGGCAGCACACCTCTCATTCTCTTCATGCTGTGCCAGATATCACTCATCTTTACAAGCCACTCCGTATTCCCTCAACCCCAGGCCACCATTTCCACAAATTGGCTTAATTTCTCAGGCAAATATATGACACATCTGAGAGCTCACTATCCCGGCAATGCAAGTGATTATTGTACTTACTGCTAAAACTCTCTTAGCTTGTAAGGTTTTGTGTGGAATGGCTCTGGTTGGAGCCCAGCTGAGTTTTAAAATGAAATGAAGATATGTCAAATTGACTATCATTGTGGTATATAAATATTGCATTAGCTTACTCTGTGTTTGCACTTCCAAATACATAAAAGGATTTTAGGCATGTGTTTCTACTGTTTGTCCAATATAAAACTCTGACTGTTCTATCTATGTGTGTATAAACCTTGCGTGTTGTATTATTATATAAGTGTTATATTAATAAAATAATGTCAATCATCTATATAGAGTAGAGTCTGCCATTAAGAGAGCTAATTGCCCTCGTGTAGAATATTACACATTCTAAAGGGGGTGATGTATATGCTTTTTAATAGTAATAAACATTGTTTAATGTCAATATTTCTCTTGTTCATTCTTCCACAAAAAGCTCCTCCATCAAGGAGAAACCCGAGAGGGCCAAAGAGGTGCTCCTGCACCTGGACGAGCTGGCCCTTTCATTTACAGTCATAGTGAGGATCAGGCACTGACTGACTCAGACACCTGCTATTGGGAAATATGTTCTCCATCAGTGAGCTATGGACTATTTCTGGACAGGAGCACTGGGAGACCATTGTTCTCCTCAGCACTGACAGCCAAGGTATTCTGGGACTCTTGGCACACATATAAAACAATGTGTTATTCATGTTAAGCTTAAAAAATTGGGCTACTTATTCAACATTAAGCAAACTGAGGTTAGAGTGGTGTTTGTTGACTGCGGCAGAGTAACTTTTAATATTGCAATAAAACTGCAAACATGACATTTTCCTTAAAAGAGGCTTACTTGCATTGAGATTTTTTCTTTTAATTGTATCAGTGGAAAATAAATACAATCTATGTGAGAATTATTAATATACTTACTATGACTAGTATTGTTAAACTTATTAGAGTTATTTCCAGAAAGACACAAATTCCCTTTTCATAGAATGAATACCTATCTTTCATATTATGCATAACCCATGGTTTCAGGTTTAACATAAAACCCTGGAGCTCCTTATACCTTCAGTTTGATACACGATCTGCCCCCTTGAAGCAAATCATCCTATACAGTCTTATACAAGGGCAGGGAGTTTGGAGATTTTGCAATGTCATCTGGGATTAAAAAGGAGCAGCCCATCAGAGCCCTGGGCCACACCACCTGGAGCCCCTATACGATCCCTGGCGCTGCACCACTCAGAACCAGCCCCATTAGCTTACCGCCAAATAATTCCTGGTCAACCAAATGCCACTGAGCTCACAAAGCCCCATTTCAGAAAAGATTACAACTTCAACAGGAAACCCTTTGATTATGAGTTTGTTTGAAATGTTATCAATACCATGATCATTCCTGCGGATCAACCAAACCATCTCTAATCACCATACCTTGGCTGCACCTCCAGTTATGCATCAATCTCCTGAAAAAAAAGGCAGAAAAAAGCAAATCACTGAGAATAGAGGAGTGACTTGTTTAACAAGTAGCACGTGCAATGACAAAGCGATTTCTTTCTCTTCGTTGATCACCCACCTGCACACAGATTAGGTCAGATATTCACCTGAGCCGCCAACCTGTCACTCACACTCAGTGAAAGAACAGAAACACACACAGCGCACATTCATTCCTCTCCACTACAGGTATTACAGATAAAGTGCCCTTAACAGAAGACAGCAGACAAGAGTTTACCTTGTCCCCATCACCAGCAGAAACACATTCACCCTAAAATTATTAGTACAACAGTAAAATAAGATTTATAAAAACACAGCATATACACTGTTTGCAAGAACCTATAATAATCGAAGAGTGAAAAAAATTAAAAATCATATAAAATGTATCAATATATTATCACCTCTGGTGGACCCCACCAGAGGTGATAATATATATACTATAAAGCCCAGATTGTTCAATACACTGTTGCCTGATATCTGTAGACATGCAAGTTGTTAAGAAAGAAATGAAATCATTATAAAATATCCAATACAATAAGTCCAGATTGTGTTTAGGGGAAAGGAGTTTAGACATAATTATGCTTGTAGTGTCCAAGGTTATAATCAAAGCTCTACTGTATACATAAAGAGATGACCACAGTAAACAAAGCTTTTTCTCTATATTGAATGATGGCCAAACACCAAAGGAAATTTTAAGTTGTGTTTTTTCTTATGATCCTGCATGGAACTTACACTTACAGCATTTCCCCCTATTTTATTTTTGTGTTTTTATTGTATTGCTGTAAGAACATATTTCTGTACTGAGTTGTGCATCATACTGAGAATGGTTGAAAGGTCGGGGTTTCATCATCAGTTTAGTCTCTGGCGCCACTTTGTGGTAGCCAGACAGAACTGAAGGGATGCATTTTGAGTTCATGAAAACTGATTATGTAACTCGTATAAAAAAAATACAAAACTTTCATTAAAGCCACAGTTACAGTAAAGTAGAATGTGTCGGGGAGAGATGTGGCTTTGACCAAGGACTGTGAAGGTGTTAAAGGGACACGCATGAACTTAGATGTAATGATGTGAAGGGGGTGCAACACCCCAACATCTCACTGTGTCTTTCTAGTAACAGCAATTATTAAAAAGGGTGACTTCTTCCACCCCCCACTCCCCTCATATATACGTATGATATCCCAACATGTATCGATATCATATGTGGTTAAAACGAAGTGTAAATAACTATTGTATAAAATTCAGATAAAATAGTAGAAAAAGCACTAAAAGCACATAAATACATTTAGAGCTCCCTCTCTCTGTCAGAAAGCAGATGACTTGACCTATGAACAACCTTAACGGAGGCTGTTGTCAGCAGATAAGAGGATGAGTGGAATTATCTGCCCCCCCCAACTCATTAAGAAAGCCACTGCCGCGCTGCACTTATTCTTTATTTTTGCGCATGTATATGTCCTGAGTCACGTCATGTTTTAAAGAACAAGATGTCTCAGCACATAGCACTGACAGGCGCAAGGGAGGGGCTGCTGCAAAACTCACTGATAGAATGAATGCAAAGAGCCAAAAGAACACTTCCTGTTGATGCAAAAAATTGCAGCAGCAACTGTCTGACACATCTGGACTGGAGAGGGGGAGGCCTGGCTGTAGTGTTAGCGAGCTACCGATGGGAATGGACAAGGGTTCGAGCTAATCTGCAGGACGGTGATTTTGGCGGACTCGAACTTCGGCTCGGACAAGTCACCGTAATGCAATGTCGGCTCGTCTTCGCCCTCACACTGTAAGTAATGGGGCGGGAGGGGGGGGCTCGTTGTCTGCGGCCGCACGCTAGCGACCAACTGCTAGTTAGCATTAGCCGCTGCTGTTCGCTACGTAGCCCTGACTGACAGCTAAGCTAGCGAGCACAGCGGCTAGTTCATATGACAGCCGCACATTTTGTGTCCGTGTCCGACGCTGCAAACTCAGCCAATACACTCTATAATGTTGTCACGGCTTGTGCTTATGGGAAATGTGACTAAGTCGCAAGCTAACACGCTGTGCGTGAAAGAGAGAAGTTTGTTAAGAAGTTACGCCTTTTAATGTAATACATGTTCGGTGTCAGGCTAGCACACACAGCTGGTTAGCCTGTGGCTGTGTGCTGCCTGGTAGTTGGCTGTTTCGACCCCTGCGAGTCGATACTAATGTTGAACCAACACCAATCTAACTATTGGTTACGGTAGAAATGAGAAACAGTGGAGACATGGCAACATAAAGCAGGTTGGGGGTGGTGGTCGAGCTAACGCTCACGTTAGCCGCTCCGCTATGTAGAGCCCCACATCGATGGCTAACTCGAGTACGGGGCTAAGTGAAGCACTGACAGAATGGTTTTGTTTTAAAGTTTCAAACGCCGCACTCTGGTCCCCCTGTGTGTCTGCATTGTGTGCAGGTGCTACAGTATCAGTAGGTCATGCTAACGTCCCGGAGTGTTCATACACGGTGATGCTAACACGGCTAAATGTGACTTTTAATTCTTAAATGTCTAGCTTACACTTGCGATAACGTATCGTAGTGTACTGGGCGGCATCGGGCCCGTGTGTGTTCATACTGTCAGATAGTGTACCTGAAGTTTAACGACACCAGTGTCAGCACCGCTCCTTGTCACAGTTAATGTAAAGCCATTGGGCGGTGTGTTAGGATGGGACAGCAAAGGACGAAGTGCAGGGACATGGCAGGTTATTCAGTACACCTGAGTTCACCTCGGACTTTGTTTTCGTGTTACTCCTGTGGCAGCTCAGCCCTGAGATCTCCCACCCTGCTGCATGTACCACCCAGTGAGAAACCAAGAAAACACACGGTATTCCTGGATACTGCATCTGACACCAGTCCAAATATTTTAACTAGAAGGCATGTCAGAACAGAGCAGAGCCAGGGCCATTTCAGCATTTGCATGAGTAGGCATTATGGTTTTGCACCCATTTAACAGCAGCCGCTCTTGTAGTCCTGTTTCTGTTCCGGGGGGGGGGGGGGGCTGTAAAACTCTGCTGGTTGGAGCCATTATGGCTGAAATTAGATGCTAGGTGAATAGGTTGATCTCGGTTTAAAAATACAGAAAGAAAGCGCTGCCCCTGTGATTTCTGTTGTTGTAAAATCTGGTTATTCAGAGATGGTTGGGCGTGGGTGCAGTGGTGTGATACTGTCCGCAGCAGCAGGTGCCATGTGTTACATCTATGTCGTTTTACTTTTGTGTTTGTGATGTTGTTCAACTTTTTTTTTTATGGGAATTTTCAAAAGAATTTATTTCTACCAGTGTGATCAGTCATTTTGATATTGTAAATTGTAATAGCAAATGGTGGATATGCAGCTCCAACAGTTCCCCTGTCTATTTGGCGGTGATAAAAGCTGTTCTGATGACCAATTGTACTCGTAGCAGCGTAATCACTGCAGGGTGTCTATATAGGTGAGAAGACAATAGTGTCCTAGATAATGAGTACAGGTTGTTAAAAGCACCTTTCATGCTGCATACTTGACTAGTACATTTGCCAGACCTGACTGTGGACAAAACGCAGGGTTACATCTGCTGGAGGAAAGCACCAGTTATGGAGGATAGAGTTGGAGTCTGGTTGCTGTGGGTCAAAGTGACTCTCGTCTGAATGCATCAGTTTTTGCACAAGGAAAACCTTTGACTGTCATTGTTTTTCTCCAGTAAAATCCTTAAAACATATCTGATTTTGAAGCCTTCTCCTTGAGTGGCACAGGGTCACCAAGAACTTGTCCAACTTACTTAAGTGACATGGCACAAATGAAGTACCAGATATAATAGGATTTCAGAGTCTTTATAAATGAGTGTCTAAAGGCATGTATGGTACTCCGAATCCGTTACGGATGTATGGACGGATCGGACGGACACTTTTTCATTTATAGTTCTCCGCTACTGAAAACAATTCGGAGCCAGAACAGTAGGTGGCGCAACGGAAGACAAGCTTAGAGAAGCCTACCTCATGAGTTCTCAGAAGTAGTCCACGTTCATTATTTACC
Organism: Platichthys flesus; assembly: GCF_949316205.1. NCBI lineage: Eukaryota > Metazoa > Chordata > Actinopteri > Pleuronectiformes > Pleuronectidae > Platichthys > Platichthys flesus. The sequence continues at coordinate 19,185,764 of NC_084947.1, forward strand.
TGCTTTTCACACACACGGTGAACGATAGCAACTAAATAAAATAAAGTGACACCCAGCGGGTCGAAATGCTTATGTTATCGTTTCTTAGTGCAGCGGTTCCCCGGTCTTGTTTCCAAACTGCATTGCCAATTTCAAGGCTTCAAGCTACACAGAAGCAGCTAGCTTCCCCCCGATTCCACACACAGTCAGCAGGGACTCCCGATACTAACTACTACCAAGTGTTGCTTCTAACCTGACGGTGTTTGAGAAACAGTCTCATGACAGCCGTGGAATTAAAGTCATGACAGCGGGTTTTTGCGCTGTTACCACCGCAGTTAGCATGGTGGCTAGCACGCTAGCGCCGTTATGAAAGTTCGTTATAACCGTATGTGATCGTACACACATGCTGTTAGTGCTCTTACCAGCCTCCGTCCTCCGGAAAACTTCGCTGGCTTAACACACATTAATGGTAGAATTGTAGTTGTGTTTGAGTTTATTGTGATATAGGGAAGGAAACAGGAGGTTTGAGGTCCAGAAATTAACCCTAACCCTTTACTTTTAACAGAGCAATGTTAAGAAGATAACCATTATCTTGGTTTCCAGATTTTCACAATAAACAAGTCAAATAAGAGAATACACCCAAAGGCAAAGCATACAATATGAAGCTCTGCATATTGACTTCCCTCTAAGCTCTTAACAATTTCCACAATGCATGTTATTCTTGTACTAAAAAAATAACCCTTACCCAGGGTTTCCCCCAGCACTATCTTGTTAAGGCGGCCGCCTTAACAAGACTAGGGCCCCGCCTTGACTACCAATGTACTGAAAAAAATATTGGTGATTGGTCCGCTAACGCCAGCATTTCGGAATGGAAACTTCCTGTTCCATTCCCTACATCACAATAAACCAAAATCACAACTACGACTCTATAATTCGTGTGACAAGTGTGTTAAGCCAGCAGCGTTGTCCGGCTGACGGTGGCTGGTTAGAGCACTTACGGCACGTGTGTACGGTCACATACTGTTATAACGAACTTTCATAACGTGGCTAGCGGGCTAACCACCATGCTAACTGCGGTGGGAACAGCGCAAAAACCCGCTGACTTTAATCCCACGGCTCATGACACTCTTTCTCAAACACCGTCAGGTTAGAAGCAAACACTTTAGATCGATACTAACTAACGGTAGTAGTTAGTATCGGGTGTCCCTGCTGACTGTGTGTGGAAGCTGGGGGGAAGCTAGCTGCCTCCGTGTAGCTTCAAGCTGTTGCAGCTGTTGAATTAGCAACGCAGTTTGGAAACAAGACCGGGGAACCGCTGCGTTAAGACACGATAACATAAGCATTATGACCCGCTGGGTGTCACTTTATTCAGCAAAAACTGTCGCGTCATCAACATCCTTTTTCTGTTAGCTGCCATCGTTCACTGTGTGTGAGGAGCCGGGAGGACGTAAATAAACCAGCGTGGACTTCTTCTATATACCTCATGAGGTAGGCTTCTCTAAGCTCGACTTCAGTTGCGCCATCTACTGTTCTGGCGGTGAATTGTTTTCACAACAAAAAGGCTCGTGGAACTATAAATCAAAAAGGGTCCGTCCGCTCCGTCCGTCCGTCAGTCCGCAACGGACTCGGAGTAGCATACATTGGCCTTAAGCTGCGTAAATGTCTAGTAATATCTCGATTTTAATTGGTCCATGAATGATATGTAACGTAAAGGCTTATGTGGCATACCATTTACGTAAAAAAGGCACAAAGAATGATGCTTATTTGCGTACATGTTAAATCATACAGAATCAGGTGCGCATGCGCGAAAACTTTTTTTTTCTTGCCGTCCACAATGAATAGGCGGTTCATTTGAACGGAATCCGACATCACAAACTGTCATCTTCAGAGGCAGCTTGATTTTTCTTAAAAACCGGCTTAAACCCTATTTTGTAGTGTCTGCATGTTTTCCACAACATTTGTACCTACTGTTGTTTATTTATATTGAAATAAACAGTTGTTTATTTCATTCATGCGTACTGGCATCTTTGAGCAAAATACCCCCAAAAATTTTCGCCGCGCCGCTACGCGCCGCGCCAACAGCACCGCCACCTGCTTACCACCTTGACTGACAGATTTACTGGGGGAAACACTGCTTACCCTTCCCTTTAATGTAACACAATCTATTTTTATCTTGTTTTGTGCTATCCATTTTAAATTGCTCTCTCTAACCTTTGCCTGTTAAGCATTTCTCTTCTGGATCTGGTCTGGAAATGCTGCTGATGTTGAAGAAAGCACACATTGCTTAGCTGCTGACATTGATTTATCCTCTACTTTTTTCTCCTTTTTTTTGACTCTGTATAAGACTGCAGCTTTCCACTACAGTTGTGCTGATCTTTTGGTTAGCCAAACTATCACAAGATACTCAGCATCCTTTCGCTGTACCTACATGAAGCAGCTGTGTCAAACAGGTTTATTACCAGGCAGAGAACATGAGCCACAGATGGACTTTTTGAGCTGAGTTTTAAGATTTTTGGTTCTCCCACATGAGCCAAGCATGTGCGTCTCAACTTCTGAGTGCACATTCTTTGGCTGGCCGTCAACTTGGCACGAGCCAGTATGCATCTTGTTGGCAGCCATCACTGGTATGTGATATGGTGTATGAACATGTTCTATGTAGAGGTGGGGGAGGGAAAATAATGCACACCTTGTTACGATTCTCTCTGTTTTGTTACAACGTTGACTCTCCTGTGCCAGGATGAGAACATATGGACAGGTTGGACAGGTGTCTTGGCATGCTTTGGTAACTGGAGTGCTGACAGGAATTGCATGTGCAGAAGATCATTCTAAATTGCCAGCATTGGTGGGGGGTTGCTGGTTCAGAAGAAGAGATAGGATGAGGGCAGATGGAATGCGTTTGTGGTTTTGAACGTGGATATATTTGCTTTGACAAACACAGAATTCTACAATATGCACCTTTTGTAATTATATATGACAGGAGTGGTTTAACTAGTTCTATTAGGAAGGCAGAGTCTACATTTGTTAATGTTTTATTAACCAGCTCAGGTGAGTGTATTACTGTGCCGCTACTAGGCCTTGTACTGCTGGGTTTTGATTTTTTAATTGTTGTTATTTTTGCCAAAATGTGATTCAATCAAAGTTTTTTGTGGCTAGCATGTTATGAAATATCTTAACTCACAGAGGGGCAATGATGTGCTCATCAGAAGTGTAAGGGTTAACAAGCATCAACAGTCATTACACAATTAAAGTGGCATTACTTTAATTCAGATGCATCAGAGAAGCTTCGAAAAGGAAAGACATTCAATTCAAGAACACCTGGTGCATGCTCACCTTTTCACGTAGAACCAGATTTTCCTCTTACTCTGCCAAATGCACTATATATACCTGTATTGCCCCCTCTTAAGACTATAATTAGCCACAGGAAGCCAAACATATACACACTGTTTTGTTTTATTTGTTTAATTTACTTTCGTGTCACTATTTCTAATTTAGCAGTAATGGCACTGAAAGAATAAATTAACAATGAATACAAATGATGGATGCTGACAAAATATGAGCATATGATTGTTATCTCTGTCCCTCTAATACTTTCACTTCTACCATCAGTATTTCAACCAATAAATGGTTAAATATTTATTGGAGACAATTTGAATCATGTTGGTGATTTCTCAGCATTTCTGGCTTAGTAGATCATGATATGTCTTTGTTTATCTTAAGGATTAACAGTAAAGTTGTCTGAATACATAATATTTAGTCTTTGCTGTCTCAATTCTTTCATTTGGACAGTACTTACAGTATAAGAAATGTAATATAAATTGGGACAGTAAACATCACTGTAAATAGCATAAATACAAGTAGGGCTTTTTTTTTTTCATTCAGTGAATTGGATGGTAACTTTAATACAAATGTCTTCTCCAGTGGCGGCTGTTGTTTTAGATCTGATGTTTTTGCAGGTATTGTAACTGGGTGAGGTTTTGTTGAAGGGTCTTGAATATTTGTGGTGGTTCCGACTCCGGTATTTTCCTACTTCAACTTCCTTTTAGACATCTTGCATAGGTAAAGTAGAAGTAGGGCTGTATGATATGACCAAAATATCGATGGACTTAATTTTGTATCTGCTCAGGATTCACATAGTTAGTTGTTACTCCTTGCTCATTATTTTTCTGGACAGTTTAAATTGTGTCCATGTCTTTGCTGAAGTAAGTTGATGGCAGCCAGTATTTTCTCTTATCAAAATGGATGTGGTTAGTTAATGTTGAGACGTTAATGCTATAAAAAGCTGGTGAAACATCATGATTGACAGCTGAGACTGGTCAGGCAGATGTTTCGGCAGGAAATCATTTCACAGTCATTGCTGGAAAAGCTTCTATCTTTTTTTTTTTGTCTCTTGAATTCCTGCAACGGATATGTAGTTCCAGCCGGCAGATAGACCTCAACCTAACACTTAAAAGAGCTTACTGCAGACATATTTAGAGAAAAATCACAATAATCAAACATCACTGGCCTGGTATTTCTCATATACAGTACTGTATAAAATAAGCCTCAAGTATATGTTTCCCATCTCATTTGTGTTCCATTGAACAGTTTTTTTGTTAACTGTAAAATTGTAAAAAACATGCAATCCACAACAAATGAAGTGTTTCAAAACCTAATGGGTTTTTTCCCCTCTTTTTTCTTTCCCATCAGGCTGCCGACAAACTGGAGAAACATATCCAAGAAATGGACGACGGCAGTTACATTGAGTTCGATGTGCCGGAGTTCAGTAACAATGTTCTGACTCAGCTCAATGAGCTGCGGCTGCAAGGGAAGCTGTGTGACATCATCGTTCACATTCAGGGCCAGCCATTTCGAGCTCACAAGGCTGTGCTGGCAGCTAGTTCACCGTACTTCCGTGACCACTCAGCTCTCAGCACCATGAGTGGCCTTTCCATCTCGGTCATTAAAAGCCCTGAGGTGTTTGAACAGCTTCTCGCATTCTGCTACACAGGTCACATGTCCCTGCAGCTCAAGGATATAATCAGTTTTCTTACCGCTGCCAGCTTTCTACAGATGCAGACCATCATTGACAAGTGTACCCAAATCTTGGAGAGCATCCACTCCAAGATTAGCCTTCCAGTTAGTGTCTGCAGCCCAGAGAAGGATGACTCGCAGACCAGTCGCAATGGGGTCAATGACAGCAACCTCTTTGTGAACCCTACCCAGATCTCCCCCCCTTACTACTCCCGGCAGATTCAAACAGGGCACAGCTTGGGCCGGGGTCGGCAGCAGCAAGAGGAAGGCCAGTCGGACCGTGGAAGCAGTGATAGTGTGTCAGAGCATGATACTCCCATGGAGGGAGAAACCGAACAAGTGGAACTGATCGGCAAAGATGGGTTAGTAACAGATGTGCATGTGAAAGTAGAGAAGACGGACAGGCCCACTTACTCTGACAGCTCCTCAGCTGGTGATGATGGTTACCACACAGAGTTGGTGGATGGAGAACAGGTATTGGCTGTTAGTGTGGGTTCTTACTGTCCTGTCATCCAGCCTGCTACCTATTCTTACTCAGGGCTGTCCTCAAACATGTCCCCATGCTTTGTCAACCTCAGCAGCTCTAGTCCTTCCCGCTCCATACTCAGTGGCTTCAGAGGTGGGCGAGCCAGGGCAAAGCGCCCCCTGGCCATCCCAGCCGGGATACTGAGTCATATCAAACCAGGCTCAGATGACAGCGAGTCAACTGTTGGAGCCACAGGGTTGGAAAATGATGTGCGCGAGCGCAGCTTGAGAAGCCAATGGTACCCTTACAATGAGAGACTCATTTGCATCTACTGTGGAAAGACCTTCAATCAGAAAGGGAGCCTGGACCGCCACATGCGCTTGCACATGGGAATCACTCCGTTTGTTTGCAAGTTTTGTGGCAAGAAGTACACAAGGAAAGATCAGCTCGAGTACCACATCCGAGGCCACACGGACAACAAGCCCTTCCACTGTCAGATCTGTGGAAAATGCTTCCCATTTCAGGGCACCCTTAACCAGCACCTGCGGAAGAAGCACATGGGGGCATCAGAGGGCACCAATCATATTGATTCTCCAGAGAGGAAGGAGGGAAGCTCAGGCCAGAAGGACCAAGAGGAAGCGTCTGAGGGGATGGCCTTTGAGGCACAATATGCAGAAGAGGCACCAGCCAATGATATGGAGGAAAGCTCGAAATGTAGTCCAGAGGAGGCTCAAGCATCCAGGTGTGATTTTTAGTTTCTGCTTCAGGTTAAAGAAGCTTTAAGAAGTGTTTATTTCAACTCAAGTTAATGGACTCTTTTTGTTTTGAATCGGCGCCCTCTAGTAATGACATTTCTTGCATTAAGGGTTTCTGGCAATTTTGTGAAAGTAAAGTTGATGAATGCCAAGAGGAAATGGGTGCTTTATAGAAATTTGATTCTTACAAGCAAAGGGAGTAACAACTTACTATTTTTGAGGAGGTCCCAATAATCAAGACCCCCTTATTGATTTATCTTTTTATCTTTCAATGTTTTTTTAAAACATATTTACAGAGTTATATAGGCATGTTGCAATAATTGATAATGTGAAAGCTCTGGTAAGATGCTTGTCATATCACCTTTTTACCTGACCTGTTTTTGCACATGTGGCCACAGGAGGTCACTTACTCACAAGGAATGATTTTTCTGCCAGTGCAAAGCTTGTGTGACATATCCGTTCAATACCTCATGATACAACTATACATACTCATAACAGACAGTATTTTAACTTAAAATGAAACTCACCAGGTTCTACCTCATAGCCAAGAACCTACCAGGCACAGATATTTTCTCCGTTTGAAATCCGTTCTAGGTTGTTTGTACAGTATCTTCTTGCCAAACCCTGTATAGAATATTCACAAAGCCTTGATACTTAACAGGAAATATTCCTAGCTGATTGTATTGATCAGGGACAAAGTCCTTGTCGGTTGTTTCATTGTCAGCCAGGTTAAAATGATGATTAAGAAGGTGCTATGTTAGAATTGCATTCAATTTGCTAGCTTGTGTGTTAGTTTTTGGCAAATGCACAGAAGAGAGTAAGAGAATGGCCCTGCATACTTTCAAGATATTGTTTTGCTCTCTTATAACGTTTGTTCTACAAAACACTCTAGGATTTTTACTTGTATCACTACTGGAGATCTCAGTCTGTTCGCCAAGGTGGTTTTAGAAGCTGTCATCCATGTTGTGGGTGATTCACATCCTCACAGTGAAAACATTTATATTCCTCTTATACTCTGGTGGCAGATTTATACTGAACTATTCGATGTGTTTTGTCGTGAGGTAGGCTTCTAGGTAAATACTCAGCATCTAACTGAGACACAAGTACTCATTCTGTCAACTCAGCACAGTAGGAACAGCCCTGGATCTGTTCACATAAATCAATGTAGTATCCGTGTCTGAATAATATGCAACAGAAAGAACAAAGGAATTTCAGCCATTTTGACATGGTTTTTCTCACCTTATTTGAAAGGATTATGGGTTGTTTCCTTTTGTCTTTCACTCTGTCCTACCTTTTATGATGGGACAATCGATCTGTAATCTTTGTTTTCTGCATTGGTTGGGGTCAAATGCAGAGTTGGAACATCTTTTTCCCTATTTTATCAATCCTACTTTATGGCGTTGACATAGATGTGACATAAGTAGACTAAGGCTAAGAGGTAAATGCTTTTAGAGGTAGCTGGTGGGTGGGACGGGAGCAGTGATAAAATGTGCTAATCTAAGTCTTAAGCCTGATGCAGTAACAGTGTCAGAGTATTACTGCTTCACCGCAGGGATTTTGTTTTCCTCCAAGCAAAAAAATTGTGAACATTGATTAGACTGTAATCAAATGAATAATATGACATATGACAACCTTGTATTTTATCTATAATCTTTGAACTTTGGGGATCAGGGATGGGGGTGTTATTTTAGCATATATAGACTTGGTTTTATGTCCCTTCTGATTTAAAATAATATACATTCACAGTTAAAAAATATAGGCACTAAGAAGGCCTCATTAAATATCCCGTCATATTCTACCAATTTAGAGCTCAGTTGGGTGGTCCATTTTCTGTTGTCCTTTGTTTTTGTTTGCCATTCAGCTGTTTGAGGCCTTTTTTTGAGCACCCGCTTGTTTTCGGTCCGGTCTGGTCCATGTTGAGTTTATGTCAATCAATTTGAGTTTGATTATGTTATAGTTTTCATATAATTTTCTACTAAATGTTGGTTTGGTGGGAGAAATTTGTGTTTTATTGCTCATGTCCAACGTTACCTTAAGAGTGCAGTTCTTTTGATCCCGGTGAATGTGCGGTCATGGTCTTTACTCATTGACGGCTAAGATGACTATCCCAAAAGATTTCGGGAAATTTTTAAAAAAATCTCAATAGCTAGCTTTTCGTTAACTTTTTGTCTACGCATTTATCACCAACACTTTTTTTCATCATCACCCGCAGTCAGCAAACCTACACAGTTCTTTTTTAGATGAATATTTACTAAGTCAAGTTTATTTCTGTCAGCTGCTGATGTGACAGCTGATCTGACCTCATCAAAAATCAGTCACTGAATAATTAGATTCTGCCTATAAAGATTCTTGCCCTTCACAAAATGAGCAAATCAAAACTGTTTTGCATTATTGTCGGAAATGTTTTGTGAATTATAGGTACAAACTGCTAAAACAACTTTGTGCCAAGATGTTAACACCAAAGACTAATAGGTGATTTTTAACAGTGAAGTTTGACTATATTGTATAGTTGAAAGCTTATTAATAAGAATAGGTTATAGGACTAGTTCATTGCTACTTGCAAGGAATGTATGTTTCCCAGCTTAAAACAATCACTTGTGTCAAATTTGAACAATTTGCTAAAAAGACATTAAGCCGCAAAGTCTTGAATAAAATATTAAGCCATACAGAAGCTGACAATATAAAAGTTGTGGAATTGTAATTGTTAAAAGCCAATGTAAACAAGAGAGAGAATACTCAACAAAAAGTGGCATCTTAAACTTAGTGCCTTGCCACAAGCTTTACATGTTAGATTCTGGCACTTAGATCCCTGTGCCTCATTCATTTATAAAGTGGATTGAATTGAGAGATTATAGCAAAGTACGGCCACATTATTTACTGTTAAGTGGTACCAACGATGAGAATGCATAGAAATTATTCAAGTGATTCTGTCCATTTTTATTGTCATAGGACAGAGAAGTGATTTTAAGGTTGAACTAATTTTGTAGCAGTTGATTACAATCAAACGAGGCAGACTTGTTCCCTGCAAGCCACCACCCCCCATGACTTACTGTATACCTTCTCTCCAGCCACCGAGGACAATCTTTGCAATGTACTGTAGTTGTAGACATTTCGATGAAGGAAGGAGATGCATGAGAAACGTAAATCTACTTCTTCCCTGTTCTCTCTGAGCATCTGGCAGGGGAACAGCTGCCTGGGTATTTAGCTGATGATAAACTGTGGAGAAAAAAAACAAGCTTACCCTCATATACTGTAGCTGAATTGCACGTTGCTCAACCACAAAAAATGTATAAGATTGCCAATGGATAATTATTTTTTTTTTAACTTGTATTTGTGTAATCAATTGTGCACTTACAGTTTTTCGTTGATAGTACATACCAATTCCATCCGGGAAGTCTAGATTTCTCTGTAGTTATCCTTGAGGAACTCACCTTTAACGGCCTCAGTCACTTTGTTAGGGACCTTTTCCCCTTAAATGGTGGTTCTAGACTAATCAGGGTTTTTTTTTCTTATCAAATGAGTAAACAAGTCCATGTCTTCATCATAGGTGAATTGAGGGGAAATAGTTTCAATGCTTTTCATGAACTATAGTTACTTATGTGATAGTACACATTTACAGAACCAGCTTAACTTGACACACTCGAATCAACTCTTTGTCAACTCTTCGTTCCACACCTCAGAGGAGCGAGAGATGCATTATGGGCCACAAGTAATCAAATGGAAGTGTTTACAGGGAAGGCTGTCAGACTACTTTTTGGAAATTGCAGCTCGTCCTATTCCTTTTATAATAAACTCACTTCAGGTAGTTTACGAACACTGATACAGGCTTAGAAAAAAATCTTAAGTCTTCCATAGCTTTTCTGTCAGTTTCTGTCCACTGTGTATTCTGAAAAATAGCAATAACCTTTTTAGAAGTGGTGTATTGGGATCATCAAGCCTATTGGAATATTGGCCTGTCATATATCAAACAAACTGAATGTCAGGGAGCTGTTGATTTAAGTAGGACCAGGACAATTTGATATTGATTTATTTTTATATATTTTCTGAAGCATTGGACAGGCCGGCTTCCTTCTTCAGAAAATATATATATATATAAATGAAAAAGTGGTGTCCCTTGATGGTTCTTTTTTAAGTGATGATGATGATGATGATGAAACTCCAGTGGATAGTCAGTAAACTGCAACACAAGAACTGAGCACATGGTTCAGTCGTCAAACTCAGTGGCACTGTTCAGAGTTGCACCTCAAGCTGTGTTAAATAATGAAAGGGATTTGGCGCTGTATAGCCACTGTTTGGGAGCGGGCTCTCTGCTGTCATGTCATGGTTCAGTGATCTCCTTTAGATCCCCAGGCGCCGAGACTAGTTGTAGTTGTTGAGGATAAAGAGGGGAAGTTTTCAATCTAGCTATTGTTCCTTTCCCTTTTATAACTCTCTAAACCCTGCACTATAACGTCTCTGGCTCATATTTGGTGACCAGGCAAAAAAAAACGTAGAACTCAGGGTATATCGTGTTGAAAAGTGGTCTCATTGGACATACACCTTATGTCCATAGTATAATTGTGCACTTATCTTCAGGTGGGGAAACAAGTCCTCAGTAGTGGTCCCCTCATATTCTGCCTCAAAGTCTCAATGACCACCATATTTTCCACAGAGCTGTAGCTCGGGGAGCTCTGGAGACCACTAGCTGAACCATGGCAGCAGTAACGCCCCAACTCCTGTTTCTGTCCACTCTACACACAACCTCACAACCCAACTGTGAACCTCAGAACTCTACTGTTTTGTACAACTATGAAGTAAATGAAGCTAGCTAGAGCTGATGTATCTATTGTCATTCATGAATTTATTTTATAGCATGAAATAAAATATATTTATTCAAATTATATATTTTACTCATAATCATTCTGTGCTGCTTCATTTTGGTTCTTAAGCTTGTAAATCGCTTTTTTATTATATACAAAAATGTCAATAGAATAATGCGTTTGTTTGTAAAATAAAGACGCTGATTTGGCTCTGATTTGTCTTTTTTGTTTCTCACAAGTGGATCGATTGTCTTTAAAGCTCATGTAAAGCCTTTGATGTAAAGGGAAAATAAGAGCAGACTCTATTATTCAGCCACCCTTTAATTATATCGTTTACGATGCATTGAACGCCTAGACACCCTATATTCATAATGTTTGTCTGGCATGTATCGAATTCAGAATCCTGCAGTAGGACGGTCTGTGAAAGATAAGTGGAGGAATAACTGATGCAAGTGCAACTGTGACCCTCTAGAGGGAGCTAGAGGATAACAAGTACACATACATGAGTCCCTCTTCCTTATTGCCAGAAATTCAGTAATTTCTAAATGAGAAGTATGTTATCTCAGAATTATTAGGCCAGAGTAACTTTAAACAGCCCTTTAAAAAATTTATTTGTTATTGCCTTGGGTAAATAATATGACACTGATGAAATGTGAAGCTTATAACCATATGTCTGAGAAGAGCCTTTCCTCTTGTGCAGTCTATTTGGTGAATCGAAAATAGGTAATTCACAACAATCACAGAGGCCAAGTAGCAGAATATAAAACAATAAATTGCTTTAGTCTCGGAGGGCTGGTAATAAACGTAATTTAACACCAGAAAGATTTTCCAGCAGGAAGTCCAGCCAAATTCTCCACCGAGTCCTAGGCAGTGATATGGCTTCTGTCCCTGCTGTGTTACAAATGCATCCAAAGGGACACTTTATGAACAGAAAGTGGCAGCTGTGCAACAGCCCCTTGTGGTCGTTACAGTATTTGTGGCTTTTACAAAAAAAAACACATAAGGGAGCCAAATGAATAATTATCCACCTAACTGGCCAACTATGTGCTGCACCAACATGTTCTGGAAACAAGTTTCAGGCTGCTTATTGCAATTTGAGGAGGATTTCACCGGGTTTTGTGTGATTCATCTCTACAATATAAAGCCTAACACTGATCATCTCAGAAATGTAACATAATGCTCGGGCACATCATTTGAAAGCAGCATCAGTCATTGCTGAAAATTCGAATAAACTGGACGGATTGTTTAAATGACAGCATTAGAGACGTCTCATCCTAAAATAATACGCAGAATTGCTCTGTTCAGTGGAATATGAGATTAAAGAGAACCACAAAATACAAGGCCAGGAAACTCGAGGCGGGCCTGTTTCCACAAGGGGTCTTTAACTGCATTCTATGGCTATGATGTAGTGCGTCTCTCGGTTACACAACCCTAACAGTAAGATGGGAGTGCTTAACTGATAGGTATAGATTTTAATTTGTACTTTAGGGTCGCTCATTACTTCTGTTGTGGCAGTTTTGCAACTAGAACATGAGCGTTGGGTGTTCACTTCTCGGTACACAACTTTGATGGACTTGGCTCGCTCTACGTCATGCAGCAGCGCAGCCAGAACCGCAAACCACTCAAAGTTCAGGACAGCTCATGGCCCATAGTGGCAGGTACTCTGACCCTATGGAGTACAATAGAGTTCTATGACACAAGGTTTTATAATGTGATAAATTCATTGTTTGAAATCTGAATACTAACAAGATGTTTGAATCCTCGTTACTTTCTTAAACATAATCTCACTGATTTTACTGACTCATGTGAAATAGCTTTAACACATACAATAACAATAAAGTTATTATTAATATTAAAAGCAGTTTACTATGTTATTTGACAAATGAAGGTACAGTGGAGTACTGCAGAGGACTCTTTAGTCTGCTGAAAGAATGACCCCACTACTGTGAATGTGTGTAATACAAACAGTCAGTGGCATCAAGCTGCCACGTTGGTAGATGTGGGAGGAAGGAGTGTAGCTGGTGGGAAGGGAGAGGACAAAAGCAAGAGTTTTTCATTTACACAAGATGAGAATCAATGGTGGAAAAAAAGAAAATATGGCACTTAAGTGCAATTTTGAGGTTCTTGATTTCTCATACTCAAGTGGACCATTTCATTTTTATTGCCTACTGCTGTATACTTCCGCATCACTAAATTTCAGAGGAAAATATTATTGGCTTCTATTTACTCCATGGTTAACAGAACAAGGTTCTAAATTATCACATTCAATATCAAGCCAGTGCTTTCCATCTTTTTCGGCCTCTTAAGCCATAAATAACCAGGTGTGATTTCTCCCTCTTACCTTCTCATGGGGTTTCATATCAAAAACTGGAAATAATTAAATAACAATACACATTCACCGATGAAGATGAGAGAAAAAGTCCCAAGAGTACTACAGCAGAACTATAGTTTCTTCTTTTTCTTCTTCTTCTTCTTCTTCTTCTTTTTCTTCTTCCCCCATGAATTCCCATGAATCATCTCACAACCCCTCAGATTTATATTGATACCTCCTCATGTTAAACTCAGGATCTAGCGCCACCACCTGCAGCTACATCACTGACACATTCAGCTCCTACAACACGCGCTGATGAGGACACGCCCACACCAGAGAACACCTACCGCTGACATCGTTTCCATGGTTACAGAGCGTCTCGCTAACCCGGAAACTGAAGGTGCGCACGTGTATTGATTGTCCCTGCGACCACACTCAGTATTTGTACTAAAAACACGTCCATTAAACGTTGCAGCTAATACCAGTTCTATAGTCTTATTCATTTAAGGGTTTCATTTATTTTTCATTTGAATGAGTTTACTCTTTGGGCTGACTCACCCCCAGTGGGAGGCCTTCCGGGCTCAGGTGGGTTCCACAGGTGAACACCAGTGACAAGCTGACGGCTAACAGGTAAGCTAACATTTCCTGGTCACTACACTGTCTATGCTTTCTAATTCGAGGAAACCAATGGGAACAATGTCATCACTGAATGGGTAACTTCACAAAAGTGTTTTATTTGGTTTCATATGCTTCAGCCCATATGATAATGTTGCTCACAGCCTGTAGCTATTGAGTAATGCTCCCTAAGTGCTGAAGCTACCACTTTATCAATTCAAATTAGCTTACTATAAAAAGTCACGTAACCATTGGTGGATATCTTATTTCAAAGATTTCAGACACCATCATTGCTTTACTCGATGGTGGTTCAGATACCAGCTCAGACAGTGCTTTATATGAGCTGGTACTCATTACATATATTTTTTAATTTGTCTTTCTTTTTATGTAAATATGTAACCAAAACTCATTCAGAGTACATTTCTTGACTATGGAATAATTTGTGTGTTTCTGCTAACACACAGAAAATCCCGAAAACTTAGCTATAATGACTTTTATTGTCTATCCACTCTTAACCTGTCCATTGTTATCTGAATAAACAAAGAATGAATAATTTGAGGTTAAATTAAAATGGTTTCAAAACCAGACCTTTCTACAACAGCACATCATGTTTTAATTGAATTTATTGTTGGCCTATTACCACCATCATTTTGAATACTTTTATTTTAAGCAAATGCATAGCAACTATGATCAATTAAGCCCATCTCCTGCACTGTTACTGTTCTTTCGCTATGCAGATGACTGGAAGAATAGAAAGCTTAGTTGAATTGGGATAAGTGCCTTGCTTGGTTGGCACAAAAGATTAACCAAAACCCAGAGAGAGGAACATTTGTTCCTCTCTCTCTTCTGAGAAGCCACTCCTTTTCCCAATCCCTTTCATGCTGTTCATATTTTCCCTTTATTAAAGCTGAGTCACCCTGCTATACTGCAGTTGACCTATGCTCCAGTAATTTTTATACAGAGGCAAGTAGTTAAGTGATAGTTTCGAGGATTATCGCTGAGTTGTTTGGCTTATGTTTCTTATGGGACACGCATCAACAGTGACTCCATTTAACACCTGGCATAAAAAAAAGTATAATATTCACAGATTGCATGTAGATATTATGCTAACCTGAATGAATATAATTTTATCTTTAAGATTTTGGACAATTTGTTTAGTATCCATTTTTCATGTTTTCTAGCAGTTAATCTCTGTAGTACACTCTGGAAAATAGATTTTACATCTTGATACATATTGACATTGTTAAAACCCCTCCCTGCAGAGTGATGTAAAATATCACTTTGGTTTAATATTTGAAGATTTTGACAAGGTATTAGATTTCATCCAAAACATGATTTCACTGCATTGTCAATTTTTTTTTTAAAATGGATTCATCAAACTAATTCCAGAGGAATGAACAGATTGAAAGGTCACATGCTGCGCACGGAAAAAATGTATGACTGTCCAGTTCCTGAAAGATTCAACCTATTACATTGACTGTAAAAGATATATATTGGTTTAACAGTAAAGATGTCTCATTTTTTTGGAAGTAGTGAATTATTGCACCACTGGAAAATCCACAGTAACACCTTTTACAGTATTTAAGTTTCCATCGTGCTGGGGGAAACTTTCCCCTTGTACGTCCCTGAGAGGTTTCCTGTAAGTTCCCGGAGGACTCACAGACGTTCTGGAAGAACATGAAACAGTGGTCATGGCATGTGGCTGTAAAGCTATGAGCAAATCTGCACATCTCCACAGTTGGAAATCAGTTAAAATGCTGAGCCTTTGGAAAATGGAAAAAAAAACCTCAGTAGTTCCACTATGTACGTAATAAACAATGAAGTGACTATTCTCCCAAGGGAGAACTTCACCACATTATTATGTGTTTCTATTTTCTATTTCTTAATTGCAACCATATGCAGCACAATCATTCAACAGCAGGGGAATGGTTTGAGTAAATTACTTGACTGCATAACATTTAGTGAAATCTCACTATTTGGTATTTTATGGTGTTCAGAGGTGTGGTTTTGTCAAGTCACTGTTGTGTCACCTCAGTGTATTAGATAGACATGGCAGCATTGATGCAGACAGTGGAATGAGAGCTTAGCTGTGTTAGGCTAGTGTGTCTGGACAGGCTGTGGTGATATATGAAGGAAAGATAGAGTGGTCACATGAAGAGGAGAACAGGAAAAGGAAAAAGAGATGACAGCTAGATGGATCTGATTCCAGTTTGCCGATACTTCACGGTTACTGTCGCCATAAAATGTGTTTCGATAGCTGTGTCTTTA
This sequence comes from Platichthys flesus, assembly GCF_949316205.1. Lineage (NCBI taxonomy): Eukaryota > Metazoa > Chordata > Actinopteri > Pleuronectiformes > Pleuronectidae > Platichthys > Platichthys flesus. The sequence goes on from NC_084947.1 coordinate 19,201,967, forward strand.
TAGGAGGAAGGACTCTTTTTAAATGTTGGTGTTATTGTGTTCTGATCCAACTTAATGAAAAAAAGATTTATCCATATGTTGTATGTCTGCAGGCTACTTTCATTAAAAGATTTTAGCATGACACACCCAAAGAAGATACAGCGGAAAATTATTCCACCATAGATTGATGACATGACAGCTTCCCAACAGTGAAGCCAAAATATCTCGATCTCCAGCTGTTGGCTGCAGCGTAGTTCATAAACACTACCTCCTTCATGTTAATGCCTGGGACATCCATCTTGTTATCGATCTGACAAATAGAAAAAAATTCTGAAAATGCTAATTTGACTGGAAAGTTGTTTTTATTTAGTTATTCGATGTTATAAAAACTTGTTGAGATGTCCTGATTGAGAGATAAGACTTATACTCGATCGTTGGAGTGCGTGTATCGACGAGACCTCACCACCATGACTATCACCAATCACTACTGCCCAGACTCTGGCTCCAAATGATGTCATCAATGCAAGATAGCAGTGTTCGTATATTTATATATTATAGCAGATATTTATGGTTTAATTTCTGAATACTGGGAGGACATGGAGACATGTGGTCCATTTTTATATACAGTCTATGTTTACACAGTCCGTTCACTGTGATGGATGTGAAAAACTTTTACACATCCTGAACGTCTTTATAAACTGAATGACTATCACATGCGAGTTAAAGTTATCCAAGGGTCACATTGTTTTAAAATGTGAGGTAATTGTTTTAATCCTCTAATGTTTAGCCCAATCAATGAATCATTTGGCGGAGCTTTTAGTAATTAACAATCCTTAAATTACATGTGTAGTCCATTTGTGGATGACTACATTTGCTTAGACTGAAAGCTTGCAATGTGTGTGGTTAAAGGCTCCAATGAAAAAATTGTACCGGGGTTTCTGGTGGTTTGACTACATTTACTCAAAAGGTGGAGTGGAAATGATTCATGAGAGCGCAGGAAAGCTAAAAATGGTTCCATTCAAAGAATTCAAGGACATGGACTTTTGCAGATGTGAAACAACAATACACGCCAATTTGAAGGTTCAGGTTTGAAGGCTCAGGAAATGCGGTTCTCTTTGTGCTGAGTGAGCACTGTTTCAGCTCATGGTTTTCCATGTTGGTTGAGGAGTGGGGGCTACACAGGCCTCCCTTACTGAAGGTTTTCCATCGTGGTGAGTCCTCAGACGTACTCGGCGTCCAAAGAGTCTGTCGTCTCTGTTTATGGAGACGATGAAACACCGTCCTCTGCTTTACCGCGATTTGGTTAATTGACAAAGCAGACTGCAGCTGGTTTATTATGTAATTTCTTTAGAAAGTGTTGACCTGTCTAACCAGAGAGAAGACTTTGGTAAAAGGTGCACTTTACCGTCCCATCTATCTTTAATAAAAACACAGCCGACTAGAGTGACAGTCCCAGTGATGAATGTCTTCCTCTGTCCTATCCAAAGCCTCTGTCACAGGAAATAAGCTTTTTCTCTTTTGGACTTATGAGCCAGTTTTAACAGCCAATGTTTGTCATTTTAATGTAGGTGTTCTGGCTACTATCAAATAAGCATCTATCTTCACTTTGGCAGCACAGAATGCTAACATGCTATGTCAACTTTTATTTGGAGTGAGGGTATTTAAATGGAAAACGTAACATTTGCTCTGTTTATTATTGGTCTCTTCAGACGATCTCTTGTCAGTCTCAGGAATTCCCACTAAATTGATTTCCAATGATATTTAAAGTGTCTCAGCCTTCTTCGGCTCCAATCTAGTCATTGAATGACAGTAATGGAGCTTGGTTATTTCGGTTCGAATTCCTTCTTGTTTTATTTTCCAGCTCTCTTTGGAAATGTCATTGACACATAATGAAGTAAAGGTGATTTCTGCTGTCAGTGGAGGGGCCTGGTGGATGCATTACTTTTACAAGCCTGTCACATTTCATGTCTGTCATTCCTCTGTGCACTGGCTTTGTTTGCAAACACTGACAGTGGTGATAATGTTTGAGACATGCTTTTATTCAATCACATCTCATTTTGTACTCTGCTGTACATGTGTTAAATTGTACGTAGTTTTACATAATACTATTACTAAACATTATTTGTTGCTGAGCTTAAAAAATGCAGTTTATTGCAAATGAAAGCAACAATCAAGGTATTGCCCTGTAGGACATATTTAGAATCCAATTTGTTTAAAGCTATTGTCGCTGCATGATAGAAGCTGCTGTATTGGTCATGGCTTTCAGTTTTAAAGTAACAGTAATCTTTGATACACATATAAAAAAAGAAAGAATTGATGATATTAATTAATTATTTCACAAAATAATACAAATACAGTTAATTTAAGTATATTTTGGCCTCAGCTCCCCTACAACCCTCAAAAGTGAGGCAGTATACAAAATTAATGAATATTAATAATAATAATAATCTATACTGTACAATTAATTTTGAAATGTTTTAATGAGATTCTTTGCTGAAGATTATATTATTTCACTTAATCAAAGATGTTTTTAATATCATGGGTTTTTATACATTTTCTCCTTCCATGCTTGAATATATTCAGAGACATTAAATGTTGATGCAATGAATGATGACACTGTTTTTTCTTACAGAGATAACAGCCAAGAAGTTATGCATTAAATTAAACATTAGTTTGTGATCTTAACAATGATAAATATGTCAACACAGGAACATTTGAGATCTTGGTTTCACTCTCTTCTGAAAAGAAATGTGTCTCATAATATATGAATATTAATAACTACTGTCATTAAGTGACATTGGTCATTTAAGTTAAATGGAAGCCTTGAGAAACACAATGTAGTTATAAAGGTCTTATGCACAACCTTTCAAATGTTTCTCTTTCTCACTTTTTAGTAGTGGCTAAAACCAAGAGACCAAATTAAAACACAAGATGTACATATTTTATTCCAAATTATTAGTGACATAGCAGGTTTTAATACATTATATTACAAAAATCTTATGTACATACGCAATGTGTTGGATCTATTGACATCAATAAACCACTAGATTTATACAGTAAATACAGTGCTTGGTTTATACAAGCAAATGGCTGAATACCTGTTCAAGTCATTTGAAAACAAGTATTATAGTATATAATATAATATACTTCCTCAAATTTTTATAGAATAGATTTCGTTATTGGTAACTTCTGTTACTGTATTAACAATTTAGTCCTTGTTAGAAAAATGTTATTGATGAACCTGGCCTTTGCATTACACAGAAAATGATACTGTTCCTATAATTTGAATAATGTATTTCGAATGAAATTAAGTCACCGGATACATTTCCTGTGTCATCCTTATTTTCTTCCAAGTGCGAAAAAAGAAAACTTGACATACATACTATTTATACATATATATTTATTTAAGGATCCATATTAACTGAATTATTTTAATATGGTCTTTTCGTGTCAAATTAGGTTCACATGGTATTTCTCACTCAGGTCAAATGAACGGACTATTTTAAAACAACTCCTGTACAATGAGAACATCTTAACTGAGTTGTAGAGACACCTGAATAACAGTACACACATTTAATCAATTGTCCTGAGGGACCAGTATATCAGCCTGACAATTTGATTTTGTACTTTTCACGTTATTGTTCTTTGTACTCTGCTTAGACTGGTGCCACTCCATTAGACAAAAGAGACAGTATGCATGGATGTTAGATGTGAGCGTTTTCTTTACAGTACAGTGTCTTTTCCATAGATGCCTAGTGGAAGGTATTTGGGTTTGGACGGATCATCATGACCACTTTCTTTAGTGAGTAGGCCCCTCCTCTGAACTCAGCCCAGTAGACTCCGTCTTGGTAGCGGCTGCGGTAGTGTCCTCCCCTGTACCAAACTCCATTCAAATTTGAATGGGCACAAGAGTTGTACCACCATCCTCCCTTCTGGTAGTGTGCACAGTTGCCTAGAAAGATGAATAAATAAATAAACAGTCAAGAAACATGCCTTGTAAACATGTTAATAATTGGTTTATGACTGCCTAGATTTATCCAGTTTAACATTGAGTATCGTTCAGGTTTTTACCTGTATATGCATCATGGTCTCTGTCTAGTGTTGTGAACTGTTTGCCGTTATGCCAGGTAAGGGAGTCTCCAGCATTGCCATGATAACGGCCAACCCTTAGCTTGTAAAAGTCGGCTTCAGGCTCCACTCTGAAGCTGGCATACTCCGCAAACACCTTCCTGCCAGACCAGTCCTCCAGCGTGACCAGCAGTTTGTAGTTCGCCTGGTTAGTCAGCCAGTAGATGTTCTCCAAACCCAGCCAGTACTCGCCATCAATATTGCCAAAACCTTGCTGTAAAGTGCAGTGATAGAAACAAGTTTTTAACCGTTAGTTTGGATGTCTATAATTCAGGGTCTTCACTCAGAGATCTGGAGGTAATTATGAGTTAAGCTCTTCTATGGGTCTGTTTATTGTTAAGGAACATGATTATAAATGGACCCTCTGAGTCTGGTTTATAGCTTGTATCGTGTGTCCAGATTTACACTGTTATTTTGTTTATTGAAAACACAACAGGATGTGCGTAAGTGCGTATATTATGAAATCCCATGTTCTGGACTCTTCTCTTGCTTTGTTCTGGCTCTGGTCATACTGTTAATTGGTTTGTGGTATCCCCCACCCTGCACATGCTTTGAGTCATGGAAACACCCCTTCTGATGAGTTTACAAATTAAATTTCCAATCATGTGGTTAAACGTTTTTTTGCAAAAGTCATGGAAATGTCTCCATTTTTGCCCTCAGCTAAGATTTAATCAGGACCCTTGTTAACTGTTGGCCTGCAAACAATTATTTACCAATGAATTGCTTTTTTCCTGTGAGAGGGGGGTTTCCTTAGAAAAGATAGATGAAATAAATACCACAACCCTTTTTTTTTTCTTGTACAGGCTTAAAAAAAGACCAATAATCCTGCAATATTTATCAGTAGTTTTATAAAGACCAACAGACTTATGAGTCATAAGGTCAAGCAGTGACTGATGCAGGTATTATATCAGACACTTTGAAAGTTTAACAATTACCTAGACATTACATGTTTACATCTGGTTAGAGTCAAGACTACATGAGGCACCAGCTTCTCTCCAAACTATGAGTGCCTTGATTTGGTGTGAGGTTGTTGCACCTTGTATGTCTCCCAGTTCCTGAAGAAATTAACAGAGCCGTCCACTCTCTTCTGGATCACAGTCCAGCCACCTGGGTCATG